>NC_044561.1:90146122-90461537 GCF_007565055.1 Rhinopithecus roxellana | reverse complement strand
CCCTTGAGAAGCTGATATATACTTTCTAATGAAAATTTATATGTCCATAACCGCAAAATTTTTTACACAGAGAACGTATGTATTCCCTGACTTCCTCAGATCTCCAGATTATAAACTTTGGCTCTGAAATTTTGTATAAAAATAGGCTATTTCTGCACTTACAATCCAACTAGAAAAAACAGCAAATCAACTGTTCCAGAGAAGACAGGATAAAGGATTCACAAATTGATCCACCAAAAAAGAGAAAATCACACATAACACAAAGTGATTCAGGGAGCAAGCCCCATGTGTGTTAGATATTTATTTAAAAATTGGATTAGAGGGTGGGTGTGGTGGCTCTTGTCTATAATTCTAAAGCTTTGGGAGGTCAAGGAAGGAGGTTCAGTTGAGACCAGGAGTTTGAAACCAGTCTGGGAAACATGGCAAGACCCCATTTCTTTTAAAAAACAAATTAATTAGCTGGACGTGGTGGCATGCATCTGTAGCCTTTCGTTTATGTTAGAAGTTTGCATCTTATTACATATATTAATATTTATTTTGCTATAAAACTTTTTATATACTCTTTTAAAACTTTGAAGAAACTGAACTCCCCAGAAAGATGTTTATGTGGTAGCTTTTCACACTCCTGCACCCCTTAGGATGTCCCAGAAAAGTGTGAACTCCTTAAGGAGGAATGGTAGTAAAAAGACCACTAGCTTTGATATCAGAACTGGGTTTGAATCTCAGTTCTGCCACTTACTAAGTGGGCCATATTAGGAAGGTAACTTTATGTCTCTGATTCATTCTTTATGAGGCTATGGTAAAGAATAAATGAGACAGCATGTGTAAGACTCCCAATAACTATCAGCCATACAGTAGATACTCAATAAATGATTATTATCTATTATCATTAGCCTGCAGTCACCTCTTTCTTCTCTACTACTATTATAAGACTAATCAGTACGATGCCTGGTATATAGTAGATGCTCAATAAATGACAGTCATAAACCCTTGAAATCCTTCATCCCGTGATGACTTCTCAATCTTCATTTTACTTGACCTGTCTGCAGCATTAGTGAAAGATAATCACTCTCTCTTTCTTAAAGCGCATTCTTCTCTTGACTTCCAGGGTATAACACTCTTGCTTTTCCTCTTTATCACTAGCTTTTCCTATGCATTTTCTATTCTTGGTTCCTCCTCCTCTCTTTGACCTTTAAACAATGGAATGACCCAAGGCTTAGTCTATGCCCCTCTATTCTTTTCTAACTGTATATCTCTCATGAAGATCTGACCTTGTCTCATCAAGTTAAATACAGTAAAGACATTCTTCTTCAAAGGTTAACTTGTTTCAGTTTCCTTGTCCTTTGTTCCCTGCTTTCAAGGCCAGACTCCCTTACTTTCTGTGTTCCCTTGCCCAGGGAAACAACCTTCCTCTCAGTCTTTATCTATAGAGCCCACATTCCACATCTGCTACTCACTCTGTAAATTACCTCCTCCAACTGCAATGGCCCCCTGACCAAACCCCCTCCACCCTCCCTACCCCTGCCAAAACTGTCTTCTTGCCAGTGTAACTACATCCCTGTATGTCTCAGGTTAGCCAACTGGGTTCAGTTTAGATTGTGTGGTCCAGCTCTAGCCAATGGAGACTGCACACAGCAGTAGGAGTGCAATGTTTTAGGGATGAATCTGCTGCTTTCCTTTGTTTGATGTGCTGTCATGGTGACCAAACTAATGAGCAGCACCCTTCTGCAGAAGTAAACTTTGCCTTGCTGAGAAATCAACTATCAGAATGTCATTTCATTTGCAACTTCAAGCATTATTTCTAACACATCATGATAGTTAGATTAGATGAATTATATAGATAAGTAGATAGATCTATAAAATAGGTATTTCCAACTGACTACTTGATATATGTAGATATATAAATGTATATGCATAAATAGGCATTTCTGACTGCCTACTTGATCTTTCCACTTGGATACTCAAAAGTCATCTCAAACTTAATATGTACCAAACAGTGCTCCTGATGTTTCCTCCTCCCACTCTCCAAAACTGTTTCCCTTACAGTCTTTCCCATCTCAATAAATGGCAACTCTACCTTTCTTGTGGCTCAAGCCATAAACCGTGGTGCCATTCATGACTTTTCTCCTTCATTCTATTCTACATTCTATATCTCAGTAAAACATGAGCCTACCTTCACAGCGCATCCAGAATCTGACCACTTCTCACCTTTCCCTCAGCAGCTCCCTGGTCTTAGCCCCCATTATCTCTCACCTAAAATATTGCAGGAGCTCCATCTCTTTTATCTGTGTTCCACTGTCTATTGTTACATAACAATGCAGCCCAACACATAGCATAAAACAATGATTTTATTATGCTCGTGGATTCTGCTGGTCAGAAATTCAGAAAAGGCACAGTGAGGACAGCTCTCCCCTGCTCCATGGTGTCTAGGGCCTCTGCTAGGATGACTCAACTGGCCAGGCTGGAGAAGTTGGGCCACGAGGGTCCACTTTCCAGACTGCCTCCTCAGTGTCATGCCTGCCACCTGGGCTGGGAAGGCCAAAGGATGAGACAAGCCAGGACTGTGGACTGGATCAAAGCAGCCATAAACAAGCCCACCAGGTTCAAGGGGAGGGGACTAGCCTGTCTCTTAATGGGAAGAGTAGCAAATAATTCATGAGCATGTTTTAAAAACCACCATGTCCTGTTTCCACCCACCCCTCCACCACAATCCACTAGACTTTCTCAGTACAGCAGACAGTGCTCGTGCTGAAATAAAATCCAGAGACGTCATTCTTCTGCCCAAATCCTTCCCATGGCTACCATTTCACTCACAGCAAAAAACAAAATACTTACTATGACCATAAGGCCCCACAGCCTGGCCAGATCATCTGTGACTCATATTCTGCTACTTTCCCTGAGCTCACTCTGTCCCAGCTGCACAGCCTCCTCACTGTTCCTGGAGTCAGCCACCCATGGTGTCCTCCCACCTGCAACATTTGCATTTGCACTCCTCATTCCCCATCCCGGAACATCCTTTCCCCAGACATCCACAGGGCTCACCCTTCTCCCACTTGAAGTCTTCACTCACATAGCACCTTCTCTGTGGGACTCAGGCTCACGATGCTTTCTAAAATTGCAAACTACCACCCCCACTTCCTAGCCCCTTTCCTACTTAATTGCTCTCTTTAGCATTTAAAAACATCTGTGCACATGCACACACACACACACACACACAGAGTCACACATATACCTACACACATAAGCACACATGCATGCACACATTAATTTATTTCCTATCTGTTGCCTGCCTCCACTTTTAGACTGTGAGGGGTCCACCTGGGCAGGAATTCCTATCTTGTTCACTGCCAAATCCCTAGTACCTAGACCATAGCCTGTATGTAATAGGAGCTCAATAATATTTATGGAATGAATAAAGACTACCTATTTTTACTAATCTGTTCTTTGCAAGAACTCCCATTTCACATGCCTAGATCTCTAAAAGGCTAAGAAAGCTCTGCTCATATGATCTGCAGACTTCTCTGTAAACTTCAAAGTGTATAACCTCTCATTAATTAATTCACAGGTTTCCTAAGCTTTGTTGGACAGCATGGCTACTATTTACTACCATCTTTTTAAAAATCACGAAATCACTAGATTACTTTGGTGACCAGGTAGCAATATGCTTCTGTATTGCTATCCAGAGGTGATATACTCCAAGCTTGGAGGTATGGAGCATGCTTTAAGCAGTGGAACTTTTTGAAGAAAATGAAAATAGAAATGAAATATTATTAATTCATCTCAATCGTTCCTGCTGCATCTTAGCAGGAGATGAAGTATGCATGGATTTGAGGGAAAATGACTAATCTCACAAGGTGTGTAGGGCTGTCAACAGCTTCTAATAAAATTCTGCATTCTCAGAGTCGAGTGTCCAAGAAAGTAAATGAGATCTGTTTTCCCATGAATGACCCACATATGAGATGACTTTTAAAACTTTTATTTGGCTGGGCGCGCTGGCTCAAGGCTGTAATCCCAGCACTTTGGGAGGCCGAGGCGGGTGGATCACGAGGTCAGGAGATCAAGACCATCCTGGCTAACATGGTGAAACCCCGTCTCTACTAAAAAATACAAAAAACTAGCCGGGCGTGGTGGCGGGCGCCTGTAGTCCCAGCTACTCAGGAGGCTGAGGCAGGAGAATGGCATAAACCCGGGACGCGGAGCTTGCAGTGAGCTGAGATCCAGCCACTGCACTCCAGTCTGGGCAACAGACAGAGACTCCGAATCAAAAAGAAAAGAAAAAAAAAACCTTTTATTTAACAAACTTTTACATTGCACTACATGCTAAGAACTTCACTAACTTTACTAACTTAGTTGACCCTCACAACAACCATGTGAGGTTGATACTGTTACTATCGTCATTTTCTAGATGAGTAAACTTAGTCATGCAAAAGTTAACTAAACTTGGCCTGAGATCAAACATATAGTTAGCAATGCAATCTAGTCACAGGACCTGTACTTTTATCACTAGATGAAATGCCCTTTCCTCCACCTTTTTATTGTAAACATTTGCCCATTTATAGAAAACCTTATATAATTCTAAATAAATATTCATATATCTACTACCTAGATTCTACAGTTAGCATTTTGCTATAGGTTTACTACATATCTACCTATCTATCCATCAATCCATATGTTTTATGCATCTCAAATGAAGTTGTAGAATAAATACACTTCACTTCTAAACCCTTCAGCATGCATACCATTAACTTCAATATTTTTCTATAGGTTTTTTTTCTTTTGAGGTAAAATTTACATACAATGGAATGCACAAATCTGAAGTATATCATTCAATGAGTTTTGACCTACATTGGCTCTTGATTACTTTTTTGGAGAAAGTTTCCTAATATAGTTTTGACTGTGAAAAGATGAACTAAAACTGCTCACTTAAAATTAAAGAGTTTAATCTCTGTAGAAGAGAACTGGCTAATGTGTAAATCATCATCTAATGAAGTAAAGGAAGAGCTCACCAGAAGGCTGTCTGCTAGAGAAATTCTCCTGCTACACACTCATAATTCCACAGGGATCAGGAGCTATTTTCCTTTTCGTCTTTAGTATAATCTCTCTAGCAGGAAAGGAACTTAGTTCAGTAATCTTTACAATTCCACTCCATCCCCTGTCTTCTTGAACACATGAGGAAAGCAAAGACCAGGAATTATAATAGTTTGATGATCCTTAAAATAATGTCTGCTATTACAAATTTCTTTAGTATCAATTTCAAAATTGATATTGTGAAATTGTATTTGTCTCATGTCACAAGCAAAGGCACTCCTTTCCTATTGCCCAAAATAAGAGCCACATGTAGAAAACTTCCTTTTCTGCATGTCACAGATCACCATGTCAGAGAAAATAATTATTAGAGGTAAATAATTGCTACTATACATAAGGACACTACTATATGTTCACCCTTTTTTAAATATTGTCAACCCTTGCAATAGACTTTCAAATTTCACATATAAGGAACCAGAGTTTGAAGAAATCAGATGATCACCCACACAGCTGGCAGGTAGTGAAAGCAGGATCTTCTGACTCCTAATATCACGTAACCTCACCCTACACCCCTATCACCCTAGTAACCTGCATCATTACATAAAACTTGGAAACAGGGCCTCACTTTCACACTTCCTGGGCTTGAATCCCAGCTTCACGGTGGTGTGACCTTGCATAAACAGTTTAATCTCTCTGTGCCTCAGTTTTTTCGCCTGGTAAATGAGGTTAATAGTAGTGCCTACCCTATTGGGTGGTGGTGAGAAATAAATAAGATAACGCATGCAAAGCCTTAGAACAGTGTAGGCACCAGAGGAAATTCTCTATAAATATGCACTATTACTAATATTGACCCTTGTAAGAATCTGCCTTATGTCCCTCTCTGCCCTTTCTTTGGTGAAACAGTGCCAGAATATGACAAGAGGTTGCATATTGATTGGCCTGCAGAAACCTCTTTTTAAAAGTTTTATTTGAGGTTCAGGGGTACATGTGCAGGCCTGTTATATAGGTAAACTTGTGTCACAGGGGTTTTTTGTGCTTACTGTTTCATCATCCAGGGACTAAGTCTAGCACACATTAGTTACTTTTCCAGATCTTCTCCCTCCTCCCACCCTCCACCCTCCATTAGGTTCCAATGTGTGTTGTTCCTCTCTACCTGTCCATGTGTTCTAGTCATTTAGCTTCCACTTCTGAGAACATATAGTATTTGGTTTTGTCTTCCTGCATTAGTTTGCTAAGGATGATGGCCTCCACCTCCATCCCTGCTCCTGGAAAGGACACACTCTCATTCTTTTTTATGGCTTCATAGTGTTCCATGGCGTATATGTAATACATTTTCTTTATCCAATTTGTCATTGATAAGGATTTAGGTTGATTCCATGTCTTTGCTATTGTGAATAGTACTAAAATGAACATATGTGTGCATGTGTCTTTATGGTAGAACAACTTATATTCCTTTGGGCATGTACCTGGTAATGGGATTGCTGGGTTGAGTGGTAGTTCTGTTTTTAACTCTTTGAGGAATCGTTGTACTGTCATCCACAATGGTTAAACTAATTTACACTTCCACCAACAGTGTATAAGTGTTCCCTTTTTTTTGCAACCTTCCCAGCATCTGTTATTTCTCAGCTTTTTAGTAATAACCATTCTGACTGGTGTGAGATGGTATGTCATTTTGGTTTTGATTTGCATTTCTCTAATCAGTGATATTGAGGTTTTTTCATAAGCTTTTTGGCCACATGTATGTCTTCTTTTGAGAAGTGTCTGTTCATGTCCTTAGCCTGCAGAAACCTTTAACACACAGTGACAGAAATATACTTGAATAAAACACCAATACGTCTTCAAATAAAAACAAACTGAACAGTAGAGTATAATAATATTAAGAAATTAAGGTTAGGTGTGAACAAAGTGCAGTGTTGAAACTCGGATGACCATAGCAGACCCTGCTGGTGCCATATCCACTTCTACTCTTGGTGGTTACCATTTCCATGTGCATAGCCTCATCTCCAATGGCCAATTCCCATGCCCTTTTTCTGAGAACTTTCTGAAAAACTGTTATGTGTCAGACACTGTTCTAGGAACTAGAGCCTGTTCTTCCCTTATGGGCACCAGGCCAAAAGTACCAGATAATCAACACCCCCTGGAAGCAGTGCTCAACATTTGACTGATGGGAGCTGGATGATAAATACCCCAGCAGCTTCACCCTTCAAGAAAGATAATTGTTAGGTGTGTTCTACACTGTCTCCTGCAGACCCCAGTGGAAGTGAGCTCCAGCTGCCCACACTGGTAACTGCCTTAAGAGCACACCATTCGTTGGTTTCCTTCCCTTTTCTGGCTCATCTCTCCTCCTCTAACAGTGCTTCCTGGGATAACCTTCCAAATAAACAGCTTGTATTTGAATCTTTTATACAGGTTTGCTCCTGGAGAACCCAAAATTAAGACAGTTATTTTTATAAAACATGGCCAATTTTTACCCTTTTAACCTTCAGCATCAACTATACTGATCCTTATGTCTGTACATCCCTTTCACATCCAGGATCTCATTGTACCCTCAGTGGTCCAGAAAGTGATCCAATGCTGTGAAGTAGATAGAACAAATGCTACTGACCTGTTTTAGCATGAGAAAATGGGGCTCAGAAAAGTGAGATCAAAACCACATGGATAATAGAGACAGAGCTGGATAATATTATAATGCCAGACATGCCGACTCGACATTCAGGAATGCCTCCAAGGACTGGGTGCAGCAGACACCTGTCAAACCCTTATTCAGTGCATACAACTTCCCTTCATAAGAACAGGAAGGAAGGAAAAAAAATCAGAGCCTCTGTTCTTCAGTAATTTATTTCAGAACACACATACACACACACACGCAAAAGTGCCAATTTGGTTATTAAACTGCTCAGAGGAACAGCTTTGGGAATCACTCTTACAAAAATTTTTAAAATCCATGTGATTCTAAAAGCCTCAAAGAATAATGCTGATTTCTACCTAAGACTTTTATAGGTAGGCAGCAAAGTGATTTTACATGGCATATCAAATAGCAAAATTTTCTACAAATCTCCCTTAAAAAATTATTTACCTTTGCCATCACGTCTTTATGTTTTATATGACGTATATTTCTTAGAATTACCTTCTTTTGAGTCTTTGACCAGCCTCAGCTCTATTCTTAAAAACCTGACATTATGAATGCTTACTTCTAGACCCAAGGGAACACGAGTCAATTCACTCCTTGTTTCCTTTGTTGAGTTTGCCCAAGGCAGTGGCATTGATGACATGGTTGGAACTCTTGGGTTCTTGCAACATTACATGTTTTTCAACCACCTACTTTGATAATTAGTCCTAAGGAAACTTGGCTCCAGAACTTCTTACATATTAGAATAATAATGGCAGAACGGATCTCAGATCTCAGAGAACCATATTATGTGATTTTTTTAAGATCTTAGTAATACATTTCTCAGTAGGACCAGAAGTTTCTGTTCACAAAGTGTGAAAGCTCAGAGGGCTGATGTCTGGTGATTCAGCCCAGTAGAATCAGACTTCAGAATTTTATAGACCTGTGATTTTTTTAGGTGAATTATATTGTACCAAAGTTTTTATTCTGCCATGATTCAAAAGATCCAGTAACCCCTTATCCACTATCACTATCGTGCATAAATTCACCCTAAAAGATATTAAGGACATGATGTCTAATTAAGAGACAGTCCCTAGAAAGATATCCACATGTGTATATATTTATAAGCATCATATACTTTTATATTACACATATATATCAACATTTTACCATACATCAGTGAAAATTTTAGTATGTGTCTTTAAAGTGTTATAGACTAGTATTTAGGAATTATTAGACTAACAAAACAAGTAGATACAAGATAAGAATGGGCTATTCTTCTCTACTGGTTTTGCATTGTGTTAAAACCGGGATCAAAGCCAACAACAGTAACTAGCTTCCACTTCCTTTAAAGCTGAATTATTTATGCTTTGTCCTCTCATGAGAGTGTGATATTCAGACCTGGAACACAGCCTTGGGACACTCATATCCTTTATTGCTGAAGAAGCTATTTGGCTATTATTTTAAAATAGGAAGCAACAGAGACTCAAACAGGTGTAGTCACTTGCCCAACATCTCAATAGGGCCAATCTAGGGCAAGACATGCCTGTGCCCTTTGCCTCTACACTACACTGCCTTACACATTACAAAACCAAACACAAACTCCGTGGTAGCCGCTGACATTAACACTATTTGCCCACCCATGCAAATGATTTGGGGCACCTGGAGATGTCCCACAGCTGAAGTACATCTTGGGTTAGTTTGTTAGCTTATGACAGGAGGAGCTGGCCTTTTCTTTAAGAACCCATCCTTTCCCACTGGTTCATTCTTAGCAAGACAACTGAATCACGTCCCTACAGACTGAGTATAGTACTCAGAAATAGAAGTATTCCAATGGTGACCTGAGAAAATGATTCAATCGTTGAATTACACAAGTCACAGGCATCAGTTTGCTTTTGTTAAGCGTAATGTCAATCTTAATATTCTGGTCAGATGACTTATGCTTTTCATCCATTCATTCCCTTTGACTCAGGAGCTATGATGGCTAAAACATGCCTGGTTATACAAAGCTGGTTGATTCAGGAGTACGGGTAGCCAAGATTAGCCTTGCTCTGGGAGAGGTTATTTTTTCCTATATTATGTGGCACTTGATGAAAATAATTAATCAGATAATTACAATTATGATCATGGATATTATTAGACTTTTTGGAATCAAATGAATAAATTGTTGTGGTGTCATTTTCTTAGCGAATTAGTTGTTTGGAGACAATATACTTATTTTTCATGGAAGCAAAAGGCTTTCATGGAAAGTGAAATAACATGTGCTGCTTTCAGTGCAAACAAAAGATTTCAGCCAGGGAATCTGTGTATTTCAACTAAGTGTAATCTGTAAGGATACATTCTGTCTTCAAAGGAAACCAAAAGATGAACCAGGTTATATGGGGTGACAGGCAGGGAAGCAAACAGAATAGGTATGTGCAACCACACAGCAATTCCTAATAAACACACAGAGAAGAGAACAGCCACTGAATCCTTGGCAAGTTTCTCTCTTTCTAGGTCAGAGAGCTTTCTGCTTCTACATGTGGCTGAATAGCAGTCCCTGTTTGGTCTAGCATCAGGGGACAGGAAGTTTTGGGTGGGACCTAGGTATAGCAGCTCAGCAAAGAGGTGCAAGAAGAAATTGGTTTGTTTTGATTCAAAAAGAAAAACCGTGGTTTGTAATCCAAGTTCAGTCCACTGAACTCAGCCAAATGACTGTCAACCACATTGCATGTGCCTCCAGGAGCCCCACCCTTATAATAAGTCATCCATGAGCCACTGGCTGCCCCTACCGTGAAGAAATGCCACAGGGCACACCACACTGTGATGTCAAAACACACCCCTGTTGGTTCATTCCTGTGCAATTTAGGAGACTATCCTTTCAAATTTTGGTCAGAGACTCGAAATTCCAGAACCAACTGAGTAAGTTGGCCTCAACAAATTTTCTTCCACCATGAATATAAAAGAGATTTTTCAATGACTAACCACAAATCACTGTGAATCACTGAATATGGGAGCTCCCTGGAGATCTGTTTACCACATCATATTCCAATGTTACTTTCAAGAACCATGCCTGATCAGGTTACCGTTTGTTTAAACTCATCAGTAGCTTTCCATGTTAAGATCAAAGCTGTAATCCTATCGCAATTTACCAGCCCTGCATCACCTCCCCAGCCTATTCATTCTTATATTTGTTCTTTCATTCATTAAATATTTATCGGACCCTTGTTACATGTCAGACACTGTTCTAGGAACTGGGGTGCTACTAGCAATGTACTAAGTGAATGGGGGTCCTCCTCCTGGAACTGACATTCAGCCATGCCTGCCCCTCACTATCCATGAGCTACCCCTACCCCACACCCTCCTTGCCTTTCCTCAAGCACTTCCTTCTGCCTGGAAGACTTTATTCCTGGTAAACTCCTGCTGATTCTTCAGATTTTATTTAAAACTTCATTTTCTTTGAGAAGGACCTTCTCTTTTTCTGAACTAGGTCAGATCCCATCCTATAACCACTGTACAGCACTCTTGATTACTTATAATTTCCCTTTTTCTAAGTATTGTTCATCTGTATTTCCTTCCAGACCAAGGGTTGGCAGTCTTTTTCTGTAAAGAGATAGATAGTAAATATTTTCAACTCTGTAAGCCATTCAGTCTCTGTTACAACTACTCAACTCTGCCACTGTAGCAGAAATGCAGCCATAGACAATATATAAACAAATGGATATAGCTGTGTTTCAATAAAACTTTATTACAAAATTAGGCTGTAGACCATAATTTGCCAATTTCTAAACAATATAACTTCCTATGATGATGGAAATGCTCTATAAATGTCCCATCCAGTAAGGTAGCCACCAACTACATGAGAATATTGAGCACTTGAAATGTGGCTAGTGCAATTGAAGATATAAATCTCTAAGTTTATTTAATTTTAACTATTGAAGTTTAAATGTAACTAGAAACATATGGCTAGCAACAATTGTATTGAACAGCCAGATCTAAACTGTGAGAGCAGGGCCTCTGTCCCTCTTGCTCACACCATTTCACCTGAACCTAGCACACTAGCTGGCACAGAGTAGGTGCTCAATATATAACTCTGGAATGAATGAATGAACAGATGTATAAATATGTATAAATCAACTGCTATGGCACTTGATTAGACTTCTTGCTCTCTAGTCTTAAAAGGTTCTATTTTTGTTCTGTTTTTCACATTGTTTCTTTCCACTAGCCCATGACCCCCATGAGGGTGGGTGCTGTAAGACACTACCCAAGTGATCTTTCCCATGCCCAACACAGGTACGTGCACAAGGAAGTCAGCCTTTGCACAGTGTTTGCAGCTACTAGTATTCACCTGAGAAGGGAAAAGACTAAGTCCCATGGCTACTCCATTTCTGAAATATGTTCCAGTTTGTCATGTCTCAAAGATCTAACTTTTATTTTTCTTTCGGGCTTCAACCCTGGTATGTGGATTTGAGAGGATCAACTTAGTCCTGTCTTTTCCTGCTTTATAACCTTAGGCAAGTTGCTTAATGTCCTTGTGTCTCTCTTATTAAGTGAAGATAATTCTAATTCCATTACAGTGATCCACCACCTACTTCTTTGGAATAGCATGTAAGTAAATAAGAGCATGTCCATAAAAGCTTTAGAGCACCTTAGAGATAAGCATTGTTCTCACATGGCATATTATAATAGGTCAAGAAGGTGGTAGTTATTCTCAGAGATATCAAACCAATAGTGCATTGTTTTCTCTGATTTATCAGAATAACTTAATAAAAGCTCTGTGTTCCTCAAGTGAGCCAGCCAGTTATGAATAAGATCAGAATAATACAGTCATTGCAGGATGGTGAAGGATAGCCACTTAGCTCTAAAGCTGAAGTAAGTCCAATTACTTAGAGCCTCCAACCTAGCTGTCATTCCAAGTGGGGTCCAGTTTACCAATATTTCTGCCCTGCATTTCTTCTGCAGTTCTTGATAGGGGACCATCTCAATGAAAGCACACCTTTCTTTCACAACTACCTGAAAGACAAAATCTGGCTTACCCTGCTATCAAAGGCTTTCCATTATTCAATTCCAGTGGACTCTCTACAGTTTATCACCAAATATATACCATTCAAGGTCCAGCCAGAGGCCCATGCAAGGCTGTGTTCCCTCATTTCCACCCACCAATGGGTGCCCACACTGGTCCTCCTATCCTGGAAGGTCTTTACCATCTCTCTCAACTTTCCCAGTCTTGGCTCTCCCTCATTCACTCATTTCTTCAGCAGATATTCACTCAACACTCTGCTTGGGACTCACCTTAGACCCCTCCATGCAATCCTGCCTTTTGTGGGAATCCTTCATCCTTCATTCACCACTCTGGCTGCACCTTGCTGAAGCCTTGGCCCTCCTTAGATCCTCCCTGACTTGTTGGCTGACTTCTCAGGTGGTGAATGGGAAACTCAAGATGATGGGAAATTAAATTAACCTCTTATGAACTGACCTGATTAATAAATAGAAAGAAAGGGCTGGAGTAGCTAATAAAGGAAAACTTGACCCCTCACAGTTTCCATATTTGTAACTTATCACTCTCTTTGACTTCTGGGGTAAGTGAAGCCTAACACTTACAAAAACATGCTCAATCAATCAAGAACTAAGACTTGAGTCTTCTACAGAGTTAATTTTATACTTAAACTTCCTCAGACCTTGATTTGAATTTTGATCAGACCAGGGGTTTCCTAATACAGACGTTTCCTTGAGGAGGTAACTCAGTTCTCAGACTTCTACCAAACCCTTCTAAGCAAAGGTTAGAAATGAAAGAATTTAACAATATTCTTATAGTATGTATGTATTAAGGTAACACTAGGTGTCATAATACATAAGCCACCAAATCCCAATGGCATAACCCAAGAGAAATTTATTTCTATTCATAATAAATCTAATTGGTAGTGATAAGAAGTAGGGTTGGGAGGTGGTAAGGACTCTGTTCCTCATATTTCTTCAGAAAACTAGGCTAACAAAGGTTCTGGAATCTTTAGTGTGTAGCTTCTAAGGTCATCTTGGCCATCAACAATCAGATGGCAACAGGGAAGAGAGACTTTTATGAGTTAGGCACGAAGTAACACACTTTGCTTCTACTCACTTCACATTGATCAGAACTCAGTCATATGGCCACATTTATCTTCAAGGGATGTCGGAAATGTAGCCTAGCTGTGAGGAGGAGAGGTAAATGGGTTTGGTGAATAGCCAGTCTTTGTCACACCAGACAATAGTGTTGAAATATTTAAAAGATAATAAGATATAATGGAAGCTATTATTTTTGCAAGTGATCTTTTATTTTCTGTTCTTTCATTAATGAACAGAAAATATTTATTAAGTGACTTGCCTATTAAAAATTTTTTTAAATATTATTGTAATACAAGGTGGTAAGTGTAATGATGGTGTTACGCAGTGAGAACATCCAGCCTGGATCTTTTTAGGAAGTGAAACCACAGCTGTGCCTTAAGGCGGGCAAAGAGTGTCTGTATGTGAGGTGGAGATGAGGGAGAGGTGAAAGGTGAGAACAGTTAGGAAGAAATAGAAGAAACTGAAGAAATTACTGAAAAGTGACAGTATGAAAAAAGTGTAGGAAGGAATAAAAAGCAGGGTGTGAAGTGAAAGCCATTTGATACTGCATAGGCAACATATGGAAGGTGGAACATCAGAGATCAGGCAGATTATTGTCTTCTGTGCTAAATAACTAAGCTCTATACTGAAAACCAACACTTCCCAAAGAGAGTTTTTGTCATGATGTAGGTACATTCGTATGAAAGGTTAAAAAAATGTATTTGATATATGCGCTGAGTTTCCCAAGTTAAGTGGTTTTTCACTTCAGTATTGCTCACAGCACTTAATAAGTTGATTAAATCAGCAAGTATTTATCCCACATCATGTTTGAGGCCATGTGCAGACACTGGGGACACAGTGAGGAATAAGAAAGATATTTCCACTGACTGCTACATCCTAGCTTTTGATATGAAAATCCCCAGCATAGGACAAAGGTACATATTTTTTTTCCCACAACTCTTTTGGTCGATGGCCATCTCTAGGGAGAACTTTGAAACTGCTGTTATGAATAAATGCAAAAGAAATGGAGATGTAATGACTGGCAAAGAATTTAGAATAGTCCTCCTAAAGCAGTTCAGTGAAACACAAGAATAAACAGATTAAAAACTGAATGAAATTTAGAAAACATACTCAAACAAAATGAGAAGTTTAAAAAAAAGCAGGGGGACATTAAAATAAAGAAATTCTAGAAGTGAAGAACACCACAACTATACTGAAAACTTCAAGAGAAAGCTTCAACAACAGGTTCAATGAAGCAAAAGAAAGAATCAGTGAGCTTGAATTGAAAACATTTGAAATTTTCCAGTTAGAGGAGAAAAGAGAATTAAAAATAATAAAGACCACAAGAATTACAGGACACCATCACGGGGTCTAACTTTTGCATGATAAGGGTTCCTGAGGAAGAAAGGAAAGGAAAAAAGCCAGAAATTATATTTTCAGAGAGTGGCTGAAAACATCTAGATCTGGGGAAAGATGCCAACAGATATAAGAAGTAAGAGACCTTCAATAAAATTTGACCCAATGAGAAACTTTACCATCACACATAAAATTAAACTACCTCAAATCAAGAACGAAATAGTGTATCATTTGTGTTAGCTGTACATGTAAATACATACTTTTTGTTATTCACCAAAAAAATGCTGTTATAAATGATGGTTTGATGTTAGAGCTAGAGAAAGAGTTGTCTAGCCCCTGCAGAGTTGAGGAGTCGAAATCAAATAAACAGATCATCCAGGAGGTGATTGCAGTGGTCCAGGAGAAAGGTGATGGGTATCTATCCTGATGTTCTCAATTCTATCTTGGGGATCTTTCTCTCTATTCATTGCTACTGTGCCTGTCCTTCCACTCCTCAACCGTCAAGAATTTGATCAATTCTTCCCTCATTTGTGAAACCTCCACTGCCTTTTCCAGCCAGTGTTAGCTTCATCTTCCTCCCAGTTCTCACAGCTGTTCCCTGAACATCTCTCTATGTACCATTTGTCAGCTTTCAGTCTCTCTGTGGACATTTCCTGTCTTCTGACACAACAATTGGTAACATGGGCACTCAATGAGACTTGGTTTAGTGTTGAACTGGTAAGAAAATAATGACAATAACAAAATATTACAAATAGATTTGGTGCTGGAGTTTTGATGCTGTTGAAAAAGTCAATTTTACTACAAGTTGTCCTAAATATTAGTAGATTTCAGTGGCCTGAACAACTTGAGTTGACTGAGCAACTAGATTTCTTCTACTCCAGCTATCCTACTTGGTTCTGCTAAATAGGAGCTTTCTTGGAGCTTGGGTTTTATCATGCGAAACATTGTTTTATTACAGAGTCTGCTAATAAACTGCCAACAGGTCAATGATTAATTACACCAGGTGCCTTCAGAAAAAAAATAAAATTATCAGAAGGTGCTGTGTTCAAATAAATTTGTCAACCAATAAACTGCCAGTGGGTCAATGATTAATTGCACCTGGTGCCTTCCAAAACAAAAGTAAAATTATCAGGAAGGTGCTGTGTCCAAATAGATTTATCATATATGACATATATACATGTAGAATCAAGTGACACACTCTAAACAGAAGCAACTCTCCTATTTGTAAACAAATGATCTGGGCCGAGACTTAAGTTTTATAAAGCATTTCTAAACATTTGTATTTATAAAACACATGTCATAAAGCTGTTGTCAAAATACTCATTTCTTAAAATCCCCAGGCAATTTAGGGAAATGAATTCACCCTAATTAAGTAAGGCAAATTAAGTTGTATTATATGCCCTTCCAAGTAAGGTAGAACTGTACTCTCATCACTCTTGTATCATTCCATTTTCATCATCTTTGGTGCTATATCACTTGTATAACTTCAGTCATAGCTAATTGACATTCCAAAGTATTCAGAAGAGAAATAAATGGCAGCTTTGAAATCAATCAGACACTCAAATGGTTGAGACTAAAAGCAAAGTTTTCTACTGAGGAAAGAACTGAATTTTACCCATCATTAGGTGATGATTTAAAAAAAAAAAAAAACACATGCTAGAAGTGCATAATCTATACAGTTGACCCTTGAATAACACAAGTTTGAACTGTTAGGATCTACTTATACACTGATTTTTTTTTTCAATAAAAATTACACTGAGTGCGCCTCTCCTTCCTCTCCTTCCACCTCATCCACCTCTTTCATCTCTGCCACCCCTGAGATAGCAAGACCAACCTCTTCTCTTCCTCCTCCTCCTCCTCAGCCTACTTAGTGTGAAGTCAGTGAGGATTAAGAACTTTATGATGATCTACTTCCACTTAATGAACAGAAAATACAAGTCCTCTCCCTTATGATTTTCTTAATAACATATTTTTCTCTAGCTTACTTTATAAGAATATACTATATAATACATATAACATACAAAATATGTGATAATCTACTATTCTTCAGTAAGGCTTCCCATCAACAGTAGGCTTTTAACAGTAGCAGTTAAGTTTTTGGAAAGTTATAAGTTACACATGGATTTTTGACTGCACAGAAGGTCAGCACCCTTAACCCCCATGTTGTTCAAGGGTCAAGGGTACTACCAATCAGGTTAGGGCATTCATTAACCAATCAGAGTGGATATGGGACATAAACAACTGAGATGAAGATATCAGTGTGTACTAGATAGCCATTAGTCCTGCCCTCTCCACTGAGACTCATCAGTTTGTCTCATATTTAGTTTACAAGTTTTGTTACTCTGATGGGAACTGACTGATGGATCCTTTCTGCTGCAAGTAATGGAAGCCTCAAATGTGGGTAGATTAAAATGAGGCTTTTGTCATTCTCTCATAGCAAGTCTAGTATTGGGTAGTCCTTGGCTTTGTTGATTCAGTAACTCAACAATGTAATTGAAAACCAGTATTTTCCATCTCTTCATCCTGCCATATTTTGTGCATAAAAAAAAAAAAAAAAAATACCTTCCCCTTATGGCCACAGGAAGGTTGCTGTAATTCTGGAAATCCCAATCAGACACAACAATGTCTGGAGAAAAACAGAGACATTTTCCTTTTTTTTTCCCAACTATTTTTATTCTTACGTAAAGCCTTTCTCAGAAGTCACCCAATGGACTTTCCCTCACTTCCCATTGGCCAAGACTAGTCTTCATGCCCGTGTCTAAACCAGTCACTGGCAAGACTACTATGGCTATCTTGGACCAATTATGCTTTATCCCCTGAGGCTAGAGAAAGGTCTCCTTCAACTGAACATCAAGGCTCTTCTTACAACAAATAAAGAATATGACCTTAAGGTAGGCAATCAACAGTGCATCACATAACAAACCCGGCCAGATTATCTGTTTGAACGGAGAATTTGTGGTCTTGTAAAGCCACACTTGCACTCAAGTCTCAGTGTTAATGCTCACGAAACCCAAATTGAGCCCCATTTTTATGTTTCATTTCTTCTGTAGTAATAACAGTTGGACCACAGGGCTTGTTCAGAGCCTGAGGGAGAAGTGCTCCTATATAACTATGAATGAAGTGTGATTCTTCTACAATCTTTGAAGGCTCTTCTCCTACAATAGGACACGCCTTCAGGTTATCAAGAATAAAATGAGTCTTAGAGATGCAGAAAGTATTTATCCTTGAAATATTTTAGATGGGTGGATTAATCAGGATCAAAAATGCTAACTGTTGCAACAGAAAAGCCATAAGTCTCACTAGCTTAACAATGAGTTTTATTCTTCAAACATGTAAAGTTCATTGAATATCAGGGACCACTTTCACCTTGTAGCTTTTCCATCTGGATCTGGTGGTTTGCAAGATTCAATGGTAGAGGAAGAGAGAGATGGATGAGGCATACCAGATCCTGACTCCCTCAGCCCAGAAGTGACACATGCGATTTCCACTCAGAGTCCATCAGCCAGAATGAGTCATGTGGCCTACCATAATGGCAAGAAAGGCTAGGAAATACAGAGAAAAATATGAAAAAAAAAAAATATATATATATATATACGTATATCTTCATTATTAGCTGTATTCTGTCTGCCACATGGTGTGTAAAAATCATTTCACCATTGATATATTATTGGTCTGCTGTTTTCTTTTCCTGTGATGTCTTTGTATAATTTTGGTCACCAGGATAATATAAGGCTCATATAACGCATTCAGAAGTGTTTTTTCCTTCTTAATATTTTAGAAGAATTTGTAAAGAATAGGCATTAATTCTTTAAATGTTTGGTAGAATTCACATCTGGGATTGGACTTTTTCTGTGGGAAGTTTCAAATTATTAATTCAATGTCTTCATTTTTACAGGTCCATTCAGGTTTTCTACTTCTTATTGAGTTGGTTTTTTGTATTTTGTGTCTTTCTTAGAGTGTCCATTTCATCTTAATTCTAATATGTTGACATATAATTATTTGTTGCATTCCCTTATAATCAGTGTCACTTCTGTAAGGACAATAGCAATGTCCCTCTTTCCTGTTTTTAGTAATTTGGCTGTTTTCTCTTTTTGCTTGGTCCATCCAAGCAAAGGTTTGTTAATTTTGTTGATTTATTTGAAAAGCCAGCTTATTTCTGCTATCTATTGCATTAATTTCCACTCTAATTTTTATGATTGTTTTCTGTTTGCTTTAGCTTTAATTTGTTTTACTTTTTCCATTGTCTTAAGATAAGGTGATAAGTTATTGATTTAGATCTTTCTTTTTAAAATATAGGCATTAGAGCTATAAATGTCCTGTTAATCACTGCTTTAGCTGTATCTAATAAGTTTAGGTATACATGTCTTCATTTTTATTTATCTCAAAGTGTCTTCTAATTTCACTTGATTTCTTCTTTGACTCATTTACTATTTAGGAAATGTTGTTTAATTTCCTCATATTTGTAAATTTTCCCAGTTTTTCTGTTATTGTTTTCTAATTCCATTGTGGTTGGAGAGAACATACTTTGCATAATTTCAAGATTTTACATTTATTGAGGCTTACTTTATGACTAGCTGCAGAATGTTCCATGTGCGCTTTAGAAAAATGTGTACTTGCTGTTTTGGGGAGAAGTGTTCTATAGATATCTCTGAAGTCTAGTTGGTTTATACTATTGTTCAAGTCTTCTACTCTCTTGTTGGTCTTCTGCCTAGTTATTTTATTCATTATTGAAAGTAACATATTAAAGAATCTAATATTATTATGAAATTTTCTACTTCTCTCTTTATTTCTATCAGTTTTTACTTTAAACATTTTGGGATGTTGATGGTAGATGTATATATGTTTATTATTGTTACATCTTCCTAATGAATTAACCATTTTATTATTATAAAGTATCTATCTCTCCAGCAACAGTTTTGTTTTAAAATCTATTTTGTCTGATACTATCTTAGCAATTTCAGCTTTCTTATGGGTGTTGTTTTCATGATGTATCTTTTTCCATTCTTTTACTTTTACCTTGTATGCATCTCTGAATCAAAAGTGTATCTGCTCTAGACATGTTACAGTTAGATTTGATTTTGTTTTCATCCAGTTTGACAATCTGCACTTGATTGGATCCTTTCATCCATTCACATCTTCTGTTATAATTGAGATAGTTTCATTTATGTATTTTTGCTTTTTGCCTTCTGTATATCTCATGTCCTTTTTGTTTATCCCTTCTTAGTTTAGTGCTTTATTCTGTGTTTTAAGTGAATATTTTCTAGTAGGATTTTTCATTATTTTAATAATTTTTCACTTTTTTGAGTTTTCTTAGTTGCTGTGGGGCTTACCATACCTATGTTAATGTACCAAAATCAACTTCAAATTTATACAAACTTAAATCCAGTGATACATAGAAATGTTACTTCTATATAGCCTACTTTTCCTTTTATGCTGTTATTGTTATGACATCTATATATTTATAAAATCAACAGTACAATCTTATAAATACTGTGTTGTACAATTTTATGTCTTTTTTAAGAAGCTGGAAAAGAAAGGATGCCAAATATATGTGTATGCATGTTCGTGTGTGTGTGTGTGTGTGTGTGTGTGTGTATACATATTGAGAAAGAGTTTGTTACATCAACTTTCTTATTTCCCTTCCTATTTAACATTTCTGGTTTTATTCATTAGTTGCTGTGGACTCTAATTGCCATGTTGTATAATTTCCTTAATTCAATATAGTTTTGCTTACATCCAATTTCTTTGTGCTGTTTTTGCATAATATATGTCTATATATATAAGTTCGACAATTAATTTATACATATTGTTTTATATAATTTCTTTTAAAATTATGTAATAGTAGTAAAGGGAAGGGAAGAAATGTGTATTTATACTTTTTTTTCTTTTTTTTGATGGAGTCTTGCTCTGACTCCAGGCTGGAGAGCAGTGGTGCAATCTCAGCTCACAGCAACCTCCGCCTCCCAGGTTCAAGCAATTCCCCTGCCTCAGCCTCCCAAGTAGCTGGGACCATAGGCGCGCACCACCACACCCTGCTAATACTTTTGTATTTTAGTAGAGACAGGGTTTCACTATGTTGGCCAGAATGGTCTTGATCTCCTGACCTCATGATCCACCTGCCTCAGCCCCCCAAAGTGTTAGGATTACAGGCGTGAGCCACTTTTATAATTTCATAATCACCTTCGCCTGTGCCCCCCACTTTTTTTTTGGTTGGACTTGAATTATTGTCTGAAGTCACTTGCTTTCAGTCTGAAGACCTGCCTTTAGTACTTCTTGTAAGGTGGGTCTGCTATTAACAGATTCTCTCAGTTTTTGTTTATCCTGAAATGTCTTTATTTTGCTTTCATTTTTGAAGGCTAGTTTTGCCAACATAAGATTATTGGTTGACTTCTTAAAATACTTCTGCATTTTGAATATGTCATCCCACTGCCTTTTGGCTTCCTTTTTTTCTACTCAGAAGAAAGCTGTTCACCTTATTGGGGTTCATTTTTATGTGATCAGTTGTTTGGCTCTTGCTGCTTTTAAGATTTTCTCTTTGTCTCTTAACATTTTTACTATAATATGTCTGATAACAGATCTCTTTGCCTTTATTCAATTGGATATCATTAAGCTTCCATAGGTATGATTAATGTTTTTCATCAAATTTGGGGAGTTTCCAGCCAATACTTATTGAAATGTTTGTTCTGTTCCTTTTTCTCTCCTCTCTTTCTAACACTCATATTGTGTGTATGTTGGTGTACTCAATGGTATCCCACATGTTTCAGAGACCTTGTTCACTTGTCTTCATTTTTTTCCTCTGGCTTTTTGTTTGTTTGTATTTTGTATTGTATAAATTCCCCTTCTCTATCTTAAAGTTTTCTAAATTTTTGGTCTTCCAGTTTAAATCTGCTATTGAACCCCTCTAGTAAGTTTTTGTTTCTGTTATTACACTTTTCAATTTCAGAATTCCCATTTGGTTCTTTTTATTGTAATTTCTATTCTTTATAAATTTTTCTATTTGATAAGACATTGTCATCATACCTTCTTTTACTCCTTTAACATGGTTTTTTTAGTTCTTCATATATATTTGTAACAGCCATGTGGCAGTATTTACTAAGTCCAACATCTTGGTCCTTCTCATAAGCAATATCTGTTGTTCTTATGTAGACCACATTTTTCTGTTTCTTTACATGACTCATATTTTTGGCCTAAAACTGAACATTTGAAATAAACTGTAGCAACTCTGAATACTAATCACTGCCCAACCCCCCGCCCCCACCAGAGGATTGTCTTTGTTGTGTTGGCTTCTTTTTTAGTGACTTAGATGAGCTATTTTCATAAAGTGTATTTACCTCACAGTGTAAAACCTCTAAGGTTGCCCCTTAGAGAGTGCAGACTTCAGCATGTCGTTGAAATGACAGTGGTTTTAGAAAGCTTCTGTATGACTGCCTTTCCCAAATCACTGTGTAAAGCTATCTTCCTCTGTTGGTATCGCTCCCAAAGGTGAGTCTCCACTACTTGCTGCCTGATTGCTCTATTGGTTTTGACAGTGCCCTGGGGCATAAATTGTTTCACAATCTGATCCAATTAAATTCATGATCCTTGGTGTGTTTAGCCTTTGAAGTTTATTCTGATCCTAAGAGGGCTCTTCATAGCTGTCAATTTCCCTGGTTCTCTCTGACTAAACTACCTACATAAAGATTAGCTTGTTGCTTTTACGGAGCTACCAGTCTCTTTTAAAGTGCTTGCCACCAGATCTCCACTGTTTTCCAGAGCACCCTTTAATCTTGAACTTCCCTACTCTTTGTACCAAATAAAATAAGTTATCTTAGGGAATGCTCTGGAGTTCTCTCTCCCGCTGGGCAAAGCCAATGAGTCACTGCTTCAGAGCTAGGGAAAGGATGGTGGCTTTAAGTGGGGCAATACCTTCTGGTTTTCTTGGCTTTCCTCTTCCACCATGGAACTTCTATCCTGCTAATGTGCTGGAGGAAGGGTAATTGGGACCCCAGTATTCCTAGCATGCCATGTCTGATACAGAGTCTCTACCCTAGGAGTAGGTGTTCATTAGAGGAAACAAACTCTCAACCTCTCAGCCACACTTGCACAGAATTTAGCCTCTGCAAAACAGAACTGAGAGTGATAAGAAAAGATGGTGGCTTGCCCCTCTCAAAGAAATACCATAACCCTTGCCTGAAGCAGGGGACAGGAAGCCTCATCTTCTTGGCCACCTGCTCAAAGTAGAATGTTTTTACTTGCTGAACTGGGAGGTAAAGGGAGAGAGTAGGTCAATGCCACAGACTCTGTGTTCTTTTTTGATATTTAGTGTATTTCCTTAAATCAATATTTCTTCATTTGCTATATGCCCTTAAGACAATGTCCAAATACTTTAAAAAGTTATATTTTTATAATTTTTACCAGTCGTGCTTTATTTCTACTGTGAAGATGATCTCTGAAGCTCTTTATGCCACCAGCAGGGAAATGATTTACCTTCCATAGATTTTTAACCAGCTCCCATGTTTGAACACCATATAATGTTTAAAGTAAATCTCTTACTCTGTAACACTCACAGTGGTCCTGTTTCTCTACTCAAAACCTAACTGCTACAATGTAGGCAGAGATTTATTCTTAAACACCAATGTCCTTGGAACACCTTGGAAGAAGGTGTTCTCCCTCAGAGAAGGATCTATGCCAATCTTGGTCATGATGTGGAAAACCCCAAATACATTCCATTTCAGAAAGGAACATGGCCCTCTCGTTAGCTCCAGTGCTCTATATTTCCTTTGCCATTTCGTCCTCCCTGAGCCAATCTTATCCCCAACCTTCCTGCCCTTGTATAGCAACTAAGGCCTGAAAGCCTCCTCTTTCCCCTCATCCTCATCCTGACTTTTCTTTTCAATGACTAACCCAGCAGTGTAATGGAGTGTGTCATGTTGCATGGGCTGCCTCATTCTGAGAACAAAAGTCTGTTTGTCAATGGATGGTGAATTTGCAGCATTAAGTTGGTTTTAGATTTGCTCATCCTTTTGTATCATACCCTAAAGAGCTAGAGCACAAGAAGTGACTGCACCACACATTTTTCAAAGTGCTACTGAGATAGTCTGTGTCCTTGTGGTCAGGACAGTCACATGTGCTCTTCATCCTGTATCCCTCCAGGGGTCGTGTTCCAGGAATTGTACTGTCTCTTACCTTTTTCTATAATTATGCTTAATCTATTAAATATTTTTCTAAGCCCCTATATACACTCAGTATTTCTTTATTGCAAAATAAGGAACTCCTCTCACTGTTAGTAACCAAAGCCACCACCTTCTCTCTGTCCTCTTCCCTACCACTACACTTCTTTAATAAGTCGTCTCAGCTCCCTGTCCCATTGCCTTCACATTCTCTCTCTCCTTAAGTACCTGCAGTCTGATAAAACTGCAGGGATAACAGGTTGATAAAATTACTTACTCAAGTTTTCTTGTGAGAGTCCCCACATACAATGGTCTTGTTGAACTTCAGTATCTCAACTTTGTATCACTCTTCAATCTCTTACCTCTTCCTCCCTCTCCCACTTGCTGTTTCCTTAGAGGACCCTCATTCTCCCTCTTCTCCCTAGGTATTGACATATTATATTCTTTTTTCTTATTTCTTTTTTGTTTAGTTTAGTTTTGTTTTGTTTTGTTTTGAGATGGAGTCTTGCTCTGTCGCCCAGGCTGGAGTGCAGTGACGCAATCTTGGCTCACTGCAACCTCTGCCTCCCGGGTTCAAGCAATTCTCCCTATCTCAGCCTCCTGAGTAGCTGGGATTACAGGCGCCCGCCACCACATCCAGCTGATTTTTGTATTTTTTAGTAGAGACAGAGTTTCACCATGTTGGCCAGGCTGGTCTTGAACTCCTGACCTCAGGTGATCCACCCACCTCGGCCTCCCGAAGTGCTGGGATTACAGGCATGAGCCACTGTGCCCGGCTGATACATTATATTCTTGATCAATATATCCTAGGTCAATGTATATCCTTGGTCTCATGTCTTTCTTCGTGAGACTCTCAGTCCCTTTTGCTAGAGTTTGGACAAATCCAGCAAGGAAGCCATATATCCTTGGTCAATATATATGACAGAGCTAAATATTGTCTTTCTCTTTTTTCTCAAATATGTCTCTAAAAGCAGCATTATCCATTCTAATAGTTGTCATCTATCATCTTTATTCAGAATATTTAACAAAAATCACAACATTTAATGAGTTTTTGTGTTGTGGCAGGTAACCTGCATATATTATCTCACTTAATTTTCAAAATGACCTTTACTAGCCCCACTTTGCACTGGAGACATTTGAGTCCTCGAAAAATTAAGTGACTTTCACAAGATCACACAGTCAGCAAAGGAAAGTCTGACCCCTGAGCAAATCATCTTCATTGTTATGCTCGACCGCCCAGCAACATGAGGCTCCAGTTCAACCTCCTCAGGAATCACTCCTGATCACCCAGTGTGATGTGGTCCCTTCATTTGCATCATCCTATGACATTCACATTTTGCTCTGTGTTATGGTCATTTGTGTCCCTACCACAAACATACACACACACACACACACACCCTATTTCACTATCGATTCTGGGGGAAACATACTGTATTTATTGATTTCATATCTCCTCTAATGTTAGCCTAGAACAGCCAGTAAAAGAGCTACCTGTTGAACAGAAGAATAATTGTAAAGGGCTCCCTGCATATTCCAGTTTATTTCCAGATATGACAGACTGCAGGAAGTAAACAAACCCCAGGATGTCACAGTATCCCAAATGACTTGATACTGTAGGCATTGTGGCTCAGGATCTGTTTATTTTTAAGGCTGTGAAAGAAAAAAGGTAGAACAAGCCAAAGCGTATTACAAATAACAGTGCTTATCTGCAATAATAACAAGTGCTTAATAAATGCAAACTTATTAAGCAAGATTTTATGCTTCATTTACTTTGATAGGATGAAATTTTATATTTCAAGGTAACTATCCAACAACAGATTAAGGAATTCCTCCTGGGAGGTGTGACTGACTTCAATTATAAGTAAAAGAATATAGTGAGTCACTAGCTATCTTTTAAGGAGACCAATACATTTCCAGAAAACTTTTTTCTCTGTGAAGGTATCTCATTTTTCCTCTGCCAAATAAAATTAATTAAGTGACATTAAATTAAAAATGTATCTATTTACATGAGAGGACAGTAGATACTGGTTTGAGCTGATGAACATTGTTGAAATTTTCTCCTTCGTTTTATTACTTTCTTTCAGAACAAGTCACAGGGGCAAATAAATAGTTACATATAGGCCCAGTCTGTGCAACCAGCTGAGGGTTTTATTTGCATCTAGGTAGACTATCTGTGATGTACGGTGCAGGGTTGCCTCAGAGCCAGTTCAAGCAGAAACTGCCTATGGATTTCAAGAGAAAAGTGCCACTTGATTTGGTTACATGCGAAGCTCAGAAATGAAGATGGGTCCAGGAAAGGAAAAAGAGAAAACCTGCTGATTGCCATGGGTTAGACTTGAATGTCCTCACATTTTCTGTCTTTATATACACCCACATAACTTAGCCATTCTCTAAGTCAGCCAAAGGGGTTAATTTGTGAGCAGGTTAAATTAAGGTTCTGAGGTCACCTACACTGGGTTCTCTTTATTCGCTCTTTTTCTTCTGTGGTACCCAAAAAAGCACTGTGTCCACAAATTCTGTCCCAAGCTTACTACTCTTCCCTCTTTACGATTTGTGCCTTATTCACCTTCAACCATGACTTAAACTGTGGCCCATAGTAATTGACTCAGTCAGGGTCTTTCTTTTCTCCTACGTTCCTCAGTGCTCTGGGAATTTATGCAGGCAATTACTACCCCCAAATTAGCACATTCTGTACAGACTCATCATGTCTTCTCTCCAAAAAGCGGCCCTCCTTCCAAATCCTTATTTCTTCTTATCAAGAATATTATACTGCTCCTTGCAGATAGTTTTCTTTCTCCTCTTCCTTGACTTCATATCTAATCAGTTTAAAAGTTCCGACATGTCTTCCTTCATGAGACTCTGAGTCCCTTTTGCTAGAGTCTGGACAAATCCGACAAGGAAACCAATTTTATGTCCCTGTGATGCAGAAAGATGCGGGAGGTAGATCTTAAGTGGGCCAGGAGGTCACCTGGAATTGTGGAGATCAATGTAGTCCAAAGGTCAAGTGCAGAACAGACCCAAGGAAAGGAGCCAAAGGTTTGTACTAAAATAGCATAGCAAGATCAGCCATCCATCAGACCTACATGACTGGTGTAAGGACGTAGTTAGAGGGAGGAGTAGGAATGGAGTCTGTCTTGTTCATCATTGAATTCCCAGTGCTAAACATGTTGCTTGCTCATGGAAGGCATGCAACAAATGTCCTATATACAGGTCAAGAGTATAACTTTTACTCAAGACTGCATATTAACAAATGCTCTTTCATTTTCATTATTTTATACCATCAAGTAGTGTTTGCGATGGCACACTAGACAGGAATATCCACCACTGTTAGTTTGGGGTATCTATAGAGGTAACCCGAAATAATAAATAAATAAGAAAGCAAGTCATCTTAATAATATTTTGTGGTGTTTTGACTTAAGAATTCAAATGTTAGATATCACTATAAAAAGGCTTTTAAAAATTTCTTAAAGGATAACAATGTAGCGATTTAAAATATTCATCTACCAGACTGATTTGCTTTTCATCTATTTTATGGCTTGGGATAAAACTTCCAGTGACTAAATCACAGAGATTCCAAAAATTCTGCTTCTAAAACAACGCAGAGGGAATGAAGATAATATGCTCTGGAAAACTGTGTTGATTATAATGACAAAGATTAGGAAAATGGCAAAAACAGTATTTCAAATGTACATGATTTAATAAATCATTCTAAATACATATATATGTATAAGCTAAATTGGCACATCAAATATTAGTAGAGATTTGACAATTTTTTGTAAATCACTAAAAGCTGTGTATTCCAAGTGTTCAAAACATTTTTTGTGTGTCACCTCATTAAGAAATGGGGAATCTGCAGATTAATTTATGTTTATTGAATGAAACAATAAATGAATGTATAAATATTTATTAAGGACTAAAACAGTTAAATATTAGCATTAGAAATATGTATTTACTAATCAATTGATCAAATGTTGTTTGACCTACTATGTGCAAATCAATTAAACAGTCATCAGAATGGTTTGGTGCTAAAAGTCTACTTTCTACTGAAAAGTGAAATAAAACAGACAATTTTTAAAACTTTTTACTGTGAAAAATTTCAGGCATACAGAAGAGTTGAAAAAAATATGTAATGAACACCTATATACTCTCCATCCAGATTCAAGAGTTAACATTTCTCAAAGTTGCTTTATGTTTTTATGCAACTTTGACAAACCACTTTAAAGAGAACTACAGCTATTATAACGCTTTGCCCCTTAATACTTCAGCATGCATCTATAAAGATTAAAACATTCCGTGATACAACTAAAAATATCTCTATCTTCCCTAACGAAATTAATAATTTTTTAATAAGATATATATATGGTCCTCATTTAGATTTCCACAGTTGTTCAAAGTTTGTCTTTCACCTGGTTTTTCACACAAAAATTACAGAAAGAAAACAGAATTTGATGAAGGAACACACACTGGATTTACTTGTTTCCCTTAAGTCCTCTCGTCCACCCTTCTTTTATCAGAAATGACTTTTTAAAAAGATCAGGACAGTTGTCCTATAGAAAGTTCTACATTCTGGATTATCTGATTGTTTTCACATAAGGTCATTTACCACGTTCCTTTAGGCTAGTGTTTCTTGTAAAATGGAAGTTAAACATAAGAGCTTGACTAAGTTCAGGTTAAATATTTCATAGGTTTGCTGTGTATTGAATATTACACATAACGGGAGTGTAGAGTGACTGCTTGTTCCAACACTTGTGATATAATTTGATCACCTGGTTAAGGTAATGACCCCAAGTTTGTGATTAGGAAGTAAGCTATGGGGTTATACTTTAGCAACTTGCAAACACGCTCTTCCTCATTAACTCTTCACCCAGTGGTTTGAGTTTCTGTCGAGAACTTTTGCTTGAATCAATTATGTTACTATGGCTTGTAAAATAAAGTTTGAATTTTTGATTTTCCTCTTCAATGATCAGTTTCTAATTTCTTTACAATCTTAAACATGGCCTTTGGAATTTAAAGGGTTGAAAGTTCACAGTTTTAAGTATCATAGTATATTTGTAACAGGAGAATGCTAACCTTGGATTTTCTTTTGTGTTTTCAGCAAAATGGGAAGACACATTTTTCTGATAAGCTCATTGTTGAATCCTTTGAAGAAGCACCCCTTCATGTTATGGTTTTCACTTACATGGGATATGGAATTGGAACCCTGTTTGGCTATCTCAGAGACTTTTTGAGAAACTGGGGAATAGAAAAATGCAATGCAGCCGTGGAACGAAAAGAACAAAGAGTAAGTATGCACACCTCCCTGGATCTTTGTCAATGCCTACTACTCTCTAAAGTGTTCTCAGAAGTGGTGATACAGGTGCAGATCCTAGAAAGCATGAGGTGCTCAGGAACTATTCAGTGTAAATTTCATTCATCTCCACCTCCTAAACCCCATTCCCCATGGGTTTATGGACCTGTTTTTACAAACATCTCATGGGCAACTACTATTTGCCAGATACTGAACTAAGGCTTTTCCCATACCTTATAATATTTAATTTCTGTAACAACCCCATGAGATAGATATTAAAATATAATTTTGAAAATAAAAACATCAAAATATAAGAGCAAGAGCTCCTGGGTGGGACTGTACTTTGGTCTTCTAGTTGTAAGTTGGGTATTATTTATGCTCTATCCTGAAAAGGAAAGTGCATTTGAGTGAACTGGGACATTTTTATTTCATCTAAATCTGATTTCTCACCTTTAACACTATTAATATTTTGAACCAATTCTTTGGGCATTGTAAGAATTTTAACAGCATCTGAAAACTATAGCATTAAACCACCAAAGCTAAGGACACTCATGGAGTCCATTGCACCCTCCACTACCTCTACTGGAACAGGCACTGGTATCTAATGCTGAGAGACCCATAGATGGTTCACATCACAGGACTCTGTGGAGACAGACCCCAGTACCAGTCTGGAGCCAGGTAGACTCGGTGGGTGGTTAGACCCAGAAGAGAGACAACAATCACGGCAGTTCAGCTCACATGAAGCCACATCCATAGGAAAAGGGGGAGAATAATACATCAAGGGAACACCCTGTGGGACAAAAGAATCTGAACAACAGTCTTCAGCCCTAGACCTTCCCTCTGACAGAGCCTCCCCAAATGAGAAGGAACCAGAAAACCAACCTTGGTAATATGACAAAACAAGGCTCTTCAACACCCCCCAAAATATCACACTAGTTCACCAAAAATGGATCCAAATCAAGAAGAAATCCCTGATTTACCTGAAAAAGAATTCAGGAGGTTATTAAGCTAATCAGGGAGAGGCCAGAGAAAGGCAACGCCCAATGCAAGAAAATGCAAAAAAAATGATACAAGAAGTGAAGGGAGAAATATTCAAGGAAATAGATGACTTAAAGTAAAAACAACAAAAATTCAAGAAAACTTTGGACACACTTTTAGAAATGCAAAATGCTCTGGAAAGTCTCAGCAATAGAATTGAACTAGTAGAAGAAAGAAATTAGAACTTAAAGACAAGGTCTTCGAATTAACCCAATTCAACAAAGACAAAGAAAAACGAATAAGAAAATATGAACAAAACCTCCAAGAAGTCTGGGATTATGTTAAACAACCAAACCTAAGAATAATCAGTGATCCTGAGGAATAAGAGAATTCTAAAAGCTTGGAAATCAAATTTGGGGGAATAATCAAGGAAAACTTCCCTGGCCTTGCTAGAAACCTAGACATGCAAATACGAGAAGCACAAAGATCACCCAGGAAATTCATCACAAAAAGATCTTCACCTAGGTACACTGTCATCAGTGTACCTAGTTTCCTTATCCAAAGGAAACCATTTTAAGAGCTGTGAGACAGAAGCACCAGGTAATTTATAAAGGAAAACCTATCAGATTAACAGCAGATTTCTCAGCAGAAACCGTACAAGCTAAGAAGGAATTAGGGCCCTATTTTCAGCTTCCTCAAACAAAACAATTATCAGCCAAGAATTTTGTATACAGCAAAACTAAGCATCATATATGAAGGAAAGATACAGTCATCTTCAGACAAACAAATGCTGAGAGAATTCATACCAAGCCACCACTACAAGAACTGATAAAAGGAGCTCTAAATATTGAAACAAATCCTGGAAAACAGAGCTTCTTTAAAGCATAAATCACACAGGATCCATTAAAACACACACACACACACACACACACAAGTTAGAAAGCAAAAACAAAAAAGAAAAAAACCCAAAGTACACAGACAACAATGAGCATGATGAATGTAAAGATACCTCACATTTCAATATCAACATTGAATGTAAATTGCCTAAATGATCCACTTAAAAGATACAGAACCACAGAATGGGTAAGAACTCACCAACCAACTATCTGCTGCCTTCAGAAGACCCACTTAACACACAAGGACTCACATAAACTTTAAGTAAAGGGGTAGAAAAAGGCATTTCATGCAAATGGACACCAAAAAGAGAGCAGGGGTAGTTATTCTAATATCAGACAACTTTAAGCAACCGTGGTTAAAAGAAACAAAGAGGGACATTACGTAATGGTAAAAGGCCTTGTCCAACAGGAAAATATCATAGTCCTAAACATATACGCACCTAACACTGGAGATCTTAAATTTATTTATTTATTTATTTATTTATTTATTTATTTATTTATTTTGAGGCAGGGTCTCACTCTGTAACGCAGACTGGAGCACAGTGGCATGATCTCGGCTCACTGCAAGCTCCGCCTCCCAGGTTCACACCATTCTCCTGCTTCAGCCTCCCAAGTAGCTGGGACTACAGGCACCTGCCAACATGCCCAGCTAATTTTTTTTTTTTTTTTGTATTTTCAGTAGAGATGGGGTTTCATTGTGTTAGCCAGGATGGTCTCGATCTCCTGACCTCGTGACCCGCCCACCTGGGCCTCCCAAAGTGCTGGGATTACAGGTGTGAGCCACCACGCCCAGCCTGGAGATCCTAAATTTATAAAGCAATTACTAACAGACCTGAGAAATGAGATAGCCAGCAACACAATAATAGTGGGGGACTTCAATACTGCACTGACAGCACTAGACAGGTCATCAAGACAGGAAGTCAACAAAGATACAATGGATTTAAACTATACCTTGGCACAAATGGACTTAACAGACATATACAGAACATTCCATCCAACAACCACAGAATACACATTCTATTCAACAGTACATGGAACTTTCTCCAAGATAGACCATATGATAGGCCATAAAACAAGACTCAATAAATTTAAGAATACTGAAATAATATCAAGCACTCTCTCAGGCCACAGTGGAATAAAACTGGAAATCAACTCCAAAAGGAAGCTTCAAAACCATGTAAATACATGGAAATTAAATAACTTGCTCCTGAATGAGCACTGGGTCAAAAACAAAATCAACATGGAAATTAAAAAATTCTTCGAAGTGAATGACAATAATAACACAACTTATCAAAACCTAAGGCAGTGCTAACAGAAAGTTCATAGCCCTAAACTCCTACGTCAAAAAGTCTGAAAGAGCACAAATAGACACTCTAAGGCCACACCTCAAGGAACTAGAGAAGCTTGAACAAACCAAATGCAAACCCAGCAGTAGAAAGGAAATAACCAGTGTGGCTGGCAAGATGGGCTGCAGCTCCCAGAAAGATCAATGCAGAAGGAACGTGATTTCTGCATTTCCAACTGAGGTACCTGGCTCATCTCACTGGGACTGGTTAGACAGTTGGTGCAGCCCACAGAGGGCAAGTCGAAGCAGGGTGTAGCATTGCTTCATGTGGGAAGTGCAAGGGGTTGGGGAACTCCCTCGCCTAGCCAAGGGAAGCGGTGGAGGACTGTGTCACAAGAAACAGTGCATTCTGGTCCAGATACTATTTCCCCTAGTCTTCGCAACCCACAGACCAGGAGATTCCCTCCGGTGCCTACACCACCAGGGCCCTGGGTTTCAAGCACAAAATTGGGCAGCCATTTAGGCAGACAGCAAGCTAGCTGCAGGAGTTTTTTTTCACACCCCAGTGGCACCTAAAACACCCTCAAGACAGAACGGTTCACTGCCCTGGGAAGAGCGTTAAAGCCAGGGAACCAAGTGATCTAGTTCAGCGGATCCCACTGCCAATGAGCCCAGCAAGCTAAGATCTCCTGGCTTGAAATTCTTGCTGCCAGCACAGCAGTCTGAAGTTGACCTGGGACACTTGAGCTTGGTGGCAGGAGGGGCATCCACCATTATTGAGGCTTGAGTGGGCCGTTTTCCCCTCACAGTGTAAACAAAGCCTCGGGCCGGGTTGGGGGGGGGGGGGCGGGGGGAGTTTGAATTGGGCGGAAGCCCACCGCAGCTACTCAAAGCTGCTGTAGCCAGACTGCCATTCTAGATTCCTCCTCTCTGGGCAGTATATATTGCTCGGGTGATATATGCACCAAAATCTCACAAGTCACCACTAAAGAACTCACTCATGTAACCAAATACCATCCCGGTCAGGGGTTTATAGGTAAAACTCCCATCTCCCTGGGACCTCCCTGGCACCTAGGGGAAGTGGCAGCTGTGGGTGCAGCTTCAGCAGATTTAAATGTTCCTGCCTCCTGGCCCTGAAGAGAGCAGCAGATCTCCCAACACAGCGCTCCAGCTCTGCTAAAGGACAGACTGGCTCCTCAAGTGGATCCCTGACCCCCATGCCTCCTGACTGGGAGACACCTCCAGGCAATGAACATGATGAAAGTAATGATACCTCACATTTCAATACTAACATTGGCAAACAGGGTCTGGAGTGGACCTCCAACAAATTCCAGCAGACCTTCAGCAGAAGGGCCTGACTGTTAGAAGGAAAACTAACAAACAGAAAGGAATAGCATCAACGTCAACAATAAGAACATCCACTCAAAACCCCCATTTGCAGGCCACCAACATCGAAGACCAGAGGTCGATAAATCCATGAAGATGAGGAAAAAGCAGCACAAAAAAGGCTGAAAACCAGAACGCCTCTTCTCCTCCAAAGGATCACAACTCCTCGCCAGCAAGAGAACAAAACTGGACGGAGAATGAATTTGATGAATTGACAGAAGCAGGCTTCAGAAGGTGGGTAATAACAAACTCCTTGGAGCTAAAGGAGCATGTGCTAACCCAACACAAGGAAGCTAAGAACCTTGAAAAAAGGTTAGACAAATTGCTAACTAGAATAACCAGTTTAGAGAAGAACATAAATGACCTGATGGAGCTGAAGAACACAGAACAAAAACTTCGTGAAGCATACACAAGTATCAATAGCTGAACTGATCAAGCAGAAGAAAGGATATCAGAGACTGAAGATCAAAGTAATGAACTAAAGCGTAAAAACACGATTAGAGAAAAAAGAATAAAAAGGAATGAACAAAGTCTCCAAGAAATATGGGACTATGTGAAAAGACCAAACCTATGTTTGATCGATATACCTGAAAGTGACAGAGAGAATGGAACCAAGCTGGAAAACACTCTTCAGGATATTATCCAGGAGAACTTCCCCAACCTAGCAAGACAGGCCAAGATTCAAATTCAGGAAATACAGAGAACACCACAAAGATACTCCTCAAGAAGAGCAACCCCAAGACACATAATCATCAGATTCACCAAGGTTGAAATGAAGAAAAAAATGTTGAGGGCAGACAGAGAGAAAGGTCAGGTTACCCACAAAGGGAAGCCCATCACACTAACAGCAGATCTCTCTGCAGAAACTCTACAAGCCAGAAAAGAGTGGGGGCCAATATTCAACACCCTTAAAGAAAGAAATTTCAACCCAGAATTTCATATCCAACCAAACTAAGCTTCATAAGAAAAGGAGAAATAAAATCCTTTACAGCAAGCACATGCTGATAGATTTTGTCACCACTAAGCCTGTCTTAAAAGAGCTCCTGAGGGAAGCACTAAATATGGAAAGGAAAAACTGGTACCAGCCACTGGAATAACATAACAAATTGTAATGACTATGGACACTATGAAGAAACTGCATCAATTAATGGGCAAAATAACCAGCTAGCATCATAATAACAGGATCAAATTCACACATAACAATATAAACTTTGAATGTAAACCAGCTAAATACCCCAATTAAGAGACAAAGACTGGCAAATTGGATAAAGAGTCAAGACCCATCGGTGTGCTGTATTCAGGAGACCCATCTCACGTGCAAAGACACACATAGGCTCAAAATAAAGGGATGGAGGAATATTTACCAAGCAAATGGAAAGCAAAAAAAGCAGAGGTTGTAATCCTAGTCTCTGATAAAACAGACTTTAAACTGACAAAGATCAAAAAAGACAAAGAAGGGCATTACATAATGGTAAAGGGATCAATGCGACAAGAAGAGCTAACTGTCCTAAATATACATGCACCCAATACAGGAGCACCCAGATTAAAGCATAAACCAAGTTCTTTGAGACCTACAAAAAGACTTAGATTCCCACACAATAATAGCAGGAGACTTTAACACCCACTGTCAATATTAGACAGACCAATGAGACAGAAAATTAACAAGGATATTCAGGACTTGAACTCAGCTCTGGACCAGGTGGACCTAATAGACATCTACAGAACTCTGCACCCCAAATCAACAGAATATACATTCTTCTCAGCACCACATCACACTTATTCTTAACTTGACCACATAATTGGAAGTAAAACAAATATGGTGCAGTGTATCACTGCTCAGGTGATGTATGCACCAAAATCTCACAAATCACCACTAAAGAACTTACTCACGTAACCAAATACCACCTGTACCCCAATAACTTACAGAAAAATAACAAAAATGATAACAAAATTAAATAGAAATTTAAAAGAATGATTTATGCAAAACTATTTGACTTGGGAAAAATATTTGTTCCATCTTAGAGGAGCAAATTTCAGAAATATATTTTAGCATCTTCTATAAAATACCTCAATTCCTAGTCACTTAAGGTTTGTCAATATTCAAGTCTCTGTATACAAAATCCATATAATGCAAAGATTTGGCATACAGAGAATAATTTTGCATTATATCTGGGCAGCACTGTATAATCTCAAGTAGCTTCCTTACCATCCTTGGGTTAAAAATAGCTGAATGAGCTCAGAGCGGTGGAGAGACTGGATTTTGGTATTAGAGGGATCCAGGTTTGAATTCTGGTTTTGTGCTGTTCTGCGTGTGTGTGATTTTACTAATTAATAATGACGTTGGATCACTCAGGTTTATTGATCTTGTGTGTTTTCACTTCTGAGAAATATTTTTCATAACTTTTACTTGTCTTTTCTTATCGGTTTGTAAGAGTTCTTTATATACTTTTGATGCAATCATTGGTCAATTGTGTGTACTGCAACCTATAAACATGCCAGTTTGTATCTTGTATTTTCCCTTTGTAACATTTTTTTAATGAACAAAAGTTTTTTTTTAAAAAAGAATTTTAACAGCATCTGTGGCTGTTAAATAATTTTTTAAAGAATTTTTAATTTTTTTAAAAGAATTTTAACAGCATCCACTGATTAGATTAGCCACTGTCACTCACATAAATACCTGTGACAACTCAAATACCTCAAGACATTGCCAAATGTCTCAAAGAGCACAAAATCACCCACAGTGTAGAATCACTGATCTAGGTACTTTAGATAGTTAGTCTGTAAAAGTCTACATGATCTCTTTTTTGCACAATACTGGAGGACAGCCTAGAAAATATTCAGACATCTGCAAAGATCCTGCATTGCATTTTCCAAATCGGTCCAAAGGATTTATGATGTTATGAATCTCTTTTTTCTAAAAAATAGTTTAGAATAATATATGGGCATGGATCATTCCATGAGATAGAGACTTGAAAACATCTAAACAAAGAACATTGGTAAGATACAAACTTCAAGGAATTGAGAAAATCCTATAATTTAGTAACTAGTACCCATGGTAAGAGAAACACTTATTACAGGACACATTCATGAACAAACTATGTGGAATTATTTGGAACTATATTAAGTTAAATGTATCATCTTCAGATAAAAATCAGACCCAGCTTTATTATCATAATCCCTCCAACCTTTAGCAAGCATTTGACCATGTGCTCTATACCAGATAATGGGTGCTAATATTCATAGATGACAAGACAGTTTCTGCCATTAGAGATTTTGAAGTCTGGTGGGCAAACAGACTTACAAGCAAATAATATCCTAAAAGATGATGAGAGGGAAGATTGTGATATGGGTCACAGGGATTGTGACTCCCTTAGGGATTCAAGAAACATTGATACTGGGGCTTGAATGGTGAGCAGGAGTTTGCCAAGTTGGCAAAGGTGCAAAGGAGAACATTCTCAAAAGAAGGCACTGCTTGTGCCAACGCATGCATTAATTCATTAATCAAGTTGGATTATTTTTGAGCATATATTTTGTGCCAGGCACTGTGCTATGATCTGGAGATATAAGAATAACCAAGGCAGACACAGTTCCTGCTCTCAGAAAGCTAATCATAAAACAGCAGTAGAATTTGCTAAAAGACAAAGCAGAGGTAAGTACAGGGCACCATGGGAGCAAAGAAAAATGTCTAACCTGATTTGGTGTTTAATGAAAACTTCTGGGTGAAAGAGAAAGCTAAATTGGGATCTAGACGCTGATGAGTAAACAGTAAGGCAAAGGGTGAATCAAGAGGGAAAAGGAGTCTCTAAGAAGAGAGAATATGGAGCCAGATGGTCCAGAGGTTAGAGAAAGCATTGTGCATTCAAGGAACCACGGAATTCCAATGACCTAGTGTGAATGAGAGTGGGAGTATGTGGGGAGAAAGATTGCTGAGAGGCAAGCAAGGGCCAGACTATAATGGGTTTTTTAATAAGCCATGGACATGTATTATAAGAACAATGGGAAAGCATTGAAGGACTTCAGGCAAAGGAATGCATATTTGTAGACAGAAAGATAATTCTCTCTACCCTATGAGAAATGGATTGTGGAAAGACAACTAAGAGATCAAAAAGGAAATTAAGGGGCTGATGCAGATATACAGGTTTAAAAAAATCTAGGTGAGATGGTTGGCCTGGGACCAAGGTAGTGACAATAGGGGTGGTGACAAGAGAAAAGGCCAGGAGATGTTTAAGAGGTGGAGTTAGAGATGGTTGATTTGACCTAGGGAAATAGAGAGAAGGACAACTCAAAGACCACATCCAAGTTTATGACATGTAGCAGAAGGTGGTGTCATTCACTGAGATGGATAATAGAGAAGCAAGATCCAGTTGGAGGGAGAAAGTGGTCAACTCAGTTTTTGACAAGTTGAGTTTGAAGAACTGGCAGCTAAACTTAAAGGTCTGGACCTCTGGAAAAAGTCTCAGTGGGATATTGTAACATCTTCAGTTTATCTTCAGCATGTCAACAGGAATCAAAGCCAGGGAAGTAGACATCTTCCAGGGTAAGTTCATAGAGAAAAAAGAGAAAGGATGAAAAGAAAGTGAAGAAATTCAGAGAATTTAATAGATTTCAGAGACAGAGTCCCAATTCAAGACGAAAAGCAAAGTGACAAGAAAAAAAAGTTAACAGTAGTTTAGAAAAGAGATTATTTGTGCTTGAACTAGGAAAGAGGCAGATGGAAGGAAAAGGAAATTAATCATAGAGAATATTTAGGAGGTATCAACAAGTCTTGGTGGCTGAATGTACAGAAGATAAGATAGAAGGAGGAAAATAGGGGAATCTCAAATTCTAGTTTGGGCAGATACGTGGATAGCAACATCACATCCATCACAATGAAATGGTTCTGTTGGTAAAATGATGGCCACAGACAGCTTTGAGGACATAAAGGTTCTTGAGTTATAAAGGATAAAGAAACAGTTAAATCAAGTAGGAGACAACTCAGTATGCTTCCAGAGATGCAGGTTTCCCTGGTCCTAGCAGAGCTGATAATGTAACTGGGAAAATGGGATTTGAAGGGGAATTCTCCTTGGGCATTCTCACAATGATCTCCATGGCCCCTCCCCCCACCAGCTGCATTGTTCTAGAGTACTTGTCACCAATCTGCCTGCTCCCCAGGTACAAGTAACTAATGCATAATAAATCAATACATTTCAGAGCACTGAGACAAAGGCTGAATCAAATGTAAATTTCTCAGGTGTGGCATTTCTTGGAAGGCTTAGGCTTCAGACCTGCAATCTATTTTCTAACCATTCAACGTATTTGCTCTATTAAACCAGCAGGTCTAATCTTCTTGTCTTTTCTAAAGGAATTTCTTACATTTTATCAGGAAAAAAAAATACCCATGAAAAGTTGTTTCCTAAGAAGCCTACTCTGAGATGGTGGCCTGAATGCAGGAAGGTTATTAGGGTGTGCTCCTGGGATCAGCACCTGTGAGGCAGAGAAGGAAATGGCATGGCTCAGGAGAGAGAGGAGTTGGAAAGGAAAGAGGGGATGGAGTGAATTGAGATGATGCAGACCCAGCAAAGGCCTCAACAAATCCCACAAGGAGTTCGGGAGATGGGAGGGCCTTTCAAGAGTCATCTGAGTTGAGGGAAGGGGGCTAGATCTTTTGACTCCTTCACTGATAGAAGCTGCCACCAGGGATCTTGGAAGATCCCTTCAGACCCAGGCAATCCTCATAGAGTTGTAAGCATCCAATGTTCCTAGCAACTAGGGGAATGGATGCATCAGCTCTGAACGATGGGCTATGTACATCAAATGGCAGCCTGCACTTCAACACTTGCCCCTGTTGCTACAAGAACTGCTCGAACCGCCCCACAGGAGAAAGGCATTGCATTGAGTAAATTAATAATTTACTTTTCCTTACAAAATAAATGGTTTCCATCCTATCTGATCTCTGTGAGGTCCAGAGCAATAGTCAATAGACTCATGTTGGTAAATGTGCCTTTCACATGGCATACCTTTTATTATTTGTTCCATTTGTGCCCCTTTAGAGACTTCTAGCATTTCAGAGTGACAGGTTCTAATTAACTGCAGTCACTATCTTTCTGATGGGACTTGATTTCCCAACCCTATCTATAGACAGACCCTTTAATTTTTTTTTTTTTTTTTTTTTTTTTTTTTTTTGGTGAGACGGAGTCTCACTCTGTCACCCAGGCAGAGTGATGCAATCTCAGCTCACTGCAAACCTCCACCTCCTGGGCTCAAGTGATCCTCCCACCTCAGCTTTCCGAGTGATTGGGACCATAGGCACGTGCCACCACACCTGGCTAATTTTTTTGTATTTTTGGTAAAGACAGGGTTTTGCCATGTTGCCTATGCTGGTCTCAAACTCCTGACCTCAAGTGATCCATCCACTTTGGCCTCCCAAAGTGCCACCGCACCCAGCCCATCCTTTAATCTTCTTTTTTTTCTTTTTCTTTTTCTTTTTTTTTTTTTTTGAGATGGAGTCTCACTCTGTCAAACAGGATGGAGTATAGTGGTGCAATCTCGGCTCATTGCAACCTCCACCTCCCAGGTTCAAGTGATTCTCCTGCCTCAGCCTTTCGAGTAGCTGGGACTACAAGCATGCAACACCATGCCTGGCTAATTTTTGTATTTTTAGTAGAGACAGGGTTTCACTATGTTGGCCAGACTGGTCTTGAACTCCTGACCCTATGATCCGCCTGCCTCAGCCTCCCAAAGTGCTGGGATTACAGGCATGAGCCACAGTACCTGGCCCCCTTTAATCTTTTAATACCATCCCCAGTCCCATACGTCTGATAGTATCCTTGCTTTCTGTAAATAAGCTGTCTGATGCACATTTTTAATTCTCTTGCTCAAATCATGGAACATCCTCAACAGAAATGAGCATTATTCTATTCTAAAAGTTGGTCACTGGGAGTGCAGAATATACTGCCCCACATGACAAGCCAGCCATGAGCAAAATGACACCAGAAAAGAGAATGCATTCATGAAGTGATGGTGGAAAATAACAATTATGATTTTTTAAAAGATCATGAATGAATGTTCTTATATTCACCTTTACTCATTTACTCTTCTTCCTTTTTGTTAATCAAATATAATTATTTATTAATCCATTTTCACTATTTTCTTTCTCTATGATGACTTGTCTCATACAGCTTTCCATTCAAATTAACGTGTTGCCCAAACTTATCTCTATTTAATTTCTCCTTCTTTTTATTTCTAGCTCAATTGTTCTGAAATTGGCTCCCAAACATAAAGGTTCTGATCATCCTCTTTATCTGAATCACTTGAGTATTAACTGAGAAGAATAGAAAAATTAAAATCTCCTTCCAAGACAGCACTAAAAAGCTCAGGTTAGACTGCACTAACAATCAGTAGATCCTAACAAAAAGGACAAGATGCAAAGTTTAAATATTTTGCTTAAATTTGACTCTTCAGTTTTGGGCCAAGAATATCTCTTTGTTTTAGTAAAAGACAACTTCAGAGTTGAATCACAAATTCTCAAAAGTCCCTAGATAATTTATTTTTTCAGTGATATAACAGTCCAACTTTGTAAAATCCAGAAGAGAATGTCAGCAAATATAATCAATTAATGTCAAGCATCATCAGAGGCTTAGAAAATACTTCAAGTGCAACCAACTCTACAGGTCCACATTTCTCAACTTGCTATGGTCCCAATATCAAACAAGTTCTGCAAAACCCGATAACATGGCACCAATTATAATTCTGTGTTCACATAAAATCCAGCTAGTTCCTAGGACCCAATACAAACTCTGTGTTCACATTAAATCCGGATAGTTCCTAGTACCAATACAAGTAAATCACAGACATTTCTGGCCCATATTCAGAGATTTTTACTCCCACCTAAAACAAAGCAGGTTCAGCAAGCTGTAGCTGTAGAAAATTTTAGGACAAATACCTAAATGTTTGGATAAATTATAATTTGTTATTTTGCATCCTGATACAACAGGATTAGCCCAGAGAAACTTTCTTCTGAAGGGTGAGGTCCATTAAGGTCACTGGGTATGAGATATGGTCTTGTCCAAAACAGACAGCCCAGGCACTGGTCTTCCTGTATGGACCTGCTTGGATCCAAAACTCAAAGCTTCACTGGGGTATCTCTAGGAACATAATAGATGAATAAGTATGCAACTTATGGGATCGAAATATTAGACCAGTGTTTTGCAGACTTAGCTACCCGTTGGAATCACTGAGAACCTTTAAAAGGTACAAATACCTAGGCTTTGCTCACAAATACCCTGATTTAATTGCTTTGTGATGCAACCTGACTAGTGGGAGGTGGGGCAGAGCGGAGGGCTGGTCAAACTAACTTTCCAAGTGATTCTCATCCACATATAAAATTGCAAATCAGTGTTTCAGAGCACTGCTTCTCAAACTTCACCATGCCCACAAATTATCTGGGGAAATCATGTTAAAATGCAGATTCTGCTTCAATAGTTTTAGGTGGACCCAAGATTCTGTAGCTATAAACAAGTTCCCAGGTGAAGCCAGTGCTGCTAGTCTGAGATCACATGTTGGTCCTTCTGTAACCGAGTCCAAATTCATTCTGCTCATCACATGACAGCCAATAAGTTGAGAGACATGGAGTTGGAGCAAGGAAGGTGACCTTATTTCGAAGACCCAGCAAACCAAGAAGATGGTAAACGAATGTCCCAAAGAACCAACCGTCAAAACAAATTTCAGTCTCTATGTTAAGGGCAGAGGGAAGACAAAGGGGCTGTGATCAAGAGGTGACCAAAGACTATAGACGTCTGGGCACCAGCCAAGGGTCTGTGGAGGTTGAGAACTTTTTGGTCTCGGCCAGGTCACAACCCTCCTATAAATCTTTAACAAAACATAGTTGTTTACATATCTCCCTTTTAATCCCAGAGTTAATTTCAAAAAAACTACATGATCGCTGTTTTTGTGTTTTATTTCAGTGCTCTAAAATTATCCTAGCCTATGCATAGGAATGGGTAAAGGCTCCTTAAACAAAAATGGAATTTGTTGTTAGTTCTTTCGCTATTTCACGGTTATGTCGCTAGTATCACCTGAGAGCTTACTAGAACTCTCAGACCCAGTCCAGCATCTTTAGTTTATCATGATCCTCAGGTGATACAGACACACATTAAAGTTTGAGAAGCCCTGCTATTCTAAAGGTTCTCAATTTGAAATTCGGCTGCCACCTGCATTCAGATGCAGGCAGTGCCATCCCTTGAAACCTCCAGGTGTCTATCCCCTTTCACATGCACAGCTCTCCTACTATCCCTTACAGGAAAGATGGCCTCAGCCCATCTGTACTTTACTGTGGTAGACTTTGGCAGTTAACTGTTACAGATCAACAGCTGATAATACCAGATCAATGCTTTACAACCTTGGCTGCACATTGAAATGAGCTGTTCTGCCCCACACATTCGTCATTACTAGCTTCTTCTCTCCAGTACTGCCTCCAATGTCTCTTTTACCACCCCCATGCCCACCCCCAACTCCACCCCTGGAGCCTGCAATACCTTGATTTTAAGATCTTTTCATTCTCCTCTTCTCTCTCAGGTTCTCTTTTCCTTTCTTCTATCCATCTTAAATGCCATGGGCTTTGAAAGGGCCTCGTCTTGATACCCACCCCGATGGTGACTGGTCACCCTTCAAATTCAGGGCCACTAGCCTCAACATAGCCCTTGGTATTGCCTGCCAATCACACTGTTACTTAGGACCTCTATCACTGACTGTTCTAAATGGCAACTTTGTACTTTCCCCTTTCCCCTCAAACCTGCAACACTTCTTGTACCTCCTTTCAGCTAATAATCTTGCTTCTATCAACTACAGAAAAAAAAAGGTTTTAAAGAATTAAAGTTAGTTTTATTTAGCAGTCTTCCTGAGGACTATAGACTGAAGGCTAGAGCCTCAGAGTAGCCCTTTAGAGAGGTTCTATCAGACTGCTCCAATGCAGCATTTCAGTTCACAGTTTATATATAGGTAGCAAAGATTCAGTATACACAAAATCACATCTAAGTTTGGGTGCAAGAGTATATCTGATTATAGTTTACAGAAGCATAACCACTAATCCCATCAGACATTATCTTATGTGTAGGAAAAGGCAAGAACTAAAGTTAATTATTTATTTATTTATGTATTTATTTATCTGGGGGATTGTCCCACTTAATTTATTTTTTAAATTTATATTTTTTTATTTGTATGAATTTAAGGGGTAAGAGTGCAGGTTTGTTATGTAGATATATTGTGTAGTGGTGAAGTATGGGTTTTTTGTATAACCATCACCTGAATAATGTGCATTGTATCCATTAAGTAATTTCTCATTCCTTGACCTCCTCCCACCCTCCCACCCTTCCAACTCTCCGGTGTCTCTTATTTTACTCTCTACATCCATGTGTATGCATTATTTAGCTCCCACTTAGAAGTGAGAACATGTAATATTTGACTTTCTGTGTCTGAATTGTTTCACTTAAGATAATGGCCCACAATTGCATATTGCATCCCTGTTGCTGCAAAAAGCATGATTTCATTCTTTTTTATGGCTGAATAGTATTCCATTGTGTGTGTGTGTGTGTGTGTGTGTGTGTGTGTGTGTATACACACCACATTTTCTTTATCCAATCAACTGCTGATGGACTGTTAGGTTGATTTCACATCTTTGCTGTTGTCAATAGTGCTACAATAAATACATATCTTTCTGATATAATAATTCTTTTTCCTTTGAGTAAATACCCAATAGTGGGATTGCTGGATCAAATGGTATTTCTATTTTTAGTTCTTTGAGAAATCTCCATACTGTTTTCCATAGAAGTTGTACTAATTTACATTCCCACCAGCAGTGTATAAGCATCCTTCTTTCTCCACAATCTTGCCAACATCTGTTATTGTTTTGGCTTTTTAATAGTAGACATTCTGAAGTAATTTATCTTTTGAGGAATACAGTGACTCGGGGAAGAGACGTGGGGGGCCATATGCTCTATCTTATTTTGTCTTCGAAGCATCTTTCTAGAAAGCTGCACATCATCACAGAGTCAGGGGCCTTGTGAAATTATGCAGGCAAGCAGAAATGAGGAAAAAACAGCTTCCAACATTTGTTACTTTGCCTCACACTTCCTATTTCATTGAGAAAATAGAAAAAGGTCAGCACATCCACCTGCTCTCTCCACCACCTACCTGCTACTGTGCTCATATACTTGGCCTTCCACCTGTCACTGTGGGGCAGGTGTCTGGGTTCCTATTGAGGCCACCTGTGCGCTAGCTAACAGTGATCAGCAGTCATTCAGCCTTGACACATCCAAAACTGTGGGTTGAGTTTCCCCTCCAAACCTGTGCTTTTCACAATCTCCAGGTAAGTAAATGGCAACTCCACCAGTCCAGGTGCTCTGGACAAAACCTCCAAGTCAAAGAGCTTTGACTCAACTCTTTCCTTTGCACCCAAAGTCAAATCTGTAGGCCAATACTGTCAGTTCTATGTTCCAAATACACTGTATTTGTTATCACGCTACTTCTTACCACCCCTGCTGCTACAAGCTTTGTCCAAACCACCATCTCCTCTTACCTCAGATGTACCCTGCTTCTACCCTTGAGCCTAATAGTCTCTTCTCAACTAACAAGCATTGTGCAATGTGTAATTTAAACATTAATTGTGTAAAATTAATGTTTACACAACTAAACATTAATTGTGATGTTTAAAATCCTAAGTCAGGTCACAGCACATGTCTGGCCAGAACCCTTTAATATCTTCCCGGCTCCCTCCAAGTCAAGCTGCTAGAGGCTCTGCAGAACGTAGCCTCTCTTGTATCTCTAACTTCATCCCTTCTCTTCCTCTTTACTCCCAGGCACTGCTTCAGACACTAGGACCTCCTTGCTCTTCCTCAGGCACTACCCATATGTGCCTGCCTCAGGTAATTTCCACTTACATAGCCCTCTGCCTGGAATGGCCCTCCCTCGGGTACCCACATCGCTCACTCTCTGACTCAGCTATCACCAGGAAACCAATAGCTTTAACTACAGCCAGAATCACTGGCCAGCACAATACCCCATCTGCCCCACCAGGCTGGGATCTAAATATCTTCTGGCTAAAAAGCAAGAAGGGGAGAAAGTTGTCCACAATTGTATCTGGCAGAGCATATGCCATAGGCTAAGAAAGCATCCCCAGAATACCAAAGGCCAAGAAATATTTTGCTAAATAAAATCACTGGTAGAATCAGATCATAGTCTCCCACAGTGAATACTCAAGAGAGACCAACATCTATTTGTAGAGATATAGATATAGATATGTATAAGATATATATTTTTATTTGTATAATGTAGAAACATATATATTTACATACACACATCACTTGCACAAAGCCAGTCTGTGAATGAGTGGGTTAAGACAAGCCCTAATGGAAAGCCACTTCTTAAAATTATGTTTTCTTCTTTTTCCTTTTTATTATGGAAATAATGCACAAAAACAAGCATTATTTCATCTTTGTGCGTGCATTTTTCCTGTCTCTTCTCTGCACTCAACTACACTTACGTTCATGTGTACTTACTCTGTCCTTCATGGGATCACATCATACATCTTGTTGTGTGACTTGTTTTTTTTCCCTAACTCTGTCTCTGAAGATATTTATATGCCAACACAGAACTACTTCATTCCTTTTAATAGCTGCATGATATTCCATAATATTCCATGTTACTCCATATGTGGGTACACTATCCCATGTTTATTTTCACAAATAACTTGTCCACGATCAGTATATGCATTTATTCTAGGATAATTCCTAGAAGTGGCTTTCTGAGTCCAAGGCACACATATTTTAACTTCTGAGACATACTGCCAATTTGCCTTTCAAAAATGCTTGCCTAGACCGACTCCAGTGAACAGTACCCAACAATGCATGCTTCCTTGCCAGCACTTGGTAGGTTGATTATCATCAACATTTAAAAAGTGTTTTGCTAATCTCATGGGTGAACATTATTTATTTTTGTCTTAATTTGCATTTTCCTGATTAATATCATAACTGCACTTCTTTAAATATACTTTTTAGTTATTTACACTTAACTCTTCTCAGACTGGCTGTTCCTATCTTTTGCTCATAATTGTATTAAACTTTTTGAAAATTGATTTAGAGGAACTCTTTCTATGTGCTCTGATATCAATAATTTTTCCATTAAATATAGTTTAAATATTTCTCCAATTCTGTTTCTTGGCTCACTTTATTTGCATTCTATTTAGCCGCACATACATGTTTCAGTCATATATAGGAAACATTTATGTTTTCATTGTTGTTATTCGTTTTGATGTTAGTTTTCTTTTCTCTCTCTTTGGGGAGGGGTGTTAGTCATGTTCATAAACTTTTCCTATGGTTTCATTCAGAACTTTTGTGATTTGGGCTGTTTATTTTAAACATTTAGTGCATATATCTATTCATCCATCTAGTTTATTTCTATGTGCTATGAGACAGAGTCTCACTGACTCCCAGGCTGGAGGACAGTGGCGTGGAATCAGCTCCCTACAAACTTTCGCCCCCTGGGTTCAAATGATTCTAGTTCCTCAGTCACCAGAGTAGCTGGGATTACAGGCACCCACCACCACACCCGCTTAATTTTTGTATGTTTAGTAGAGATGGGGTTTCTTCATGTTGACCTGGCTGGTTTTGAACTCCTGGCCTCAAGTGATCCGCCCCCCTCGGCCTCCCAAAATGCTGGGATTACAGGCATGAGCCACTGCATCTGACCAATTTTTTGAAAGATATTTCTAATAATTTCCCCAATATCATTAATTAAGTAGTTCTTTTCTTTTCTTTCTTTCTTTTTTCTTTTTTTGATGGAGTCTTGCTCTTTCGCCCAGGCTGGAGTGCAGTGGCGTGATCTTGGCTCACTGCAACCTCGGCCTTCTGGGTTCAAGCGATTCTCCTGCCTCGGCCTTCCGAGTAGTTGGGATTACAGGCATGAGCCACCACACCTGCCCAATTTTTTAAAAGATATTTCTAATAATTTCCCCAATATCATTAATTAAATAGTTCTCTTTTTTTCTTTCTCCTTTTCTTTTTTCTTTTCTTTTTTTTTTTTTTTTTTAGACGGAGTCTTGCTCTGTCGCCCAGGCTGGAGTGCAGGGGCACGATCTTGGCTCCTGGGTTGGAACGATTCTCCTGCCTCAATCCCCCAAGTAGCTGAAATTACGGGCATGTGCCACCGCGCACGGCTAATTTTTCTATTTTAGTACAGAGGAGGTTTCACTATCTTGGTCAGGCTAGTCTCAAACTCCTGACCTCAAGAGATTCGCCTGCCTCAGTCTCTCAAAAGTGCTGGGAGTACAGGCCAGAGCGTGATTAAATAGTTCATTTTTAACTCACTTATATGAAATGTTGACTGGTTTTTCTATTATTTGGGTACCTCTACAAGATTTTAGATAATTCTTTAAGATTTTCTTTCTGTATATACTTTAGAATTAGCTTGTGAGGTATAGAATTTGGAAAAAAAACTGGCAATTTTCATTAAATCTACAGGTTATCTTTGGAAAATTTGATGTCTTCATAGCAGTCTTCCTGTTCAGAAATCTGTCTCTTCTTTTCTTTATGTATTTCTTATGTTCTTTAGTAACATTTTATAATTTTCTTTATAAAAGTCTTACCATTTTCTCTTATTGAGCACAATGTTTTAATCATGACATAATTTGAATATTATCTTTTTCCCATACCATCTCCCAGTTAGCTATTGATAACATATAGCAAAGCAATTGTTATTTTTATATTCTAACCTCAAATGCTACCGCTTTAATAAATTCCCTCCTTCACAGTTTCTCAGATAGTTGCATTGGAATTTCTTGGAATTTTTCATGGGTGACATGAAAAACTGTACATATAATATCTTTGAGATTTATTATTATAATAAACGTATTAATTGTCATATTTAACTCCTCTAAACTTACTTTTTTCTCTACTGAATTTTTTTTTAATAAATGTATGTTAATGCCTTTCACTGTGATTGTAAATTTGGTAGGGTTTATTTTTTTTTCCTGAAGTATTTCTGTGTAACTATCAGAAACATAAAAGTCCTTGGTTCTAATAGTTCTTGGTGGATTTTTTCCTTTTATTATGCTTTTTACCTTATATTCTAGTTTACCTTCTACTAATTAGTATGTACCTTTTTTCTCCTCAGTAGCCATCTCTTTCTTTCATCTTCAGCATTTCCAGAAAATGTATGTCTCTTATAAGCAACAAATAGATTGAAATACAAAAAAGTTGTATTTTAATAATATATTCTATTAACACTTATTTAAACCATATGAAATTACTGTTTTGATAGGTTAAAAATAGTCAAACATTGGCAATTCCATATGGTTCAATCTATTATAATACTGTAATTACGTGTTTAAACTGATTCCTGCCATATTTATGTTTTACATTCATATCTTTTTTTATTTTAAATATTTCTCCTTTTATACTTAGTACAGTTGTTTTTCTTTTAACATATATGCATTTTTTACTACTTTTTAAAAAAAAATTCAAGCTTTTTTAAAATTATAAATATTCAGTGTACAATATGGTGCTTTGATAAACATATACATCTTGAAATAATTATAACTATCAAACTAATAACGTATCCATCATTTCACACAGTTAGCTTTTTTCTTCCTTCCTTTTTTTGGTGAGAACATTTAGGATCTACTTTCCTAATAATTTCAAGTATACAATATATTATTAACTATAGTCACCATGCTGTACATTAGGCCTCCAGAACTTATTCATGCTACATAATTGAAACTTTGTACCCTTTGACCAGTATCTCCCCCACCCTATTTTCACCATGCCCCCAGGCCTGGCAACCACCATTCTACTCTCTGCTCCTATGAGATTTCAATGTTTTTAGATTTCACACATAAGTGAGATCATATGGTGTTTGTCTTTCTTATTTCCCTCAGTATAAACTCCTCCAGGTGCATCCATGTTGTTGCAAATGTCCTTCTCTTTTAAGCCTGAATAGTATTCCATTGTGTATATATACCATATTTCTTTATCCATTCATCTATGATGGACACTTGGGTTATTTACATATCTTGTCTATTGTGAGTAATGCTGCAATAAACACAGGAGTGCAAATATCGCTTGGAGATAGTGATGTCATTTACTTTGGATATACACCAAGAAGTGAGATTGCTAGATCATATGGTAGTTCTATTTTTAAATTTTTTTGGAACCTCCATATTGTTTTTCATAATGGCTTCATCAATTTACCTTCCCACCATCAGTGAACAAGAGTTCTCTTTTCTCCACATCCTTGCCAACACTTGTTATCTGTTGTCTTTTTGATAACATCCATTTTCACAGATATGAGGTGATTTCTCATTGTGGTTTTCATTTGAATTTCCCTGATGATTTGTGATGCTGACCTTTTTTTTTTAATATGCCTGTTGGTCATTTTATGACCAAAAAAGACAACATTCAATGTCTTTTTTGAGAAATATCTGTTTGGGTCTCTTGCCCATTTTTTAATCAAGTTTTTGTTTGTTTGTTTGTTTGTTTGTTTTGCTACTGAATTGTTTGGATTCCTTATATATTCTGGATAATAACACCTTACCAGACGTGTGGTTTGCAAATATTTTCTCCCATTCTATAGGTTGCCCCTTCACTCTGTTTATGATTTCCTTTGTTGTGCAGAAGCTTTATAGTTTGATGCAATTCCATTTTTTGGTTTTTTGTTTTGTTTTGTTTTGTTTTGTTTTTGTTGCCTGTGTTTTGAGATCATAGCAAAAACTTCACTGTCCAGATCAATGTCAAGATTTTTCCCTAAGTTTCCCTCTAATAGTGTTACAGTTTCAGGTCTTACATTTAAGTATTTAATCCATTTTGAGTGTATTTTTGTATATAGTATGAGACAAGAATCCAATTTCATTACTCTGCATATGTATATCCAATTTTTCCAACACTACGTATTGAAAGGACTCTCCCCAGTGTGTGTTTTTGGCGCCTTTGTCAAAGATCCATTACTGTAAATGCATGAATTTATTCCTGGTATCTCTATTCTGTTCCATTGGCCTAAGTGTCTGTTTCTATGTCAGTACCATGCTGTTTTGATTACTGTAGCTTTGCAGTATATTTCAAAATTAGGTAGTGCACTCTCAATTATTACAGAAAATGTCTGTGGGTGTTAACCTTATGACTCCTTGCATATACTGAAAAATATGTGTATTTGTTTTTATTTGGTTGCTGACTTGGAAGAGTACAGAATTTAAGTTCAAGTTTTAAGCAATCTGATTCTTATTCTCTTCTATGAAGTGTGAAACTGTATTTGCTTTAATAAGTACCTGATGAACTCTTTATATCTTAAAATTCAAATCTTTCCTCATCTCTAGAAATTTCTCTCTTCTCTTCCTTCTTATACTTTGCTTTCTTTCTCTCCTCCTTCTCTTCCTTTCCTCCTTAATTTCCTCCTTTCAATCTTGCCATGTCTATTAGAGAGATGTTTGTTCTTCTGAATCTGCCCTATATATATCTCTTGACTTTCCCTTTATATTTTCTTTTCTTTGTTCTTTTCACTGTCTTATGAAAAAATCATCAATATAATATTCTATCTTATTAATTTGCCTTTTCGTCATGGTCATTATTTTTTGAACTGTTTATCCTTTAAATGGGCACATTGTTCTGTTATGTTTATATAAAAATGTCACTTCTACATATATATGTATTTTTTTTTTTTCATGTTCACCTATCTTGAGTGACTGTAGAAGTGGAACAGGATGAGTTTCCAGGGCCAATAGATTGTCTTCTTGTTACGTGGGCTCTCCATTTCTCTACATTGGGGTATTGCTTTTCCCTCTACTTCTTGTTGCCCACCACAGAGCTTTGTCCTGTGGCGAATATTATCACTTCTTATTTATTAGCCCAATAGGAAGAAGATGAAGGGATGTGCCCTCACCTTGAATGTCAGCTTGTTATAGCTCTGCACTCTCAACTTGAAGCTGCCTTTATTAGCTTACATCCATGCCAGTCTTCTCTGCAAATATTTGGAACCATGGTTTCCTGTGGTTTAATTTCCCCAGTGATCAGATCTTACTTATGTCTGTCTTTGTGATTCTTCTGCATTTCTGATGCATTGATGACACTCTTGATGCTCTTTCTAGGCATTTACAACTTTATTTTGTTTTTTAAGTATCTATTTTTTATTATTTACATGGAACTTTTAGAAGAGTGGTAGGATTCATACAAGTACTGAGTCTGCCATCTTTAGTCAATATCTCTAATTCTTTAAGAATAAAAATTAAATTTAGCCATCTTTACATTAGGTTCTTATACTTCAAAGAACTACTGTAAATACAGTTACCCTTACCAATGAAAAGGAAAATCTAAGCATATTTTGTTATTATCCCACGTTCTGCCTTAGAAACAGCTGGCTCTCAAAAGGACAATTATATAAAATACAGTGTTCAGTAAGAACTGAAGTGTCAATATAGATACAAATGAATAACTTTGTGTTTGATAAAGATTCTTTCTCACCCTACAAGAGATACGCTTCCAAATTTGATAATCGTTTTAACAATGAGCTATGGATATACTCTTTTCACTTTCATACAAGCATCAAGCCTTGTAGCAGGGTTTATTGGAAAGGGCATGGTTTGGGAACTGGAAATATTAATAATTTCTATTTTGTCCAATCAAGTTTTCTGACTTTCCATCAACTTATCTATAAAAATTTGATAGAAATATCTATAACACTTGGAAAATTATAAATTTAAGTACAAATATAAAGGTTGAAAAATAAAGATTATGACATTGCAGAAGACATAATGTTATTTTGTGGGTCTTTTTAGATTTAACTCACCTCTTACTACACTCCATTCTCCAAAATGATTGTGTCCTTATGGCCTGGTATTTTCTATCACATCCAGCCATTTGTTCAGAAAGCAAAATAAAGATGGTAAGCCAAATGACAAATTAAGTTTATAGATAAATAAAGATACATCCTATTGCAATGCTTTTGTTTTTGAAATATCAAGTCAGGCTTCATTTTCTGGTTTAGTTAAAATGCTGTGGGAAGCTTCTCTGGGACTAGAGGACATTGACCTTTGGAAGGTGTTGTCTGCTCCTGAAGAAAACTCCTGGCTGTTTAAAGGAATGGGGTGGAGTGGAAATACACCCAGACAGGAAACCTCGCAGGTGGGGAGAAGAAGAGGGCCATGCCCAAAAGCAAGTCAGTTCATTCACCTATCAGATCCTTACTTCTAAGTAGGTCTCTGAACTCAATTGGCCCTCTCAGAAACATGTACGTTACTGACCTTGTATATCAGATCTGGGTTAATGTTTATGTCATGCACAAAGAAATAACTCTGAGTACTTTAAAAAAAAAAAAAAAAAAACAACTAGCCCTTCCTTTTTGCAGGGGAGTTGCAAGTACTTAATTTATAAAATTTCTATTGAGCATGAAGATTATTCCCTAGAAGGAAGCCTTTTCTGACCCCACGGATTATATTAGAATCCCTATATCTTGCCCTCAAAACATTTATCTCAGTGAAGAGACAGCTGCCCATTTCTACATATGTACAAATTCTGAATCCCTGAGTCAGGAGGCAGAGAGGTTAGACAGCATGAAGTATTTTCCGACCTTCTCTTAGGTGGCCATGACAATGCATCCACATGTGGCATGGGCTGGGAAGCCATGCGCTGTTTTTTCAAGCCAACGCCAAATTCCCTATGACTAAAGGACACTCCTACTATATATAGCCTGGCAACCTGCTGGCCCTCGTTTTCCATATCATGGGTCAGGGTTTTTGTCATCACTGGTGTTTTGGAGGGAAGCTAGATATGACAGAAATTACTCTGAAGTCTCTGTCTAGGGGAGTGGGTGAGGTCCGAGGCTGACCAGAGTTCAAGTCACGCACCTTTCTGAGCCTGATTCTCCTCATGGGTCGAGTGGGTGTTTGAGCTCAGAAACAGCAGTCCCCAATCTTTTTGGCACCAGGAACTGGTTTTGAGGAAGACATTTTTTTTCACGAAAAGCCAGGTGGGGTGAAGGGGTATAGTTTCAGGATGAAACTGTTCCACCTCAGATCATTAGGCATTAGATTCTCATAAGGATCACATAACCTAGACCCCTTGCATGTGCAGTTCACAATAGGGTTTGCACTCCTAGGAGAGTCTCATGCCACTGCTGATCTGACAGGAGGTGGAGCTCAGAGCTCAGGTGGTAATTCTCACTCACCCACTGCTCACCTCCTGCTGAGCAGTTAACAGGTCACAGACTGGTACCTGTCTGCAGCCCAGGGGTTAGGGACCCCTGCTCTGTGATTGTAGTGGCCCCTCTAGCCCTGGTGCCCTGTGCATCTTGTGATTCCAAATCTGAAATTAATTTTAATTTTATAGACAGAATATTTTGGTTCTTGTCTCCTTCTCTCCAAAACCAACTGCTACTTTATTTTGGGTAAGATTTGTCATAAAACCTAAAATTATAATTCTCTTCATAGTCCAGAAGTATTACTTACACACCTACTTCTCTCTTTTCTCATGATAGAAAGAGTTTACAGGTTATCATTTCAAATAAGGCTTTTAAAATTATAAATAGAGAAACAACATTTGGGGATATAGAATAATTCACAAAGCAGTAAACAGTCTGAAAAAACTTATTGAATCAAAGAAGAAATAGTTTGAGAATGAATTTTCTAGAATTATATAATCTTGTAGCCTCAAAAATAAGTCTATTTCCCTGTGAGAAAGACATATAAAGAGTATAATTGATTATCAGAAACTTGGAGCTTTAAATTTTAACAAAACCTACATCACAGCTACTTAAAGAAAATGCATTCAAGGTGAGACTTTTAAATGTAGAATTGCCCAACCATCCTTCAAATTCAGACAGTATATGCTTATGAACATTCTTTCCTACAAAAAAATTATAGTTTTTCCCCAATAAATGATGCTATTGTCACCAAGGACCAAAGGATGAAGTGATGGAACAGTCTGTGGCTTGGGTGTAGCCATCTGCCATCAAAACCTGCCTATTCTCTATATTATCTTCTGCAATGAACCAGCGCAGAGAATGAGTGGGCAAAGCAGTAGCATAAGAAGGTCATCCACAAAGGCACTCTCCATGGTTTCCTTGTTCCTTCAGGAAATCAGCTCCATTTAATAACGGAAAGGAGAGCCAAGTGCTCCAAGAGCATAGGAGGAAGAATGAGAACGCTCACTCCCAATTATTCAGTGACTCCTCATTACCTGCAGGATAAATGATGAGCTCTTCCTGCAAATGCTTCGGGTGCTCAAGGTTCCCACTGTCTGTGCCCAGCTGACATTGCAGCCTCACCCACGCTGTAGGGAGTCATTAGGGGATGGGGTCAGAGAGGTAACCTAAAGCCATATGAGTTAGGACATCAAATCAGGAGTGAGGTGGGAGCCATTGTAAGTTCTGAGCAAAGAGTGACAGCGTACGCGTTATATTTTATTCTTATTCATTCTTCCCAAATGCACTCCACGTTCCCAGCATACGAACCCACTCTCCTGAGAACTCCCCAAGCATCCCTGCCCATAACAATCTCATTCTGCCTTGGTGCCCATCGCCAGGGACTCTCCTACATAAAGCTTCTCTGATTCCTCCAACAAGGTGGGACTCTCCCTCCTACTCTAATCCCACGAATGTCCAAAGTACTTGGCTTAGACCACAGTTATTGCATATTCTGCCTTGGATTAACTTTCTTCCTGTTTGCTCTGAGAATACTCGCAGGAGAATCTTGTTGCATTTTCTGCCTTGGATTAACTTTCTTCCTGTTTGCTCCAAGAATACTCGCAGCAGAATCTTGAGTCTGCAGCATTTATCCTAAGAAAACTTTGCCATGAACTATTAATATCTCACTTGTATTATTTTCGCATTGCTGCAGTATATCAACTTTGAAAACAAAAGACATCATTCTATTTATAGCATTCTTTTTTTAGTAATGGTAATTCCCCTTACATAATTTATCTCTAGCTCACAGAAAATGTCAAAGCCTAGAAAACTAGCATTCCTATGTGTGATGTTAGCATCATTCTTGAACCGTTATTGGCCAACAATTCATTTGATGAATCTGGTTTTTCCTAAATAGATTATTCTGATGCAGATGATTCTGATGTTAGTTCTGTTTAGAACTAACTCCAAGAACAGTTTTTATATTTTATTTTCACATTGAAAATCAGTCAGATTTGCTTCAGCCTCGAAGAGCATGTTTATGTAAAATTAAATGAGGGCCAGCAATGAGCTGTACTTTTTTTTCCAAACTGGAAGAGGGAACTATTAAGAGTCAAATGATAACATTAGACATGTCTTCCTTTAAGCCTCAGCTAGATTGCAGATCTCTTTAGTCATGGATTACACTTTATACAGCAACTCAGTGTTGTTCCCTCAGCTGTGAGAGAGGCCTATTGCCTCCACGAGCTCCACTGATCAGTTTCCAAGCCCTGGGTCATGTAACAGCCAGCCACCCCCCAACAGCAGTTTTGCCAGCAGGTCCAACAGTTCAAGTTCATCCCCACTTCTAAAAACATACTGAGTGGATATATTCATGTTCAAAAAAGTTGTAAACACATGATCATCTCAACCATTTTTCCCCAACGAAACTGCTTTGGACATAGACATCTGTGTTACCCTTAGAGAAACTGCTGGGATTTGTTGTCACCACTTGCTCTCATGCTTGTATTGCACTGACATCTTTGTTACCCCTATTCATCACGTTTCCATTCCCCCACTAAAAGGCATATTCTTTGGCCTCACAGATTTACTTCCCTCACCTACTGACTTTTGCTCACCTACTGACCTTTGCATCTGTAGATGTGTTATTTCCATAGCTCTTCCAGATCTTCTTCCCTTCTTCAGTTGTAAGTGAAATCCAGAAAGCAAAGAACCAAAGATAACCTTCTACCTTTGTTCTAACAGGATTTTGTACCACTGTATCAAGACTTTGAAAATTTTTATACACGAAACCTTTACATGCGAATCAGAGACAACTGGAACCGGCCCATCTGCAGTGCCCCAGGGCCTCTGTTTGACGTGATGGAGAGGGTGTCGGATGACTATAACTGGACATTTAGGTGAGAGCGCCACTTGGGGGACTTCGGGAAAAGAAAATCCTTTCAAGGAAATCCTAGCATGGGCACTAGATGACAAATCTGAAAAAAACAAGGCATGGAAGCCGTTGGTTTTGTATCATTTATGCCTTTGCAAGCCCTCCTGATGCCACGGGAGGAAGGCACAGTAAAGTAATTCAGCAGCTGCCAGAGTGGCTTTTTGGATTATAATTAACCTAAGACCTGTGTCAGAAGTGCAGAACACACCAAGCCAGCCAGGAAGATCCCTTTCAGCTTTATTGACAAATTCTACTCTCCTACTTCTAGCTGAATGAGACAGTGATGACCATCGTTCTCGTTCCGTTAGAAGGCTCTTGCTGGAATTTAAACCAGAGCATAAGTGTCATGGAAATAAATGCCCAAGGAAAATCAGGGCTAACTAACAATCCATGGCTCAAGATGTCTTTCTCCAACGCTCTGCCCAACTTCATCATGGATTTACCTTTCTCTTAGGGAAAACCATTTTTCGGTAACAACTTTTTTGATGCATAATAGATGTACATTATTTTGGAGTACGTATAATAATTTAATACATTCATATAAACTGTAAAGATCAAATTAGTGTACTTGGGGCATCCATCATCTTAAATATTTGTTTTTTTATGACAGAATCATTTAAATTATTTTCTTACAGCTATTTTAAAATAGACCATACATTATTTTATAAACCACAGTCACCCTACTGATCTGAGTTTTATTTCTTCTATCAAACCGTATCTTTGTACCTGTTAGTCAACTTCTCCCCCTCCTCCCTACCTTTTCTAGCCTCTGGTAACAACCAATCTACTCTCCCTTCATGGGATATGCCTTTTTAGCTCCCATGTTACAGATTTTAAAAATGTGATATTTGACTTCTGTGCCTTGCTTATTTCATTTAATATAAAGGCCTCCAGTTCTATCCAAATTGGTTCAAATGACAAGGTTTTCTTTTTTTTTTTTCTTTATGGTGACAACAGTGCAAGTTAATAAGAAAGAAAATATATGATTTGGGCCAGACCTAAGGCCTCTCCAGCACTAGGATAATTTTTTTTTTTACATTTGGAAAAATAAGACTTTATTAAATCAAATGAATGGGTATATTTGTTTCCTAAGAAAGACAATGATAATGAACTTGGTGGAAGGAATAATAGCGGGTAGGAGTTTGCTGATTTTACTTTTAGCCTCATGGTAGTTGGTAGAGCATCTGGGAATGATTAGCTTTTTTTTTTTTTTTTTTTTAAATATGACTGCTTGTTCATTGCTGCAGCTTCAATTCTGAGTTGATGCTTGAACTACCAGCAGTATCCATTATTCCAGACGCGGTCCAAAGAGGGCAGTCAGTTTGCACTGGTCCTGGAGCTGTGATCAAAGTCGGCCCCAACTCAGCTTGGGGAAATTTTCTTCAACTTTCTCGTTTTCTTTAATAAATTTTTTATAGGACAATCTTGTTCGTTGGTTCCCAGAGATGTATCCTTCATCTTGGATCATCCAGGGAGGTGTGGCACCTGAGTGGATGTTACCAACTCCTGGTATATCCTGATGACCAATGAATATCGGAGATTGTCCTGTCTCCATCCAGTCAAGTCCTGGAGCTGTGGCAGGTCCAAGTTGGAGGGCTGCTGTGAGCTGGAAGCTACTTGGCCGTTCATCCTTTTCCAGCTTCCAGGGACTGACGAACCCTCTTCTGGGTCTGACAGTGGCTGAGAGGGTCTGGATCCTCTGAGGGAAACCAACCTCTAGGACAGACTGAACCACCTCCTGCCAGCTCTGTTCCACCTCACGGATCTGAGCTGCCATCTCCTTGGTCACCTCATTCTCTTTTTCTTCATAGGAACCCAAACCTTCCATCAGGGATTTTTTGAATCATGCATAGCCCTGGGGAAAGAATTGTGTGCTCATTTACATGTTTCCCTGCAGGTTTACTGGAAGAGTCATCAAAGATGTCATCAACATGGGCTCCTATAACTTCCTTGGTCTTGCAGCCAAGTACGATGAGTCTATGAGGACAATAAAGGATGTTTTAGAGGTGTATGGCACAGGCGTGTCCAGCACCAGGCATGAAATGGGTATGTACACTCACTGTTTTGAAATTTTTTCCTGTTAGGTCTCAGATTCCTTGTGCCTGCCTCTCAAATCTAGATCATATTTGGACTGTGTGCCTTAAAAAGGTGTCATGCAATATAGAAAGAAAAAGAGATATTTGGGGAAATTTCAAGCATTAGGCTGTTGCCAGGCAGTTTATTAATTACATGTTTCAATTCTCCAGAATAGACAAAAATGGATCTTTCCTGCCCATATTATCTAAAATAGCAACACTGTGCCTCCTCTAGCTGGTCCTTTTCTGCCCTTTCTTCCACTTTTCTTAATGATGTTCATCACTGGTTAAAATGATCTTGTATTTGTATGTGTATATGGCCTGTCTCTGCTCCTAAAACATAAACTTTGTGAGAAGAGGGGTTGGACATGTGTAATGTTGCATTGAACAAATGAATGAATCGACCAGGTGGAGCAGATGAGCAGACTGCCTCTTTATTTTCCTTTTAGCTAAAATGTTTTTCTTTTACTCAAAGGAGTAACATCTGTGAGAAGAAAACCCGCTCCTCTTCAATTCAGGAAGAAAGAATAATGCAAGCTTGCTCTTACATAGTGCTTTTCAATTCTTGGCATGAGGATAGAGAGAGGGAGAGAGAGGGAGAAGATTCATTTATTCAAAAAGACAAAAACAAAAAAAACAAACACCTGTGTAGGCAGCACAGGTGGTGTTATTCTCATCTTCTGGGGGAAGAATCTGAGATCATGGCACCTAAGTGATGTACTTAAGGAAGGTAAATAACCAACCTAATTCCCGGTCTAGCTCAGCTTTCTCTACTACAGCACTTCTCCCTCCCAGTGACACATGCAAGGTTCACCAGGTCGGTTAGGTCTGTCTAAGAATTGGAGGCAAATGTGACTAAAAAGGGATTTACTATCATGTTAATGAATTATGAACCACATGTCCCTCTTAGATAACCAGTTAGCAGAGAGTTTTAGAAACAATTTAATTATTCAGACTTGTGCAACAAAAAATTCACATTGAACAAAGTAGGTACCTTTTTATCCCAACATTCATTGGCTAAAGCTCTAGAGTTAATAGTGGGTGCACAGATTTCTTTAAAAAAAAATCTTACTTATCTTCATTTCGAGGCATAAGGGCTGGAGATGTTAACAGGGTGGAGATGAAAATGGGAGGCTTTACTCCACTTAGAAAGACTGGGCCACCTGTGATGCCCCATTTGGAGATGGGGCAGAGACTGGAGGAGTACCCCTAGCCATAAGGAGCACAGGGTCAGTAACCATTTGAGATATTTCCTCTGGTGCTGGTGACACCCAATACCAGGGTTGTTAACGACCAGGCAGAAGACACATTTCTGACAACAATCCCCCAACTCAAGGAGACAGAACACTCCCTATACAGGCGGTAGAGACTGAAGGAAAACTGCTTGATACAGACAATGTTCACTTACAGGGGAAGCCAGATATGGAACATGGGTCCCTGACTCTGCAGGTTTAGCAAACCCTAAGAAACTAGGCAGAAATGAAGGCCCCATTTGGTACTGCACTCAGCCCAAGTTCTTTCTCCACCTACTCACCCTTCTGAATCGCCCAGTTTTTAATATTTCTCCATTTCATTTAGCACTCCATGTCAAGTTCTAAGAAAAGGACTTTAACATTTTTCAAGTAAATAGTGAAAGACTCAAAGAGAAGCCACCCACACTAATTTTAGGCAAATAGAATGACTGAAACACGAATATAAGCAGTCAGTCAGGAAATGAATAAATAAAGAGGGGATATTTAAAGTATTCTGCAACATTAATAACAATCTTAACATGGCATGCAAGAATTAGGAGTAGCACAATTCTGAAAGCCATTTATTCTAAGGAACACAGGTAACTTTTGGAAAACGTGTCTTAAGAGAATATTTAACAGTACAAATGGGTTAACAATGAAAATTGGAAAGCTAAAAGTTCAACAATTTTTAGTAACCAAAATAGCTTCTTGAGAACCTACAAGTTTATGAACATTTAATCCCTAAAAAATAACTCCTCAGAGATTTTAGAAATAGTTTTCAATATTCCAGGGGAAAAAGGAAAATAAAATCCATGTAACAAAAAAGGAAAGACAGAAAAGGAAATAACAAGCAATCACTTAAAACATAAATAACAGATATTGTTTTGACAAAAAAAATGTACCTGGAAGAGATTTGTCTATCAAAAGAAAAAGACTGAGATTTGGCCAAAAACCTAAATTCAACTATGTGCTGTAATTTAAAAATATACAATATTAAGTTAAAATTATTTCAAAGGGTGAAAAATAGAAAGATATGTCCCACCAGGTACCTAGTGCCCACTCCCTGCTGCACCCACCAAAGGGACTCAAAAGGGTGGTTGCGTTAGTAGAAGGAGCAGCAAAGGAAGAGTCTAGAAGGAGGGTTCGTGGAGGAAGATTGTTTGCCAACCCTGCACCTATAAATGTTAAAACCGAGCCCCAAAATACAGCTGGAAATGATATATTTCCAGACACATCTGTACAGAAGTGCAAATGCTGTTTTCAAGCTGTGAAATTATATACTACTGCTTATTTTAGAGTAGAACTAAAAAATAGTGAAACACAAAATTAAGGGAGGCTTTGGCTACTTTATGGGTCAATTTACATTCCACGTAAATGAAGCAGCAAAAAAGAAAAAAATGATATGGTAATAGGAGACTATAAGGTGTCTCCCACAGTTGACAACCATTGAGCTAGCATAACCTTGATCTCCAAATCTGACAAAAATGCATTTAAAAAAGGGAAAAGTATAAATTATTATAACTTTATACATTTTATATATAAAATAGAAATGGTATTATTATTACTTATAAAGTAATAATTAGGTTAATTACTTATAAAGTAATAAAGAAGTAATAATTAGGTTAATTACTTATAAAGTAATAAAGAAGCCAAAAGTAAATAAATAAATGATATAGAAGACATTAACAATGTAATCGTTAATGACTAATTGTTAATTTAATAGTTATCTATTGAATGCTAAACCTTAAAACATATTACCTCTATACCTCACCTTTTTAAATCCTCATTGAATTTTCATAAAAATCTACTATATATTATGCCACAAAGAAAACCACATGAAATTCTAAAACGTAGAACCTACATAAGTCACATTCTTGAATCCTGTGAAATAAAGCTAAAAATTAATAACAAACTAACGATGAGATTACGGGAAGCAGCTAGTTGTGTAGATAGAGGAAACTATAAGTCTTACCTTACTAAGCAGGAAAGATGAAAGCTAGTAAACTGGGCAACCAACATAGCAAAGAATAAAGGAAAAGCAAAAGTATTGAATTATTAAAGTTAAAAACAGAAACTTAAGAATTTGAAAGAGTAATTTCTATTGAACCGAGCTGTCTGTACTTTTTTTTTATTTATTTAAAGAGTTAGAGTTTCATTCTGTTACCCAGGCTGGATTGCAGTGGTGTAATCACAGCTCACTGTAACCTCAAACTCCTGGCCTCTAGTGATCCTCCTGCCTCAGCCCCAAAAATACTGGGATGATAGGGAGGAGCCACCATCCCAAGCCCAACATCTGTATTTTTAATAAGTCACCACAGGCGATTTGGGTAAGCAGCCACACTTGACAACCTTTGAGGTAGCATAACCTTGATCTCCAAATCTAACAAACATGCATTTAATAAATGGAAAAGTATAAATTACTATTACTTTATATATTTTATATATAAAATATAAATAATATTATTACTTATAAAACTATTATATATTTTTCAAAGTAACATAATATTTTATAAATATATAAAAAGAAAATATAAATATATTTTGTAAGTAATAATATAATAATATATGTATTATATATGAAAATTGGCATTAAGACTAACAGTACATTCAAATCACAGAATAACATAATCAAGTGATTCTATTCAGGGATTAAAATAATACTTCAATAAGGAGATCATTTAAAATATTGAAATAGCTAATAAATAAACTGATTATCTTCACAGATGCTGCTAAGCATTTATAAAGTTCATTATCCATTTCTCTAAAATTTTAAATAGAATATAAACAAGAAATTCCTGAATAGAAAAAAAATATCTACCTTGAAGAGATCGTACTATGATTCTTGGTTAAATACCAGAAATATTTATTTTAAAGTCAAGGAAAAGATGAAGATGCCTGTTTTACTATCATTTTTAATAACCTTTGGAAGTACTAAACAATATAATTAATTCATTATTCATTCTTTAAGTTAATGAATATTTATCTAAAGACTATTGTGTGACAGAATAAGAAGTATATATATAACAAAGGAAGAGGTAAAACAGCCATTATTTGTAGATGAGTTTATTGTTCACCTTCTGGGTTTCAAACTGTGACCTGTGGAGGGCAAGTGAGACTTGTGGAGGGGCTGTTCTTGGGGCTACCAGAGAGACGGGGAATTGACCAAGTAGGACAGTGAGCCCATCCCTCACTATGCCTCTCCACTCCACTCAAAACAGAGTTTTGGTCCATTTTCCTCCACTTTACATATTTAAGTAATCAAAAATTTATTAGACATAAAAAGATTCAACAAAGAACAATTTTTAATTCATACAGTAAAGTTAATAATCAACTATAAACAGTAAGAGAATATACTAGGGAAATAATATTACTACTAAATATAACCAAAATTAGCAAACACCTAGGGAATACACTTATTTTGAAAATGTTTGGAACCTATTGAAAGAAAACTATAAAACTTTTATAAAAGACTTAACAGAAGACATTTTTAAAAAACGGAAATACCATATACTTGAAGGGGAAAATTCAGTACTGTGATTATATTAATTATTCCCCACACGAATATGTAAATTGAACACAAGCTCAATAAGAAGGGTAGAGGTGGATGGGTAGAAACTAAAAGCCCAGAAACGGATACAACATTGCACTCTCATTTGTATATGATAAGACGAGTATTTCAGATCAGGTGAGAAAAGGATCAATGATTTCATGATTAGTGTTATAACTGGTTGGTCATATGAGGGAAGAAGTTATATTCCCACCTCACACATTACATCTAGGTAAATTACACCTAGATAAATTGCAAATACATTTGAGATTGACATGGAAAATACAAAAACCACCACCACCACCACCAAAAACACTTTCAAAATAATTGAGTGAATGAATAAATGAATTGATGAAAAATATCAAATGAGTAAAATAAAACTACTGAGACAATTCAAATATGAAATGCACTCTGTGTGTTCCCAGGGAGGACCCTGTTAGGAATGTCAGACTATAGTTTTCTTGATGTGCGCAATGCTTTTCTAGTTTGTCACTTATGACTAAACCCTGCTCAGTTCTACAACCTGTGTTGGCCTGTCATCTTTTCCAGGTGACTTCACCTCACCCTGGCAGAATGCCCTCTGGGTGGGAGGGGTCCTGCAAGCTGACTCAGTGCCACAGGGGCCACCCTGGTCACGGAAAATGGGCAGGCACTCTTCCCTGTTGGAGGTGAGGCAGCCTGCTCCTAACCCAACCACCTGCCACAGCTGTTTGCCCTTCAGGCTTCTCAAGCCTGATTCTGACAGTAGTTTAGTTTGTCCTAATACCCCAGGGAACCCGAGAAAACACTCACAAAAACCTGAAGGGAAAAGATTCAGCAAAATGAAACATTTAAACCTCTGTACATAGAAAACAAGGTTAACAAAGATAAAAGCCAAAGAACACAATTGGAAAAAGTTATTCCCAATATACATGACAACATGTTAATATTCTTAACACTTAAAGACTCTCACAAACCAACAAAAAAAAGAATATCCCAATTTAAGAAGTAGGATAAGTTTTTGATAAGGTTCAAAAGAGGCAAAACTTGGCCGGGTGCGGTGGCTCACTCCTGTAATCCTGACACTTTGGGAGGCCGAGGCAGGCAGATCATGAGGTCAAGAGATGGAGACCATCCTGGCCAACATGGTGAAACCCCGTCTCTACTAAAATTACAAAAATTAGCTGGATGTGGTGGCATGCACCTGTAGCCCCAGCTACTTGGGAGTCTGAGGCAGGAAAATTGGGTTCCTTGAACCCAGGAGGCAGAGGTTGCAGTGAGCCAAGATCGCACCATTGCCCTCCATCCAGCCTGAAAACCGAGTGAAACTCTGTCTCAAAAAAAAAAAAAAAAAAACAGTCAAAACTGCACGCCAGGATAGTGCGACATTTCTCAACCCTTTTGTCATTATCACATCACCCCTATGAAATGTTTATATATAAAACCTATGAGCAGGTTATATACATATGTATGTCTATATCTATATATATCTAGATAGATAGATAAATAGCTAGACAGATAGATAGAATATCTGTTTATATAGTGGGTAGGTATATCTGCATAGAATAAGATATTACCCCTCCCACAAGAACCAATTTTTGCCCCTTTTGGGGCAACATTGCCTCTGTTGGGAATGCATAGGATAGCACTCACCTTTACAGGAAGGTGGATGAGAACCAGAAGGGGACACAGGAGGACTTCCCAGGGCTATTCATAATTGTTTCTTTATCCTGATGTAGTTACATGTGTGTGCGTTCACATTATGAAAATTTATAGAGCTCTATATTTGTGATTTGTTTCCTTTTCTGTGTGTATATTATAGTTCAATGAAAATTTAACATTAAAAAGTAGATCCTGTACACAAACAGGCATTTATGATATATATAAGATACCATTACATATATATAATGGTATCCTCATGTCTTAATCATTCTTTGATTATTAATGGGGCAGAATATTTTCCATAGACTCATTAGCCATATATGTATTATATATATGACTATTAATAATCAAAGAATGATTAAGACATTGAGATAGCCTTTTTCCCTAACTGATAAAAGTTAAAAAATAATAATACCCAGTAGTTTCAAAGGAGTGAAGAAAAGAGCACTCTCATATATCATTGATAAAGTAAATCAGAGAGCAATTTGAAAAGGTATCAAAAGCAGCCATTTAACTTTGTAACTCTGTTTTGAGAAATTTTGTCTTTAAAAACATGAATAAGTATTTAAACTTGAATAAAGTATTTAAATAAGTATGTTCAAGAATAATCATTGCAGTGAGACTAATAATGATAAAGTTAGGGAAACAAGTAGTTTCTAACATTCAGAAATTGATTAAATACATTTGGTGGATTTGTTTAGCATAATATTATTTAGTCATTTGAAATTATAATGAAGTTCTTTAGCACCATGGTCAAGAACAAAAGCTCTGGGATTAAGTTGCTTGAACTCAAATCCTAGTTTCTCCTGTCGATCTAAAGAAAGAAACTGAGGCGAAATTAATATAGAGAGTTCATTTGGCCCGAAGTTGAGGACAGCTTCCCAGGACACACTTACAAGTTGCCTGGGAAGTGCTTCCTCCCACCTTTGCCACCAAAAGGTTTTCAAAGGCAAAGAGCAACAAGGAGTGGGCTGACTCGTGGGAATTGTCACTGATATACAGAAATAACATTGGTTAATAATTGACTATACATTGCTGAACTATAGGTTGTGAACTATAGGGTGTCCAGCATATTGTTCTTAATCATTAACGAATTTGTAAACCCCTCCTCCCAACCATTTATCTTCCTAACAAATTATCTGCTATCATTTCATTTAAATTATCAAGGCTCTTCCTGTGTTTCTTTCTCAAAGATTTGTAGCTAGGTCTAAGAAGTGTAGTTTTGTTAACCTGAGCTTTTGAAGAAGGGACCAGCCCAAATATGCAAAATGTCTAAAGTATATTTTAAATAAATATATTCTTTTGGCCTTTTAAGCTGCCTTAAGAATGAGCAGTTGCTAAGAAATTGCTACCAACTAGAGATCTTAACTTTCTTTTAAAAAGAAATTTTACTTAACTTATTTTTATGTAAATCAATGTAACAAACACGTTTTCAAGCAGTGGATTTGATTAAATTAGCAATAAACATCCCCACTCCAATTAGATAATGGACACAGCAAAACCTTTCTTCATGAATAGTGCCAATTCCTCTCAAACCAAATTATTATAGATTCTGATTAATGAGATTTTATTGCATTTCTCTCAAGCCTGTTAATTTTCTTTTAAGAGTATGTTTCGGGAGAATGGGACTCTCAGAGGAATTGTTTGGGCGGAGAAAAATGGAAGCGTACCTTGGTTTCTGAAAGCCTTTTGGCAATTTCCTGAGATCTAGTAGAGTTCTGACAATGTAATTGCCCTTCTCCTGACCGTGATAGAAATTACAGCACAGCTCAATTTCAACTAGCAGGCATATTTCTGCAAACGTAGAATTTAGTTCTATAGGTTCAACAAAGCCAAGCACAATTCAACGAGATACGACAGTAATTTTACAGAAGTATAATACTTGCCAGCAAGGTGATATCTGGGATGATCAAACAATGTTGAAATTCACAGAATTTCAGAATTTGTAGATCTGCCACCTTCCATCTTCCCACATAAATACCATAAGATGAGACACATAAAACCCCAGAGATTTTTAATGACTTGCCAATCAATGTTTCCACAGTCTATAGGTTGAGAAGACTAGACATCAGTTCTCTTGAGTCCCACTGGAGAGCCATTTGTGCTGCTCCATGCTGCTCATAGCAAAAACCAGAAACCATCAAGATCAGAGGTCACTAAACCAATCCAGCTGCCCCCTGTTTTTGTACAGTTTTAAATAATTGGAATAATAAAAATAAGAGTAAGACTTTGTGACACATGAATATTACATGAAGTTCAAATTTCAGTGTCCGTAAAGCTTTGTTGGATCACAGCCATACCCATTATTTTGTGTATTGTCTATGACTGTTTTCACTTTACAACAGCAGAGTTGAATAGTTGCAACAACAACCATATGGCCTGCAAAGCCCAAACCATTTATTCTCTAGATCTGTACCAAAAGTTTGCTGATCTAGACAAGTACTTGACATCACAATGATTTGGAGAAAATAAATCCTCTAGATTTAATAGCAGTGAGCCACATTTCCAAATCTCAATTCACATCAGCCAAATACCAAGATCCTTCCTTTAGACTAAAAAACTCTCATTATAGCCAAATATATTAAGAATACTGCTGGGCACGGTGGCTCACGCCTGTAATCCCAGCAATTTGGGAGGCCAAGGGGGGCGGATCACCTGAGGTCAGGAGTTCGAGACCAGCCTGACCAACATGGAGAAACCCCGTCTCTACTAAAAATACAAAATTAGCCTGGCATGGTGGCACATGCCTGTAATCCCAGCTACTAGGGAGGCCGAGGCAGTAAAATCACTTGAACCTGGGAGACGGAGGTTGCAGTGAGCCAAGATCGCACCATTGCACTCCAGCCTGGGCAACGAGAGCGAAACTCAGTCTCAAAAAGAAAAAGAAATAAAAGAATACAAACTTCACTGACATCAGCACCTGTGTATATCTTTTAAGGCCACTGATATCAACTTGAAGAAGATGAAGGACATCATCAATGTCTGCCCTAATTTCTCATATCCAGGCAATTATCTTTGGGAAGAGGAGCATTGAGGGTGGCAGAAGAACCATGTTACAGAAATGTAATACCAATCCATTTATTCTGTACTCTTCCTGATAATGCAAAAGAGTTAGATCTGGTAGTGCAATGGAAGTCATTTCTGATCATCTTGACACCTGCGTTTCTTCTCATAGACAGGACATAACCTAAATATGTGACCTGACTTTCCACCTAGTGTTAAGTAGCCCAGAGTTTAAAATACTTAAGTTGCAGGGTCCAGGAGTTCATCCAGACTTTCCCTATTTTTGATCTACCTATTTTATGTTTCTATTACCATCCTTCAGGGTAAAGATGTGTATATTCCTCTGAACTATTCACCAGCCTGGAGCCCCTGTATAATTTGAGTTTATGTTAGTGAGCCCAGAAGGAGTAGAATAAACTCTTCCAATGAAGAGCTAGAACTAAAAGACCACATAGGGGCCTATGTATTAATCTTCATCAAAGGCACAATATAGAGCCTCTCATCTTATCATATACTACTTCCAGATTTACTTCTCTGCTATTTAGTCAAAGTAAAATACAGAGGGAGTAATGAAATCACAGAACTGAGGTTCAGCAAGGTCCCTAGAATTTAGTCTGACTTACTTTTGTGAAAGTGCATACCAAAGTCCTGAATGTCTCAGTAATTTTCCCAAGGTAACATAGTTAATGAATGGAAAGGCCATGTGTATCACAAACTCAAGAGTGCAAGAATTACTCCAGTTCCTTTTTTTATTACCAAGTTAATATTGGCCCCAATTCCCAATCTGGATTTCTACTTTTAGTCCATACTGGGGCTCCCATTTTTCAAGATGGAGCAAAGCTTTTAGATTATTATACAGCTCCCAACATCAGGGCTTTCTCCTGGTCCTTGGTCCCACAACCACACTGGTCAACACTGTTGACCCACTGTTTAACTAAATACAAGCCCTGTGGTCCAGAAACCTAGTGTCTCTGTCCGATGCTGGAGGCTGAGGAGTCTATGGTGAGGATAGAGACTCCAGTATCTAGCATCCAAGCCATGTTCATGCAACTTGCAACTGTCCCCAGGCAGCTACCATCAAGAGATATGAATGGATCTGTTGACTCCAGTCTTGATCAATCCTCTTTACCCTCTCTGCTTCACATACCTTGATTCCTCTCCTTTGAGTACTCCTAATGGAATCCTTTCCATTTGTGTAAGCTTTTATAAAGACTGGAAGGAAATAATTCCTGCTTTGGACCCTGTATCATGAACCTCTTTACAAGCAAAAACTAAACTCAACCTGGTTACTTATGAAACATGGGAGGGGGGGAATAAAAACTTTTTAAGGAGAACATGCATACATTAATATTTCAATAAATTGTCTATGATATTTATAACAACAAATCTTTATATATTTAAGAACATACAGATGCTTAGCACCCCTTGGGCTAGCAGCTGCCAAAATTTCCTGCTTTGGAAAAAGCCATGGAATTGTGATGAAGCATTTCATCTCTGGAGTCAGACATCCTAATTTCAATCTTGGCTCTAAACTTACTAACTGTGTGACCTTGGAACCTCCAAGGGGTCTTGAGGGTAAACTAAATTCTCAGGGTTTTTTTTTTTCCTCATCTATAAAATGAAGATAATAATAGTACCCACCTCAAAAAATTGGATGACAATTGAGATAAGGCTTAAAACATTTCAGTATATTAGCTTGGCACATTGTGAAGTAGATGGTCTGCATTTATCAGTTCTGTCTCCTTTAAGTAGCATCATGTTGGTACCTGTTTCCTCACTAGTAAAATAAGGATACAGTTGCTTACTTTATAGAATATGCGTAGGTGTGAGGATTAGAGAGGATATAGAGTATGAGGATTAAATTAAGCAATCATGATACATTGGTGAACACTCATTACACATTATTTATAAAAATCAATAAAAATTTTTTAAAAAGATAATGGAGACCAGGGGATGAGAGAGAAGTTATTATTCTGTCTGCTTAGAAAATCTTCTCTCATCAGAATTATTTTATCTGAAGGACCATCATAATTATATACCTGTGCCCCACTTAAGGTTTTTATTTACATCTGATCTAATATTTGCTAATGCTTCAACCTGCCAAAAGGCAGGTTGATTTGTGGTTTGTTTAAAATGAAGACCTGAGTAAGTGGGCAGTTGGAAGTTATTTCCGCCATTTTTCCAGACTTCACCATGATGGAGGGTCTCTTAGCCCAGCAGCAGTGGCCTATGCTCAGTGTAACTGTATGACCTAGACACATTTCAGATACTACATCTGGCTTCTTCCAGACTATCTCGTAATGGCCAGAAAAACAAAGTCACTCGAGAAGCAATATTGTTCCATAACCTCCATTAGACTGGACGGAAGTGGATCAAAGAGGGCAGCAGAGTACCCCAAATGCTTCCGAAGGATGAACTCCAAGGTGGAATTCTTTAAGCAAAATGTGAATGCTGGCTTTAATGCAAGAATTACCAGTTCAAGCAAAGTGCCACAGATGTGAACTCATAGCTCTGACTCACAGTGTGAATGGCAAGATGGGACAGCTGGCAGGTCCCCATAACAAACAGCCTGCTCTTAGACCAGGTCTAAGGAACAGTTTATGAACAGGACATTCTGGACCAAAAGTGGCTACAGTCACAATTTGGAAAATAGTCTTCATGTGGGCTACAAAAGAAGAATTGGTAGTTGTGAAACAGGCTGGTTAATAACACCCACACTCTTTGCTATTAACCAACGTCAATATGTAGGCCAGTAATATCTGCCTAAAGAGTACGAGCCAATCAGTATCAACAAAAATTCAGTAGACATGCATATAGTCCATAGATAGAATATTGGTACTGTATCTTGAATCTAATTTTTTATTTGACTGATGGCAGCAAATGTGGCACTTGGTACATGAAAATACTACTTAGAGAGCTGACAAGAGGATACTTCCAGTTTGTGTTTCTTATTTTATTTATAAGGCAAATTTTGAGTATAACACTGGATAAATGAACCACCAGGACAAAAATAAGATTCATTATATGCATAACACAGCAATTTGGAGATCCATTGTCAATAGTCAATTTATGGCTGTTATTGACTTTCAGAGACTAAAATGTCACAGAGAAACAGAAAAAAAAGCTATTGTGGGTTTATTTATACCTTCAGCTAGCATTGTAACTATGCTTTCTTAGGAGTTAAAAAATGCCAATATTTGTATACCAAAGACAAAATGTTGTACTTGATTTCCAGAATTTACCTAAGTACTTGGACCACCAACTGCAAGTTGACACCTTTACTCAATCAGGGTATAGCCTGAATGAATGTTTGTAGAAAGCAAAGCTTCTAGTGACTACTTTATTTCCCCAAGCTCTTCCTACATTTTTATTTTTTGAATATGAAGAGTAGGAAGAGTAAACCAGCCCTTGATTAAAAGGAAGATTTTTCATTATTCCTTTAAAAACCCACTTCACGCCAGACCAGTCCAATCTGATTTTCAAAGGCATGGCTTCCTGAAGTAGGAGTGGTGAAAGATCCTCAGCCATCCTGGGAATCTTTCAGGTTCATTAATAAAGTCTGAGCTATGAACACTAAACAGAGAAACTCCATGGTAATGGAGTTTAGGGATTATTGTTTTCTATATAAATGAAGGTCAGCCCCTAGATGCAAACCTCTCTTAACTTGTAACTCAGCTGTGAGACATCTGGTCATAGAAATTGGTCTTGCATCTGACAGCTAAAAATCACTTTGCTAACCACGTGCCCACTGGAAATCCTGAAAAAGGACTGTGTCTGGGGACCTCAGACCTCAGATGGACACTGGCACTTCCTTTTTCCTCTCTCTTCCCTTGTTTTCTTTTTCCTGTTTTTTCTTTCTTTCTTTCTTTTTTTTTTTTTATTTTTTTTAATGAGATCTTGCTTTGTCACCCAGGCTGGTGTGCAGTGGTGTGATCATAGCTCACTTCAGCCTCAGCCTCCTAAGCTCAATCCTCTCACCTCAGCCTCCCAAATAGCTGGAGTGGTGCATACCACCACCCCCAGCTACTTTGCTTTTTATTTATTTTTTAGAGATGGGGTTCTCACCATATTGGCCACGCTGGTCTCAGACTCCTGACTTCAAGTAATCCTCCTGCCTCAGCCTCCCAAAGTGCTGGGATTATAGGCATGAACTACTCTGTGCCTAGCCTCCTCCCTGTCTTTAAGCCAGGTCTAATGGAAAGGATCTTGTAGTGAGCAATTTCTCAGAATGGTCTTAGACACACCCACTTCTCATGAGTTGACTGGCTGTTTGCGTGACAACACATCCCACATTAACCTAACAACTTTTAGTGATGCAACTGTTGTAGATTAAGCTCCTGAGATAGCAGGTTTTGGAAAGATTAAGGGTGGAGAAAGACAAATGGAGATGCATCATGAACTTCTACTCATGCACTTCTGGGTGACTGGACCAGTTGTCACCTGACCCTCTGGGCAGGAAAGGGGAAATATATCAAGTTGGCAAAGTTTGGGCACCTTGTGTCTTTACTAGAAGACTTCTCTGGGAATGAGTGTCTTCAGGCTGGTATTCACTGTCTAGTCACCTTATTGCCTTGGCATTGCATGGCCTTTTGATCTTCTTCCCTGTGCCATCTCCTACTCTAAGCTCAGCCCTGTCTTCATTATTCATCAAAAGACCCCATGTAAGTCTACAACTACCTACTATGTGTCAGCACTGTGCTAGACACTGTGGTTGCTAAGACAAACATCTATGACACCATCATAGAATGTCTGATACTATGGCCATCTATGATAGTATTGTCAGTATCTATGGAAGTCATGGGGTCTCACACACAGTATCTGCACCCCAAGGACTCTTTCTGTACTAGAGAAGATTGCCCTGGGAACATTCTCAGTTCAACTTAATAAGTGCTGCAATCATCATATAATAAAAGTTATTCAATCTCAGAAGAGAAGAATGACCAGTTTTCCCTGGGGAAGCTGAGAAAGGCTTCAGAGAAAAGATGAAGGGCAAAAAGATGATTTTATGTGGAGGAAATAGCACGTGCAACATTGGGAAAGCCTAAAATGGCATTTATCTGAATCCTTCTGCAAACTTTCAGGAAAGGTAGCCAGAGGCCACACAGCTGGTAATGGAAGAGCTAAAGCCAGAACCTAGTCTCCTCATACCCAGGCTGTTGACCTTTTCACTATCTATTCTTGGAACCATTCCCATTGGGAAGAAGCCTCTTTTAGGTAAATGCAAATCTGGCAAATGATATGCCCATGTTTTATTCCTAAATACCAGTTTCTCTTTCTGTTCCATAATATATCTTTGATGATACAAATTTTGAAATTACAATGTAAACTTTAAACATTGCACCAAATCTTGAGTCAGATTGACTATTAGAACACTTGTTTTTCAAGAAATGGGGGAAGGATTCCCTATTTAATAAATGGTGCTGGGAAAATTGGCTAGCCATAAGTAGAAAGCTGAAACTGGATCCTTTCCTTACTCCTTATACAAAAATTAATTCAAGATGGATTAGAGGCTTAAATGTTAGACCTAATACCATAAAAACCCTAGAAGAAAACCTAGGGAATACCATTCAGGACATAGGCATGGGCAAGGAGTTCATGTCTAAAACACCAAAAGCAACAGCAACAAAAGCCAAAATTGACAAATGGGATCTAATTAAACTAAAGAGCTTCTGCACAGCAAAAGAAACTACCATCAGAGTCAACAGGCAACCTACAGAATGGGAGAAAATTTTTGCAATCTACTCATCTGACAAAGGGCTAATATCCAGAACCTACAAAGAACTCACACAAATTTACAATAATAAAAAAACAAACAACCCCATCAAAACGTGGGCAAAGGATATGAACAGACATTTCTCAAAAGAAGACAGTCATACAGCCAACAGACACACGAAAAAATGCTCGTCATCACTGGCCATCAGAGAAATGCAAATCAAAACCACAATGAGATACCATCTCACACCAGTTAGAATGGCAATCATTAAAAAGTCAGGAAACAACAGGTGCTGGAGAGGATGTGGAGAAATAGGAACACTTTTACACTGTTGGGATTGTAAACTAGTTCAACCATTGTGGAAGACAGTGTGGCCCTAAACATGCTAACAATACTCCTGTAACTTAAATCTGAGCAACAGCTCCTATGTTCTATGTATGTAAATTACAGCATCTCTCCACTTGTACATTTTTACGTTCTGTCAGTTATATCATTTAGAAAGCATTGCTCAATAAAAACAGGAGGCAAGACGCATGTGTAATACTAAATTTTCTAATGGCCATAATTAATAAGGAAAAAACAGGTAAAATCAATTTAATTATACATTTTCTTTAACACAGTATATGCAGACTACTGCCATTTAAATGTGTAATCACTATAAAAAATATTGGGCTGGGTGCAGTGGCTCACACCTGTAATCCCAGCACTTTGGGAGGCCAAGGTGGGTGGATTGCCTGAGCTCAGGAGTTCGAGACCAGCCTGGGCAACACGGTGAAACCCCATCTCTACTAAAATACAAAAAATTAGCTGGGCATGGGGGCATGCACCTGTAGTCCCAGCTACTCGGGAGGCTGAGGCAGGAGAATTGATTGAACCCGGGAGGTCGAGGCTGCAGTGAGTCGAGATCACACCACTGCACTCCAGCCTGGGCTACAGAGCGAGACTCTATCTCAAAAAAAAAGTACTATTTTACATTCTTTTTGTCATCGTACTACGGCTTCAGAAAATGACACATATTTTACACTTACAGCACATCTTAATAAAGACATTAAATTTCCAATAATTAATATGAAATGTAATGCTATCAAAAAATAAATTTGCAATTGGTGAAATGCACTTTACTATGCTTTAGCTTTACAGTTTATGTTACTTAAAATTAAATAAAATTTGAAATTCAATTTCTCAATTGCACTAACCACATGTAGCTGATGGCTACCATATTGGACTGTGCAGACCTAGGAGTTCAAGTGATAGCAAACAGAAAATATGAGGATCGAGCATCAACATTTGCTGTAGCAAAGCATGAGGGGATTATGTTTAAGGAGGGATCAAAGGGCAAACATATAAGCGATTGTAAAGAGGTAAAAACTAAACTTTGGAGTTAAACTAGATTATCTCTGTTGCTTTTTGTTGGTAACCTCTTAACTCTCAGTTTTCTTATCTATGAAGTAAAAATACCTGCATTATTGGCTTCTAAGATTAAATGAGAGAACCTAAATAGTGGGCTTAACACAGTATCTAGTACATTCCAAAGGTTCAATAAATTATAAGGTTCAATAAATTATTGGTATCTATGGAAGTCATTGAATCTGTTTTGCATTTAGGTGTGGGGAAACTCTGATGGAGTTATTTAATTAATTACTTGTGAGATGTAGAGTAAAAAGAGAGATTGTGGGTGTTTTTTGTAAATTTTATTTCACTTATGGCACGGTGAAAAGTGCACCAGTCGTAAGTATACAGCTCAATGGATCTTCACAAAGCAAACATACCTACGTAACAAATGCAGAAACAGAATATTCAGAGAATCTAAAAAGCGTCTTCATGCTCCTAACAAAAATAACTACTATCCTGACTTCTAGCACTGTAGATTTGTTTTGCCTGTTTCCAAACTTTATGTAAATGAAATCATACAGCCTGTACCTTTTTAGATGTTTGACTTCTTTCACTCAACAACAGATTTGTGAGATTTATCCATAATGTTGTGTGGAGCAGTAGTTCGTTCTTTCTCATTGCTGTATTGAATTCCACTATACAAATACCCCACATTGTATTTTTCCATTCTACAATAGTTGAATATTTGGGCTATTTCTAGATTCAGGCAATGGCAAATCTTCCTGCTACAAGCACTCTTGTATAGGTCTTTTGGTGATGTGTATGTACTGGAATTTGAGTTTTCAATCTTGGCCTTGTTGAAAAAAGAAGGCTCACTCCTCATGTAATTTTATGTGCAGGCACCTTGGATAAGCACAAGGAGCTGGAGGACCTTGTGGCTAAGTTCCTGAATGTGGAAGCAGCTATGGTCTTTGGGATGGGATTTGCAACTAACTCAATGAATATCCCGGCATTAGTTGGAAAGGTGAGAAGTTTTTTAACATAATTGTCTTCTACTGTATTACTCCTAAGAATTGTAACTCTGAGCAGGTCCTTGTTAGAAGTATGGCTGAGATGGGCACGGTGGCTCACACCTGTAATCCCAGCACTTTGGGAGGCCAAGGCGGGTAAATCACAAGGTCAAGAGATCGAGACCATCCTGGCCAACATGGTGAAACCCTGTCTCTACTAAAAATACAAAAATTAGCTGGGAGTGGTGGCACGCACCTGTAGTCCCAGCTACTCAGGAGGCTGAGGCAGGAGAATTGCTTGAACCCAGGAAGTAGAGGTTGCAATGAGCCGAGATCAGGCCACTGCATTCCAGCCTGATAATGGAGTGAGTCTCCATCTCAAAAAAAAAAAAAAAAAAGAAGCATGTGTGAGAAGGTTCTTTTCTTAGGAGAAACTGATTGGAAATCAGTATTTTTGAATAAGTATGCCAGCTTAGTCCAGCAAATCTTATCATGATATTGCTGATTATATAATTGCAACCCTAGACATGGGTCAGAATTCATCTTCAACAGTTTAACAAAGCAATCATAATTTTGGGCTCCTGAGTTCCCATTTGCAACTTCTCATAGCTAATATTTATTAAGCATTTACTTGGACAAAATATTTTTCCTATGTTACTCATTTATTTTTTCATTCAATAAACCAATTCTTGAGAATCTACTGTGTCCTCATATGAGGGAAGATACAAGACATACAAAAATGAACAAGACCTATGTCTTTTAAATTATGTACTTTAGAGTCTAACGGGGGAAACAATATACTGAACAAAGTAGGACAAATACCAGAGAAAAGGCATGCCCATATTTGAGGAAGGACAAAGAGCTGCCCAAAACCCTTCCTGAGAAAGTCTGTAATGTCTGTGCAAAAATGTTGAGAGGAGAACAGAATTTTAACAGATAAATAAGTTGTATTTAGGACATGAAGAGGGAACAGCATGTGTAAAATACATAGGTTTGGAGGAACTAGAATATAGAATGGTAGTCAAAGAAAAGATCGGAGATGAAAGCAGGTGCCAAATGGCAATGAGCCATATAGTGACAATCATGCCGGCATTTGAAATTGTTCCTCAGAAACAAAAATGGGAAGTTGGCTGGTTCATTGCAAGTAAGTACATTAATCAAATTTATGCCTTTGAAAATGTGTCTCATCGCAACTACATGCAAAGTATGGTCTTAGACTGGATTTTGCAATGAACAACATCAAAGGAATGATGATGTCTATTACAAGCTTTAAGACATCATTAGAAAAATTGGGGAAATTTAAATTTGAACTATCAAATGATAGTGTTGTAAAAGCATTGAACTTCTTTTCTTTTTTTTTTTTTTTTTTTTTTTTTTTTTTTTTTTTTTTTTTTTGACAGAGTCTCGCTCTGTGTCGCCCGAGCTGGAGTGCAGTGGCCGGATCTCAGCTCACTGCAAGCTCTGCCTCCCGGGTTTAAGCCATTCTCCTGCCTCAGCCTCCCGAGTAGCTGGGACGACAGGCGCCCGCCACCTCGGCCGGCTAGTTTTTTGTATTTTTTAGTAGAGACGGGGTTTCACCGTGTTAGCCAGGATGGTCTCGATCTCCTGACCTCGTGATCCGCCCATCTCGGCCTCCCAAAGTGCTGGGATTACAAGCTTGAGCCACCGCGCCCGGCCCATTGAACTTCTTGAATGTGATCATTGAATTGTGATTTTTGGAGGAGAATGTCCTGTTCTCAGGAAAGGCGAAGTAGGAGGCTTACACATAACTCCTAAATGTTCCACCAGAAAAATTACAAAAATGCATATATCTAGAGTACAAATATATGGGAATTTTTGTGGCTTTTGCCTCAGAAAAACTCAAAACATGCTATGTGTGAAACTAGAGAAATATAAGGGAAAATTCAAAGATTCTGGAAGGCCACAAAAGACAAAGGTTCATCATAATTTGCCTGCATTTTTGGTATGCTTAAGCAGTTTTACAATTTAGAAATGTTTAACTTAAAAAGCAAAATAATTTTACAAAGAGTAATTTGCAGGCAGTAAGTTAGACTGACTTAATCCACATACCGCAGACTGAATTGCCCTCTATACTTTTCCATATTCAAAGTTTGTGACTGTAAGACAGTGATGTTTTTGCCTACATGGGATGTTAATACAGTGGAAAACGAGAAGCAGAAGTAAGAACTTAAATTGTCCTGCACAAAAGACCCCTGCCTTTCAGTAAGAATAACTAAAACTGTTCTAAATAATCCCTCATGGAAGTGCCCCTACAAGTTCATAACCCACCCAAAAATCTACCAATCTTCCTGTCGCAGATCAACACTTTAGGCTCTCCCTGGTGCTTAACAAAGATCTTGGATGAACTTCTCGACTGCAAACTGTATGTAAATGTTGCCGTGAACATGTAATATCTTAAAACAACTCCCATCTCCATCAGCCGACTGCTATACATGATATTATCCATATAGACACCAGGTTAAACTCTTGGCCTTTTAAAATTAAAGTGAGTTTTAGAAATTGGTGTTGCAGGTTTTAGAGTGTCTTCCTGTCCCCACAAGTTGTTTTTCCTTGGTTTTATTTATTGACTTGTGTTTTGTGTGCTTGCTTTCTGCACAGGGATGCCTCATTTTAAGTGATGAGTTAAACCACACATCGCTTGTGCTTGGGGCCCGACTCTCAGGTGCAACCATAAGAATCTTCAAACACAACAGTGAGTGTCAATGTATTTATTCAACATGTACTGGCTTGCTCCTAGAAGAAAGTAAAGATTATTGATGAGGCTTTGTTCTGTTTTTCAAGCTGACAACGTAGCCTCGTGAAACACAATTATGTTTATATTCACTACTGGCTTGTTAACCTCTGGTGACCTGGAACAAATGGTTGAAGAGCATTAAACATCCAGATTGTTAAGTGTAACCCAAACACATTAACGTCACTGTTAGTGGTTTTGCAACGTGGCCTCTAAAGCCACGATTGATCTCTTAGGACTGCCGTTTAATTATCAGAAGTGTTATAACTCTTCCCTTTCTACAACTCTGTCTTGAGAAAGTTTGGAGACTTAAGTTTTGTGTTATGGTCGGTTAAAAAATGAGCCTATTCCTTAGAAGAATGCCTCCTTTTACTTTGCCCACCCACAGATGCTCAGCTCCCCACCTAACAAAACCATCTATTCAACTTCATTGAAATGTCCTTTCAGGCTCCGGTTTGTGCGGTTGGGTGGTGAGGAGCAGGCAGAAGGCTATTTCTTTTAGAGATTTGATGAGGCAGCATGGAAATTATCAGGGAACACTTTGAAGGAGGTGGATGGTGGTGGACACCTGAGTTCTCTCGTCCAGCTCTGCTCCTGACTTACTGTGTCACTTTGTATAAATCCTTTCATCTTTCTTGCATTCAGTTTCCTCATCTGTAAAATGAGGTGTCAAACTCTGTGATAGGTAAGGATCCTCCTAGTTGGAGGATTTTGATTCTAATTTGTTATTGTCGTTGGAAAATTCCCTTCTGTCTGTGCATGTGTGACACATGCACACACATGCACACACGTGTACACACACAAATTTGTTTTCTCTTTCTTCCTTACCACCTTTCTCTCCTGCCTTCCCTTCTCCATTTTTCCCTGTTCCTCCTTCCCAGCTCTCCCCTCCATCCTCCAAGGAGGTAACAAAGTTTGAAGTGACAAGAAGAAGGTTGACGGAGAACTGGGGAAGAATTGTTTCAATTCTGTTCTGCCCACCTTGCAGCAATCTTAAACCAAAGAACAATTGTCCCATGGGGGAGGAAACAAAATGCATGGGAGTATTCTCTAGTGAACCCCCTTGTCTAACTCGTACAGTTGTTCAAATGAAAAATCTATGGCTCTCACTGAGTGGGGTGAGGTCTGGCTATGCCTTACTGAACCATTTTCAGTAGCTATGTGAAGATGAACACTTAGAGTGAAGTTCAGGACCAGACCTTCCAGAAGAGCCAAACTGTGGCCTGCTCAGACTTATAGGGTGGTTATAACATCTAGCTTAATGTCATTCAAAATACATTGATTTCGTTTGTCCATTTCGCATCGGACACTCCATTTTGGCTTTAGACTTTGATAAGCCAAGTTAAATTCTTTCAGCTCTGCCTGAAATATCATGGATTGTCACATCTAGACTCAAATCATTTTGGCAGTGTTGGGAATTCATGTTTGGAGTAGACATCTTTCAGGGCTCCAAGTACATTTATTAAGAGACTACAAGGAATGCCTTTGGTATTAGCTCAAGTGTGTTGTGCGCTTTGATTCTTCAACATGACAGATGATTGCTGATCAAAGGCTCTGTCTACTTGGCAAAGGATAAAGGGGATAGCTAGGCAGTCATTCAACTGTAGTTCCATCTATGTATGTGGTTAAACGTGATAATCTCACTTCCAGAGAGAGACATAGTCGGGTTATTATCTCTTTGGAACAGATCAACATGATCATCATCAATGTAAACCTCTTGTTTCTTCACTCCATTCTACTGTGTCACTGCTCTTAACGCTAGCTGCACAATAGTGGCATCTAGGGAACATCCATAAAAGACCAATGACTGTGCCCACCTCAGATCAACTCAGTCCAAATATCTGTCATATGCATAGACAGATAAGTAAACATACATACATATATAAATGACCAACTGGGAGACTAAACGTAAGCTTCATTAATCATTGACCAAGCATTCCCTAGTCTCCAGCTTAAGGCTTTTAGGGTAGAAATCCTCCAAGATGACCGCTACTGGGTTGGGGCCAAGACACCTGCATTTTTTTCAGAGTTCCCCAGATGATTATAATACATGCTGAGAGATATTAAGACCTAGAATCTTATTGTTTTGAACCTCCTTTAATCTAAGCTGTCCTGAGACCTTGTCAGTGTGCCCTGGGATATACCACCAGACACCTGTCATATTAATTATCCTCGCTCTTCCTCTCTCTACTGTTTTACACTCTTGATTGAAAGTTGGCAGAGAATGTGTTCCAAGCCAAAATTTATTAAACATTTATTGAGCTTCTGATTCAGAAGGACTATAAAAATGATAAGGAATATCTTAGCTACCTGAGGGCTTGGAATCTAGTAGGAAAGGCAGATGTGTATGCAAGTTACTGTATAAAGTGAAATGGGCTATGATGACATCAAGCAGTGGTTAAGAGTATGGGCTTTGGCTACAGCACTTTCTCACACCCACTAAAATAGCTAAAATTAAAAAGGTGACAATGCCAAATGTTAGCAAGGATGTGGAGCCACTAGAACACTCACCCATTGCCTATGGAGTGTAAAATGGTACAACTTCTTTGGAAAGTTATTTTGCAAAGTTTTATAAAGCAAAACATGCCCCTATATATGACCCAGAAATTCCATACCTAGATATTTACCCAAAAGGAATGAAAGTGTGTGTCCACTAAAAGGCTTGTGCAAGAATGTTCATAGCATCTTTATTCATAACAGCCAAAATCTGGAAACAATCCAAATGTCTACCAACAGGAGAGTAGAAAAAAACTGTTACTTATTTATACAATAGAACACTACTCTACAATTTAAAAAAAGCAACAAGCTACAGCTACACGTAACATGGCTGACTCTCAAGAAAAATTATTTTAATTAGTTTGAGTGAAATAAACCAGACACAAATGTGTATACATACTGTGTGAGTTCATTTACAGTCAATTCAAAAATAGACAAAACTAATCTATGACAATAGAAATCTTAACAATGCTTGTCTCTGGTTTGGAGGGAGGGAATTGGTGAGAAGAGGCATAAAAGAACTCTCTGGGGCAATATTTTGATGGGGTAATGGTTACGTTCTTATGTAAATTCATGGAATTGTACACTTAATATCTGTATGTTTCCCTGTAAGTAAATTTAAGCTAACAATATTATTATAATCATACAATATATATAAAATTAAAACCATTGCTCCAATATTTTGAAACAGAGTACAGGCTTTGACCCATGCATTTGTGTCCTTATCCTCTAGCTTATTAGACTGTGAGACCGTGGTCCTAGACACACTACTTTACCTTCTGGATCTCAATTTTCCTATTCCAAAACTGAGGATAATTATGATACACAAATAATACCAGGGTTGGAAAAGGCATATAAGTGCTTAGCACAATGCCTGGCAATGGAAACTACAGAATTATTTGTAGTTGCTACATTATTACTATTATTACCCTCGTCATTGTTGTCAGTGCCACTAAGGGACAGTAGAAAACATTATGGAAAAATGAAGTCTGTTTTTCCTTGGGAACTGCATAAAATGGAGGGCATTTGCAGTAGATGCTGAAGGATTAAGATAATTCTAATCAGGAAAGAAGAAAAGATTATTTCAAGCAGAAAACTAATCTGGAGCGTGCACAGAGCAGCAGGACTTTCAGCGTGACCTGAACGTGGGGCTGAACTACTGGAGCAGAGGCTGACAGATAAGACCTTGACCAGTTAATGTACAAAAATTAAGATGTATACACAAGCTAAGAATGTATGTACTTCAAAAATCAACAAAAGGCACCTGGGAGTTCCGCTTCTCACCATACTGTTCCCTGGATAAACTGGTTTTTCTCAAAACATTTAGTTGCCTTCTCATATGTCTAGTAGAGATGGAAACAGAGACACAAGCTTTAAGTTAAAGCTTTGAACAGCATTGGATGAAGAAGAAACATACATAATAATTCTGAAGATCATCTGTCTCTAAAGCAGTGTTCTCTTAGAATTTCTCTATTCTCTGTTTGTTTGTTTTATTTGTTGTTGTTTTGTTTTGTTTTGTTTTTGTTTTTCCATTTGCTATTGCTTGGAAGTCATCAGTGAGGGGCAAATGGACCCTGTGTGTCTCCAGATATGATACCCTAAAAAGCCTTTGACATCATTTATATGGGATGCAGGTTAGGGCACTGAATCCTATCACTAGACAACCCCAAATTAGGAATGGTCTATTTTTAAAAAAGGAATTGTATTTTCTAAACATATCAATGCCATAAGAGACAGTGAAAGGTTGAGGAAATGGCCCAGACTAAATCATATAAAAGAACAGTATCAACCAAGTGCAATGGCGGGTCCTAGACTAGATTCCAAAAGAGACAGAAAATGCATAAAGGAAATTACTAGGCTGATTTGAAAAACTGGAAGATTTGTGGTAAATTAGATAATACTAGGTAAGAATAGTGTATCAACATTAAAACTACTGAAGTGGATCATTTCACCATAGTCCAGGAGTAGACAACTTGCAACCTGTGAGCTAAGAACACTTTTACATATTTAAAGCATCGTATAAAGAACAAAGAAGACTACACAACAGAGACTGTATGTGGTCCACAAAGCCTAAAGTAAAATTATCTGGCTTTTTATAGAAAAAGTTTGCTGAATCTTGCTGTAATCGTATAAGAATACCCTATAAGGAGGAGAATACCCTACTCTTAAAGAAGACACACTGAATTATTTAGGGGTAAAGACCATGATATATGCAACTTAGTCTTAATTCAGGGAAAAAATTGTGTGTGTGTGTGTACACACACACATTTAAACACAGGTGGACAGACATAGCTATAAATATGCACAGACGAGATGATTAAGCAAATGGGATAAAGTGTTAATAGGTGAATCTAGGTTAAAGTAAGTGGGTGTCCTTTACAGTCCTTTTATTCTTGGACTTTTTCTGTTATGTTTGAAATTATTTCCAAGTAAAATTTTGCCTTAAATTCTTAACTTTTTGCGAAATTATAATTTAAGAGTTAAATTTTATCTCCCAATTTTACAAAGCTCTCAAAGCATTCAGCAACTTATTCTTCATGCCCTCCCTTTGTACTCATGAAAAATAGATAATAGTCATTGTCTCTATCCTAACAATGAATGTTAGCCGTTGTTATTTATACTAGCAGCTAGCATTTATTGAGAAAGGCCTCTGTGCCAGATGCTGAGCTAATGGCCTTCTCTTATTTATTTAACCCTGTGAAGAATTCCATGAGGTAGGAACTGCTTTACAAATGAGAAGATTCAGACTTAGAGTTGTTAAGCAACTTGTCCAAGATCATACAACTGATTAATAGTGAAGCCTGGAGCTGTCTGGGTAAATACTGCCCTTCCCAACTAATTGAGAATTGGGTGCAGCTAGGGTCAGAATCTCTCCTCTAATCCATGGGAGTCTATTATGCCTAAGGTGCTGTTGCTCTTCTGCTCTCTTTGGTAGGAAAAATAATGCTCACCCCCCAAAAATGTCCATGCCCTCAGCCCCAGAACCTGTGAACATTATGTTGCCTGGTAAAGGGAATTCAGGTTGCAGATGGAATTCAGGTTGCAGATGGAATTCAGGCTGCAAAACAGCTAACCTTAAAGTAAAGAGACTATCCACGTAGGTCTGGTGCAATCATGGGGTTGTTAAATGTGGAAAAGAGAAGCAAAAGAGTGAGAGTCAGGGGAATGCAATGTGAGAAAGACTTATAGAGCCCTTGCTGACTTTGAAGATGAAAGAAGACCACAAGCTAAGCAATGCAGGAAGCATTTCCCCAGCAGCCGGAAAAATCAAGGACACGGATTCTCCCCTAGAGCTTCTAGACAGAGATACAGCCCTGCCAATATCTTGATTTTTCACCCAGTCGAACCCATTTCAGACTTCTGACCTCTAGAACTGTAAGATAAGTTTGTGTTGTCTTAAAGTCACTAAGTTTACTCTAACTTCTTATAGCAGCAATAGGAAAGCTCTAGGCTTTCATTCACAGGTGCACAAAACCCTTGTTCCCACACACCCACATGTTTAAATACAACTTTGAAACATGAGCATATTCTGCTTCTGTTGTGTTTACATCACAAAAACAGCCCCCTTGAGAGCAGGGTTATTTCCAGGGTCCTCTGAATGACTTCTTTCTTGAGAGGTGAGGGAAGCAAAAAGTATAAGGAGAGGAAAGAACTGAATGGAGTTAAAATATGTGCAGCATCAGATACTGCTGGCTCTGTTTCTTGCTCTGCTATTCCCAGGAGAGTACTAACTGCTTTAGTGTGCAGTGATGCCTTAATCCTTGATACGCATCCACACAGATTGGACTGATAATACAGAGATTGTTTAGGATCTGCAGAACCTGTGTGTGCATGACACATACAACCAGTCCAGATAGAAGCTAATAACTTGTGAGACAGGTTTTAAGAATGGCCACCTGCACTGGAGCATTTGTACACACTGGGATTGTGGAATTTCATGCAACCCTAAACTTGTTCTGCTCTCATGGACTGTCATCTGCTTCATGTCCTCTCCTTACACCTTAACAGTACTCTTCTGCCTGTTGGAGAGGAGGAGGTTCTATTTTTTTGTAGTACCAGTGGAAGTGGACATCCTTAGTGATTTAATCCAACTATAAATGAACCAGAATTCTGGGCCCTTGAGTTTTTGAATTATCCGTAGGGAAAAGGTACCTAAGGTATACTTAAACCTACTCAGACCATCATAATAAACTTTTAAGCCTGTGTGAATAGGCTTGACCATTAACTCCAAAACTATTCATTATTCCTCGATCTCCATTTCCCACAAAGCCACAGTGAATACCTGAGAAGATTAAATAGAAGGAAAGTTCTGCAAGGGAGCAAAATCAGAACACCGAAAGTCTATTTCCTAAAATAAAATAGGAAAAGACTCAGAAGCGCATTTTTAGTGATGCTAAATTCAAAACTGGGTACTAGAACCAGGCCTGGTGGTTCATATCTGTAAGCTCAACTACTTGGTTAGCTAAGATGGAAGGATCACTTGAGGCCAGGAGTTCAACACCAGCCTGAGCAACATAACAAGACCTCATTTTTTTTTTTTTTTTAATACTTTAAGTTCTAGGGTACATGTGCACAATGTACAAGTTTGTTACATATGTATACATGTGCCATGCTGGTGTGCTGCACACATTAACTCATCATTTACATTAGGTATATCTCCTAATGCTATCCCTCCCCCATCTCCCCACCCTAAAACAGGCCCCAGTGTGTGGTGTTCCTCATCCTGTGTCCAAGTGTTCTTATTGTTCAATTCCCACCTATGAGTGAGAACACGTGGTGTTTGGTTTTCTGTCCTTCCGATAGTTTGCTCAGAATGATGGTTTCCAGCTTCATACATGTCCCTACAAAGGACATGAATTCATCCTTTTTTATGGCTGCATAGTATTCCATGGTCCATATTTTCTTAATCCAGTCTATCATTGATGGACATTTGGGGTTGGTTCCAAGTCTTTGCTATTGTGAATAGTGCCACAACAAACATACGTGTGCATGTGCCTTTATAGCAGCATGATTTATAATCCTTTGGGTATATACCCAGTAATGGGCTTGCTGGGTCAAATGGTATTTCTAGTTCTAGATCCTTGAGGAATCACCACTCTGTCTTTCACAATGGTTGAACTAGTTTACAGTCCCACCAATGGTATAAAAGTGTTCCTATTTCTCCACATCCTCTCCAGCACCTGTTGTTTCCTGACTTTTTAATGATTGCTATTCTAACTGGTGTGAGATGGTATCTCTTTGTGGTTTTGATTTGCATTTCTCTAATGGCCAGTGATGATGGGTACGTTTTCATGTGTCTGTTGGCTGCATAAATGTCTTCTTTTGAGAAATGTCTGTTCATATCCTTTGCCCACTTTTTGATGGGGCTGTTTGATTTTTTTTCTTGTAAATTTAAGTTATTTGTAGATTCTGGATATTAGCCCTTTGTCAGATGAGTAGATTGCAAAAATTTTCTCCCATTCTGTAGGTTGCCTGTTCACTCTGATGGTAGTTTCTTTTGCTGTGCAGAAGCTCTTTAGTTTAATTAGGTCCCATTTCTCAATTTTGACTTTTGTTGCCATTGCTTTTGGTGTTTTAGAAATGAAGTCCTTGCCCATGCCTATGTCCTGAATGGTATTGCCTAGGTTTTCTTCTAGGGTTTTTATGGTTTTAGGTCTGACATTTAAGTCTTTAATCCATCTTGAATTAATTTTTGTATAAGGTATAAAGAAGGGATCCAGTTTCATCTTTCTACATGTGGCTAGCCAGTTTTCCCAGCACCATTTATTAAACAGGGAATCCTTTCCCCATTTCTTGTTTTTGTCAGGTTTGTCAAAGAACAGATGGTTGTAGATGCGTGGCATTATTTCTGAGGGCTCTGTTCTGTTCCACTGGTCTATATCTCTGTTTTGGTACCAGTACCATGCTGTTTTAGTTACTGTACCCTTGTAGTATTGTTTAAAGTCAGGTAGTGTGATGTCTCCAGCTTTGTTCTTTTGGCTTAGGATTCTCTTGGCAATGTGGGCTCTTTTTTGGTTCCACATGAGCTTTAAAGTAGTTTTTTCCAATTCTGTGAAGAAAGTCATTGGTAGCTTGATGGGGATGGCATTGAATCTATAAATTACCTTGGGCAGTATGGCCATTTTCATGATATTGATTCTTCCCATCCATGAGCATGGAATGTTCTTCCATTTGTTTATGTCCTCTTTTATTTCGTTGAGCAGTGGTTTGCAATTCTCCTTGAAGAGGTCCTTCACACCCCTTGTAAGTTGGATTCCTAGGTATTTTATTCTATTTGAAGCAATTGTGAATGGGAGTTCACCCATGATTTGGCTCTCTGTCTGTTATTGGTTTGTAGGAACGCTTGTGATTTCTGCACATTGATTTTGCATCCTGAGACTTTGCTGAAGTTGATTATCAACTTAAGGAGATTTTGGGCTGAGACAATGGGGTTTTCTAAATATACAATCATGTCATCTGCAAACAGGGCCAATTTGACTTCCTCATTTCCTCATTGAATACCCTTTATTTCTTTCTCCTGCCTGATTGCCCTGGCCAGAACTTCCACCACTATGTTGAATAGGAGTGGTGAGAGAGGGCATCCCTGTCCTGTGCCAGTTTTCAAAGGGAATGCTTCCAGTTTTTGCCCATTCAGTATGATATTGGCTGTGGGTTTGTCATAAATAGCTCTTATTATTTTGAGATACGTCCCATCAGTACCTAACTTATCGAGAGTTTTTAGCATGAAGGGCTGTTGAATTTTTTCAAAGGCCTTTTCTGCATCTATTGAGATAATCATGTGGTTTTTGTCTTTAGTTCTGTTTATATGATGGATTAAGTTTATTGATTTGCATATGTTGAACCAGCCTTGCATCCCAGGGATGAAGCCCACTTGATCATGGTGGATAAGCTTTTTGATGTGCTGCTGGATTCGGTTTGCCAGTATTTTACTGAGGATTTTTGCATTGATGTTCATCAGGGATATTGGTCTAAAATTATGTTTTTTTGTTGCGTCTCTGCTGGGCTTTGGTATCAGAATGATGCCGGCCTCATAAAATGAGTTAGGGAGGATTCCCTCTTTTTGTATTGATTGGAATAGTTTCAGAAGGAATGGTACCAGCTCCTCTTTGTACCTCTGGTAGAATTTGGCTGTGAATCCGTCTGGCCCTGGACTTTTTTTGGGTGGTAGGCTATTAATTCTTGCCTCAATTTCAGAGCCTGTTATTGAAGACCTCATTTCTTAAACAACAACAAAAAAAAACACCTGAGTACCAGAATCTTTTATCACCATAGATTAGTTATTCTATAATAGTAAATGTGGATAATAGCTAAGCCATAACTACTCTATCATTTATTCAGCTTTCACTGGTATTAGGTTCTCAGCTAATTAGTTCATTTAATGTTAACAGCAGCCCTCACAGTTCATTATCCTCATTTTATTAAAGAGAAAACTAATCCCCAAAGTGATTACGTGACCTGCCTAAGGTCAGACAAATGATAAATCACAGAGGTCAAAATGCAGACCCAAGTCTGTTGCTTTTGTCTTGGTTTGCTTGCCCCAGCAGCAGACCCTGAGACATGGAAGTAATCACAAGTCACTTATTCAGAAAGTGATGCCAGGAAGCACCAGTAGGTGAGCAGGGCACAGGAAGGGAGCCAACACAGTGCATTGTCAAGCAAGTAACCAGAATGGACAACAGGACCTCAATTCTACTAGGAAACTCTGGGTGCCAGGATAGATAACTCAGTGTTCTCCCTACCTGTGGGCTGAGGGAGCTGAGGTATGTTTCCACAAATTCCCATCTGTGACTGATTGAAGGCTGCTCCCTACTCAGGCTATGTTCCCACAGCCAGAAAAAGAGCTCTTAGACAAAGAATGAGCTGTGTTTGCATTAAGAAGCTGGGCTGAGAGGATATAGGCAGGATGTGCACAGCATTTGTTAACACTCTTAACCACTAGCTGAGTCCAGCTAGTGGACTCAGAAAGCTGTGGTCCCTTGTGGAAAACTCAGTCCAGTGTGATGGCTAACAGAGTCCTATCCTGTTAGTAGCCTCAATTTCCATTCAGAATGCTGAAGTTTGGTCTCTGCATTTTTGCTGGCTAAGTACTAAAAATATCTCTTTGCATTTTCTGCTGTGGGCAGCTTCAGGGACATAGCCAACCCTCAGGCTGCCCTTGTGGTATCCCACCATTCTTCAGCCATTTCACCACCTCAGCTACAGAGTCAGCTGCAACCAGGAACCAACACATTTGTTCTCCATGGTGATTCTGGTGCATTTTGAGGAAATGAGCAAATGATGAAGTTATTTTTCCCCAATATTTCTCAGGTTTTCATATGCACATGAGGTACTTGGGCATCTTGTTAAAATGCAGACTCTGATTGAGCAGGTCTAGGTGGGGGCCTGAGATCCTGCATTCTGACAAGCTCCTGGGTGCTGCTGCTGCTGCTGCCATGCAGAACCACACTTAGAGCAGCGAGACTGCAGGCAACCTCAGTCCTCAAGTGAGTCACAAAGACTTTCTTAAGCTAGCCTTGGAGAAAAGCTGTTTCTTTGGTTTAGACAGTTGCCATGAGGTCAGAGGTCCAGCCAGGCCAAGAATTTGGAGTGGTTAAAAAAAAAAAAAAAAAAAGTGGAAAGGAAGAATCAAAATTCTACCTAACAGCAACTAAAGACCAAGAGGAGGAAGAAAAAGAAGGCCAGTGTTTGCCAGAAAACTCTGAGCACTACCTAGTCTGCAGAGCAAGGGCTCATGAGGTTGTTTAAGTAAAAAGCCAAACCCATACACATGGCTTAGACTACTTTGCAAGCCATGATCTTTTAGATTTCAATGTCTGAAACCCATAAACATGGCTTAGACTACTTTACAAGCCATGATCTTTTAGATCTCAATGTCCAACTTGGATTTCTAAACTAGTTTGCTTAATAAAGACAACAATTTACTCCCTATCTTTTGATGATAATCAACTGTATTGAGCCTTCGTTGTAATGAGCCATTTACATTCACCAACTCATTTTAGCCTCATAACTATAAAATGAGGCACCTGCTACTCTTATCTCCTTTTTGACAGATGAAGAAGAAACGTCTATAAAGTGGTGAAGTTACTTAGATACACAGAGCTAGTAAGAGTCAGAGCTGGTAAACTTAGGAAGTCTGACTCCAGAGTCTCCGTTTTTAAGCATGACATGCTACCTCCTTTCCTGGCCTTTTCTGCCCTCTGTTTGCCCCTAGACGGTAGAGTGATTGTACCAATGTAATACTCGGTAACCTCCATCTCCCATACACCTCTCCCAGGGCCAAGGCAGTTTTGTTTAGGTGGATGCTGCCAGCACCCACCTGACTGAAAATCCTAACTACTGGGCTCCTACACTGTTCCCTAAATCATGTCTCACCTTCGTGCATTGGGCCCCCTCATTTAGGGATCCCATCTCAGTACTTTGTCTCATTCCACAATTTCCTCCCTGAGGATCAGAATCCTACGCATTGCATCAAACCCAGAGCCCAAGCGTATTGGACACCCTGTCCCTGGTTTCTAGGCTCTGCCTGTCCTTCATCTGATGCCTACAGGGTCAAAAGTTGCTGCAGTTACCCCCTCCCCCTGCTGGGTAAACAGGCCCTGTCCCTAGCACCTGCCTCACCCATAAGCCCAACCCAGGTCATCTGCTCTCAGCTGTCTTTTGCACTCTTCCAAGAAGATCCCCTTGCTTCTTTGAACTGCCTAAGGCCATACAACATCTATCCACATGTTTAAAGAGCCACCCAGAAAACCTGAACCAAAGTCCTTGCACAATCTGCTTTATAAAACTTAAAGGCCCCAAATTTTCAGTGTGCCAAAAATGCCCTCTGTGATCTCATGGAGAACAGACCCCAAAAATGTGACTTTCAAAAATAATTGTTTTGCTTGCCAAAATTGGTCATTGTGATTTTGTTTCCACCCAAAGGCTAAACAAGGGGGACAGTCCTCCCCACCGCCGTCTTGAAAGTAAGAATAATTTCTTTGTCATCATTCATAGCTATTTAAATACCCACTACTTACTAGTTCACATTTGGGCTGAATCTTGAAAGATGAAACTGCATGTCCAAAGGAATAAGAGGAGTGGATATAGAGATGGGGGTTAAGGGACTAGAAACAGTAAAAAGTAACATTCATTCATCATCCATTCATCTTTTCATTTACAAAATATGAGTGCCGCTGATAGGCAGACAGAAAAATATTTTTGCTGAGCAACCCAGAAAGTAGGGAACCAAAGGGTGCCTCTAAATGCAGCTGAAAGGGGCCTTGGATGACAAAGAATAAACCACCAACCAAACCACGAACATATAGAAAGTGAAGGCTGAGTTTCGGCCCTAATCTCGCGTTCCTGGATCCAGAGGAGAGGGGGCAGGGGCACTGAGAAATGGGCAGTGAGCGAAGATCTCACATTAGATCTAGGCCTTTGGAAAACCCACAGCTGCACAAGAGAAGAGAAAGGAGGAAGCTCTGGCGTATGCAACGGTGTAGCCATTCGACAGGGAAATAAGAGGAAAGCTAAATGTCTGGGGTTTTGCTTCAGGAAGACCCACTATGAACTATGCCCAACCTACCTTCTTGGAAGATTCTGGGTTCCTTGCTGCCTTGTGCCTTCTTTTCACAAAACTGCATCTTCAGCTTTTCCAGATCCAGGAGGCTTGCTATTATTAGGGTTTTGAATGTAAGAACAGGCACAGGCTCAGGCTGGCTAACAGCATTTGTCACCTAAGCCTGATTGTAGTTTTAGACACATAGTTGGATTGTTCCAAGTATTTAGCAATTCAGTAATCCAGTTAACCATGCTGGTGAAAGGCTAAGACTGTTTTGCACTAGGCACCAGAATGTGGTCTCCACATTTTCACTTCTTATAGCTAAATATTTATAACCATCTGATAGGGTTTGGCTGTGTCCCCACCCAAATCTCATCTTGAATTGTAGTTCCCATAATTCCCATGTGTTGTGGGAAGGACCCAGTGGGAGATAATTGAATTATGGGGGCGGTTTCCCACATACTGTTCTCGTGGTAGTGAATAAGTCTCACGAGATCTAATGGTGTTATAAGGGGTTTCCCCTATCGCTTGGCTCCCACTCCGTCTTGTCTGCCATCACGTAAGATGTGCCTTTCCCCTTCCGCCATGATTGTGAGGCCTCCCCAGCCACGTGGAGCTGTGAGTCCATTAAACCTCATTTTCTTTATAAATTACCCAGTCTCAGGTATGTCTTTATTAGTAGCATGACAATGGACTAATACCAAACCAGCTCAATCCTTTTAGTCCTCTACAAACCAAAAGACATCTCCTTAGTGAGTCAAATTTTGTGCTGAATAACACCAAAGGCATTATTAATGCTCAAATAATGGTTATTTTAAGTCCGTGCTGTGTCATTATGACTCGACAACCACACTGTACAATAGCACCATGTGTGTGTGCCTAGATGGTGTCAAATTTACACTTTTAATTTTGATATCTCAGAATATTCTTATTAAATCCACAAGAACAGGTTTGTTTGGAGGGCTTTTGTTTGGGGAACTTTTTTTTTTAACAAAACTTCTGGCATTCTTTTTTTCATCTGCAAAAAACAAAAACCTAATAGTCCTTCCCTACGTCTCAGAGGTGTCATGGAAATTAACATAATGCAAGTGTAAGTGCCTTAATAAGCATCATCATTTAAAAAATCCCTTGCAGATGTGAGCATGCAGCTTGCTGAAACAGTAGAATCCCATAAGACCTGCAGAACATAAATCACAATCCCTTAAATCCACGGGTTTGTAACCCACGCACTGTAGCCCTGTAGAACTACAGAGAACAAGAGAGGAGCATACCAGGGGCTAAGATGGGGCCAGAATCCAGGCCCAGCACAGTCTTCCCTTTTCCTGTGTAGCTTCTGTGATTCTAAGAGGTCGGAGAGTTCATCCCTCGCAGGAGAAAAAAAAAAAAAATGGCTAATTGATTTTCCTTCTGCTCAAGAATCCTGGTGTGCTGACCCTGGGGGGTGCTGTGAACTCCACCAAAAACCACTCCCATGGAAATCTCCATTCGAGTCAAACACAACGAAGTCCTTGCCTTGGAAAAGACTGAGATTCCTCTTGCTTCCCTCTGTGAAATGTATAAAACACAGCGCGGCCACTGAAAGGCTTGATTTCATGTCTTGCGTGTTATTTTTAAAAATGGAGAAAAGCTTCTCTTCAGGACTCGTGGTGTTCATTTTAAAATCCTGGATTAATCCATCGTGTGTATGTGACCTTTTTGGTGCAAAAACAACACAGTAGCCTCTGAATTTACATAATTTTTCCAAATCTTAGAATATTAATTTTAAAATGACCACTAATGTACTTCACTTGGGTTTAGTTTTGATTCCAGTGGCATTGGAGTCACATTTACCATGTATCATTTCTGCACAAAAGCTTATAAATTCCAAATCCCAGAAGGGAAAACATTCTTAACAGGAATACTTTTATTCACCATCTCTTTATTCCATTCAGAGACTTTGGTTATAGATGATGAATAATCGTATAAAAGATTATAGACATAATAAATAAAAGATTATAGGAAAAGAAGACTGGTTCTCCAAGTCGCAAGGTTTTCTTCAGTATTTTAGGAATTCTGCCTAAACAAAAGTGAAAAGAAGATATCCAAATAGGTGAAAGTTTATTAACTGAAAATTTTAAAACAAGAAAGCCGCTTTTTGTTTCCTTGGCTGCCATCTGGTGGTTAATAATATACACTAAAACACATTCTTGGGAACATTCAAAAAATATCTATCTGCTCGTGTTTAAAACAATACAAAAGATACCATCAATTTTTTAAAATACATTGCAGGTAGGAGACATTTATCTTTTCTAACAATTCTTATTTAGATCCACAAGTGGCATTTCCTTGCCTGTCTTCTAGTCTACGTTCTTTCTCTAGGAAAAGAACATTGATGCAATCATTAGATAATGATTAAGCCTAGTACTGTGTACTAAGACTAGGGCAAGAAGGATGAGGACGAGGTCCCTGCCTTCAGGGAAGAGAGAGATGAAAGCAAAAAATGAACATCGTGATGGGTGCTTAAAAAAGAAAAGACAAAGTCGAGAGGGACACCAAGGACGAAATCCTTAACTCTGTTCTGTATTATTGACGAGAAGAGTTTGGGTTAAGACTTGAGTGACGGGTGCGCACTCTCCAGACAGACAAGAGGAAAAAAGCATGGAGGAAAATCAGGAGGCTGTGTGTTGGGGGATGTTGACAAACTATGTCAGAAAGACAGGCAGAGGCTAGATCAGGAAGGGCCATTCCCTAATAGTATTAGGCAACTATTATTGGAAAAAACCTCAGTGACCAATAATAATCAGCACGTATTTCTCACTGGAGACTGCTGGTGAGCTGGGGTAACCATGCCTTATGTGCCATTAATCCTTTCCCAGGGCCAACCTGAGACCCGGGCTAGCCTGGGCGTTTTCTTTTTCTGTCACTAGCAGAAGCACAAGAGAAAGAGTAGAAATGCAAAAGACCTCTTTAGATCTAGGTTTGGAACTAGCAAACTGTCTCTTCTCTGTATTGCGTTAGCCAAAGCAAGTTACTTAGCTGAACCCAAGCCAAGGGGCAGGGAAACTTTCTCCACCGGTGAGAGGGAAGGACTGCAAAGTCACAGAAGAAGGAACTCAAATGAGGTGGCAAATGGGGCCAGTAATGTAGTCTGCAGCAAGTTCTACTTTGGAAATGGGTTTGAGGTTCCCATATTTGTCTAAAAAATGGTTAGAAAAACACTATATCGATCAAAGTAGAGGTCTGGCTTTGTGTTATGAGTTCCAGACCCCAGGGACACTGTACGTGCAAACGTCTTGGGTCCTGTCCCACACCAACTGATTCAAAATCTCTGAGTAGAAATTTCGAGAATCTGCATTTTAACTGGTTACACAGATGATTATTTCTATTCATCCTGAAGGTTGGGAACCACTGGAAGATTAATGAGAAAATAGAAAAAAAAAAGTCAAGGAAAAAACATAAAAGGAAAATGGGTTAAAAGAGGAAAGAGTGCTTACGAAGAATACTAGAAATAGTGGGAAAAGGAATAAGAAAAACCAATGAAAAATGGTGTCCAGATGGCCAAGGGAAGAAGCTTAAAAGATAAGTGTGTGTTGAATTCTGTCAAATGCTGCCCACAGGTCAAGTAAAACAAGAACTGAGGAAAGCCCTGTAAATTTTTCAATTAGGGAATATTATGTGAAAAGAATACAATAGTGATGCCAGGATATCATGAGGCCTGTTTTGCAGATGAAAAGAAAAAAAGAAGAAAGAAGAAAGAAAAGGAAAGTGGCATGAAACAAAACAAAGATCCACCATTCTTCCATTTCTTCTTTCACGGGTCCTTATGATCTTGGTGAAATTGATTAATTCCACATTTAAACTTACATAGCACCTAATAAGTTAGTTTCTGGCTAATGATTAAAGAAAGGAAAATGACCTTTTTTTGTATCTGTTGGTTCTGATATCATGCCAGATATTATTGGTAGCATACTGATAGCATACTGTATCTAATACCTAAGGCTTTATATATTTGAATAAAGAATTATTCCCTTAATTCTTCATTATTTCATTATGTATTTCCTTTATTTTTCCATTATTTATATGACGTTTTCTTAAGGAGGTTAAAGGAAATCAAATAGTGTATTAACACTGCTGTTTGGATTCCCAAGAGATCTTGCTAGTATGCAGCATCTTATTCATGTCACACGCTTTTTCTGAATTTCAGGACCCAATATCCAGTCTCTAGTGGGTGGATGCTGACGACAGCTTGGAAGGTGCCACGCTAACAGGGGCCTCTCAGAGTTGAGGTTCTGATATTGCACTGTCAAATTCTGACTTGTCCTATCCCACTCCAATTCATAGGAAGGCACCTTTATTTAAATGTGGTTTGCTTAAATGTACTTGATAATTTTAAAAAACACACACACAAATATATTCACAACTCTATTTCAAAGAACTATCTTATGGCCTCATTGAGTGTGGCAGGGTTGCAGTGTGGAAAAGTTAATGCACCCACTAGTGCATTCACGCAGCTTTGGGGGAAGCCCTAAAACAGATCCAAGCACAGACTGGAGACTCAAAGACAAAGTTGAAGGGTTCTGCATTGAGACCAAGAACTATAGCTAATTTGAGCCTAGACCAGTGAGTGATAAGCCAATGCACTTCTGCTTCTTGAGAGCTTTGTCTATCATGGTCAAAACCAGTACTGACTATGCAGCTTTAGATTTAACTTTTTTTTCACTTTGAGACAGAGTCTCACTCTGTCACCTAGGCTGAAGTGCAATGGTGCGATCTCGGCTCACTGCAACATCCGTCTCCTGGGTTCAAGCAATTCTCCTGCCTCACCCTCCCAAGTAGCTGGGATTACAGGCGCCCACCACCATACCCACCTAATTTTTTGTATTTTTAGTAGAGACTGGGTTTCACCATGTTGGCCAGGCTGGTCCCAAACTCCTGACCTCAAAGATTTATCTTTGCTAGATGTCATCTTTTGTGAGCATTTTAAATGGTGTCACTAATGCCTGGTGAACATTGCATAATAGTCAAGCCAGCAGTTAAGTAGCATCTCCATCTTTTAAAATTAAGATTGGATTCTGGACCTAAAGTATTTCAGTTTCAGATTCTCAAAAAAGGGAAAGCTTAGGAAATGCAAAAAAAAATACACAATAGAAATATAATCAGTCTTAAAAGTATGCCCATAAACCTCGGCCTTTTTTTTCTTGCTAGGCTCAAAAGTTAAAAACAAAATAATACACACACACACACACATACATACCAAACAGCTAGGCTGGTAGGCAAGTTCTTCTAAATGACCTCTCAACCCAAGCCCAGTCATCTACATCTGATTGCAGATAAATGAAATGTCACTATTGATTATATTTGACATTAGAAGTTAACAAGATTATTCTGCCAAACATTCATCCTCCCTTGTTCTATATCACCGTTTCATTTGAGAAGCAGGGACAATGGCTTCCACATAAGGCAGCAAAGGGTAGTGTTACAAATGTGGATATGGTACAGACTACATGGGTTCAAATCCTGATTCTGTTGCTTATGATAGACCTCAGTCAGTTAACTCCTGTGTGCCTCAGTTTCCTGAACCACAGAATGGAAATGCTGCTAGTACTTCCTTCAGATGGTTCTTCTGAGGATTAAATGAGGTATGACAAAAACTGAGCTTAGAAGGGTGCCTGGCACACAGATAGGGCTCAATAACTGTGAGCTATTATTGTGTTCAGAGATCTCCAAATATTTTGAAAAAGAGGCTTCATTGTCCCACTGCTTTAAAGTTTTGGAACTTCTAAGGTTGGGGGATGTCAGAAATCAAGTCTCAAAGGGTAGGAAGTGAGATCTGTGCAAACTCAGCTAAACTCTAACACGCTCGTGTCTAAACGATTGATGAGTGGTATTAATTATGTCTCTCGGAGTTCATTTCAGCCTGGAACAAAGCTTAGACCTAAGAGATGCATTTAACGTAGAATTTCAATCTCTCTAAGGCAGGCGGGGAGAGCCTTTAAGAGCCTAGGAAACCATGCCCCACTGGTGAGAGTTTACTCTGCCTGCTTGTAGAAATCTGGCTATTTGTCTTGTCAGAGTTAAGTTCTACTGAAAAATAGACCTCTCTGTCTCTCTCCCTAAGGGTTCTCTGATTCTGAATTTGTTCTCTGGAAGTTTAGGTCTGAGTGTAAACATAAAACATCTGGAAAAAGAAAGTGGAAAAGGAAAAGTAAGCCCTTTCATGACTGAATTTCTTTTTTGGTATTATTTAAAGACACACAAAGCCTAGAGAAGCTCCTGAGAGATGCTGTCATCTATGGCCAGCCTCGAACCCGCAGAGCTTGGAAAAAGATTCTCATCCTGGTGGAGGGTGTCTACAGGTATGTAAATAACGGAACACATTTTACGACTAGCAGGCCTACAGCAAGCTGATCAGTGCGGAAAGGCTGACCTTTCCTAGCTAAACAGAGCAATGACTTAGAATCGGTTATTACAGAGGGACCTGAGACAGAGCCACCAATGGGAGCTGTCAGACATGAGTCATCTGTCTTTTTGATGACTCTCTATGGCAGAGCAGCTTGAAGGCTGTCCTGCTTGAGAAGGCTTCCTCGGAAATATCCTCGCAAGGCATTGCTAACTTGAGTAGATTCTTTCCACTACTTTTGACTGCCCCAGAGCTTCAAAGGTGTTTTGCAGCTGGGTTATTCAAGATCAGAACACTCCTTGCCTTTATGACTGGTAGAAATTGCTGACGGGTGGCCCAGATGCCCCTACCTGGACAGCATGCCCAACCCCCAGCTGCTTGCTGAACTTGGTTAGTGCTTGCCATCAGAATAAAAAAAATCTGCCTGTTTTCCTCAAGGTAGGAGTAACCTGGAGTGCAATTCCTGTTCCAGAGCCAGCAGGTAGGAGTGGGCTGATGTCTAGTCCGTAAGCCAAGAAGACATTATTTCAGAGTGCCCAATCCTAAATCAATTCTCAAACAATCCTGACGTTGGACAAATTGAGGGAGATATCTCCTATAATGATAGAAAAGTGAAAAACATTGAAAGGAAGGAAACGAAGGCTGTTTAAGACAAGGAGGAGTATGGCTACAAAGGAGACTTGAGAATAGACATAGGATTTCTTTCAACCCGCTAATCTCATTAGTCCCTGAGTGCACATTTTTTCTGCTACATGAGTGAATAATGAGCAGCAGCAGAAGTGTGCCTTTATTCCTTTTAAGAAAAAAAAAGTGAATTCTCCCAACTTTAAAATAATAATAATAATAAGCTTGGTTTCATTTTATTTTCAACATTTTTAACTCCAGTACTTACTGCCCCTGTGGCTAGGGTTCTGGATGTTCCCCGTCCTACTGTGGGAAATGCAAAGTTTGCATTTCCAGTTTCTACCAGCTCACTTTCTGCATCACCTACCAGTACCTCCTCCAGCCAGCCCAGAGAGTACGTACTGTTGATGAAGTCTTTGGGAGCACTCTAGACATAGTAGCTCTCCAGGCTAAGCTTGTCCTTGCCCCAGCCTAGGCACATTTGGCAATTTTCAATCATTATAACTGCAGTAGTATGTGACTGGCATATGGTGGACAGAGGCCAGGGATGCGGCTAAGCATCCTACAATGCACAGCACAGCCCCCATAACACAGAGTTATCTAGCTCAAAATGTCTATAGTACCAAGGCCGAGAAAACCTGTTCTGGCATAACTGACAACTTGTAGTCCTTAACTTGCTATTTCAAGAAATAATCTCATATTGACTCTGGGCTATCGTAACCTCAAGCATGGATCTTTTTCCCTGTGTGATTTGTGCTGCTGCCAGGGAGGGGAGCAAATAGCCCTTATCTAAACACCTGTCATTCAGGCCTAGATTCGTGGGAGGACAGAGCAGCTGAGAGAGAGCAGACTGGGCATCTCCTTTAAGCAGAGTAAACAATACCCCAACTGCAAATAAACAGAACTTGGCTCCATTAAAGGAAAGTTAAGTCTTAACCGCTTTGATCATGGCTGAAATTAAGTAGACCACCGGCATTTTACTGGCAAATATTCCCATCAGCCACACAGAGAAACCACTCCAGCAGCAGGACTTGTTACTGGTCATGCCAGGCCTGCATCCTACCACTTCAGAAGGACAAAGGAGTCAGGTGTGGACTTCCAGCTCCAAGCCAGAGTGGCACCAAACCACAATTTTCATTGCACTAGCAATAGTGACTGCTCAGTTACCTATTGCCATGTAACAAACCATCCAAAGCATAATGGTTTACACAGCAATGATTTATTATTTTCCATGCTACCGTGGGTTGTGTGGACCAACTGGACAGTTCTTCTACTCCACATGGCATTGGGTGGAGGCCACTTCATTCAGCTGACAGTTTGTCTGGGGCTGGAACATCCAAAATGACCCCACTTGCACATCTGGCCCTCGGTACTGGCTCTCGCCTGGAGTGCCACGCTCTCTTCCACACGGCTTTCTCTATAGATAGTCTCTTCTCATTCTGTAGTCTAGCCAGAACTCCCTTACAACATGGTGCTGGCTTCCAACAGAGCAAAAGTGAAGGCTGCCAGCCCTGGGACATTATCCCTTCTGCACTGACCCATTGGCCCAAGCACATCATGAGGCCAGCCCAGATTCAAAAGAAGGTGAAATAGACCCTACCCCCGATGGAGGATCCACTTGCATGTATAAGGATGGGAAGCTTTGCAGGCAGCCATCTTTGGAAGCCATCTACCACAGTGGTTCAATCAACCTGGTGACGACACAGAGTGAAGTCCCCACTTTCCATGAAATTTCCTTCACAAGGAGGTTCCTTTCATTTCACCCACACAGGAATGTTGGCTTTACATGAGACCAAGACCTAAAAGGCCACATTCACAGATAGAAAACAGGGCATCTCTTTGACAAGCCTCAATAGCTCTTGGGGGCTTCAATTTCCTCATCTGTAAAACAAAGGTAGCCTAGAGTTCAGTTCTACAGCCTTAAACCTCAAAGAAAAAGCTTTTACACAGGTGTTCTAATTTGCAATTCTCACCAGATAAGGCCAGATGCAGTGGCTCATGCCTGTAATCCTATCACTTGGGGAGACAAAGGCAGGTGGATCACTTGAGGTCAGGAGTTCGAGACCAGCCTAGCCAACATGGTGAAACCCCACCTCTACTAAAAATATAACAATTAGCCAGGTGTGGTGGTGCACTCCCATAATCCCAGTTACTCAGGAGGCTAAGGCACAAGAATCACTTTAACCTGGGAGGCGGAGGTTGCAGTGAGCCAAGATCATGTCACTGCACTCCAGCCTGCGAAACAGAGAGAGACTCTGTCTCAAAAAAAAAAAAAAAAAAAAAAAAAAAAAAAAAAAAAAAAAAAAAAAAAAAAAACATTATTTCCCATAGTATTTTCTAAAGGAGGGTTAGGAATGTGAAGTCAATAGTTCACAAATGCACTCCTACTCTTCAGAGGTATATTAGGAATGCATATCTTGTTGATACCTACACAAAGCCTCCTTTGAATTTTAACTCCCAGATTTTTTCTCTTGCTTGTGGTCTGCCACCATGGCTAAAGTACCCCCACATACATCACCACAGAGACCACACACATCAATTTTTTCATAACCCCCAAAGAGAGCAATCAGCCAAATCAGAAATTTTCAGGGAGATATCGAGATAGAAAAGGCTAGATACCCAGTCTGAGAAGTCAGAAAACTAATAATAATAATGTCATCATTCATAGGTATTATTATTCTTATGTAGAATATAGAGGAGTCAGGATTTGGAGGCAGGCCTGGGACCTAGGTTCAAATCCTGGCATCACCACCTACATCTGTGTGGCCTCCATAGGGTACTTCGGTAATAATAAGTATTGAATGAGGTCATATAAGCTAGTGTTGGCAGAGGCCCAGCCCATAGAGAGCTCACAACCAAGAGTGGCTGTCTTCATCGTCACACTGATTTTCAGTCTAAGAAGTTGCAACTCAGAAAACAGTAAGTCATCTATGTTGCAAGGTTATTTGCTCTTCTTCCATTGAGAAAGTGGACGTTAGAGAAAGAAACTCACATCGACCACGTGTCTACTCCTTGCTAACATTTCCCATGTGCAACCTTGAGTAAGCCTCCAAGAAGTTACTGTAAATATGAAGAAATTGAGGCTCAGAGGTTTAGATAACTTGCCCCAGGACAGATAACTGAGATGAGGCAGAGCTGGGATTAAAGCCAGGTGGCCCTGGTGAGACAAAGGCTCAATGTAAATAGAAGAGTCAGCCCATGTGTCCACATCCAATGAAGTAAACACAGAAAATGCAAGATCACCCATTTGACCTTTACCATTAACCTATCTAGGCCTCAATTTCTTCATCTGTAACACACGAGCATTGAAACTTGAAATCCAAAGTTTCATGAATGCATGACTTTGGGTTTAAAACTAAAACAGTATTATTTCAGTGTTCTGAGCTGTATGTTTTCATTAAGTATCGTTTTAAAATCTCATTTTCTAATTTCATGTCTCTGAGAAGTCTAGATCTCTTATCAACTCACAGTGGTAGAGAATATCAAAATTATTCAAACATATCCTTAAGGTGCGGTGTCCCAAACAACCTGGCACATAAACTAGCATAGCTGGAGCACTAACTTCCAAAATAAAATTAATCAAGGAATAATAGTCAGTTCTTCCAAAACAAATACATATATAAACATAGGCACATATGCTGTAACCTCAGAATACCGTCTACTGTAAGAGTGTAATCTATTCTCCTACACTCAAAACAATGTAAATTTAAGGATTGAGAACTTCAGTGGTAAACTCTCACCTGTATCTCTATGGTTTAAACAAATAAAGAAAAGAATAAGAAAACATTCGTCACTTTATTTTTCATTGATCTTAACTTTCTTTTTCTCTCTTTCCACCTTGCTTTCTTGTTTTGAGTTGTACTTTGGGCCCACCAAGGAGATTTTTCCACCATGTGAGTTAGCTAGCCAGTGGTTTCATTCTCCATCTGCCAGTGGATAATATGGTTTATATGTGGAGGGAAAAGTGGTGAGAGGGAGATTTCAAAAAGGAGGCTTGTCACTTAGCTAATACATTATGTAATAGAAAAGATATAAAGGAATTATTCACTGGCTTGCTGGTTTAAGAATAATTCAAGTCCCTGAACAGAGCTTCAAATTAACTCATGGAATTATCTTTACCTATAGTTGTGTTTTAGTTGTTTTTCTTCTATTGAAGTCAAAAGAAAAACACAACCTTCCATTCAGGAAGAAAGAATAAAACGCTGTTCTTGTTTTCTATATCATTTTTGGCACTGTTTTTTGACAGTAATTCATGGGAATAACATAGATAGCCTTTTTATGCATGCACTAGACTCAATATCCCACTATGGGAAAAGGCTCAATTCAAATTTGATCACATTGTGAAAATGAAAACTTAGCATGGGTGAATATAACTCTATAAAAACTGAGTTCTCCCTAGGACTCTATGTGTGCCCTGCATTAACTCCAGAAGTCAGCAGTATTGTAGAGTCATTAATCTTAGAGGAAGAAATATAAACCAGGTGGGCAGGCTCCTAACATCAGCTAGACCAGCCCCATGGAAGGATGGTTAATTAGCTGCCTGCAGTGTCTACAAACACTGTGGAACATTAACTTTGGCTCCTGTCAAATTCAGTTCCAGAACAAAGAATGGCTATTTGTGGCATGTCAGGTTTTTTGGCATGTTTGTGTTACCAACTTACAACATTTTAAGGAGAAGAAAATTCTAGATTTCTGAGGACCTGCGGCCATTTATTATGTATGACATCCAGCATGACACCCACATGCCTCACTCGTATAAGATTCAACACAGAACATTGTCAAGGGCTCCCAGTTTCCCAAGTTAGGACTCGTTACAACCATTTCCTCCTAAGTTCCTCCTCCTAAGGACCATAACGATTCACTAAATGCCCATCATGGATCAGCTAGTTTACAAGCATGATTTCAAGTGATTGTTATAAAGACCATGTGAAGAGGGGCCCATCATCCTGTTTGTATTACATATGAGGAAACTGAGGCAGAGAACATCATGCAAATTGCCCAAGTTCAAAGTTAGTACACTTAGGCAGCCAGATGGCCAGACTGTCTTCTCCTCAGTGGAAACAATTTTAACAAGCAATTAATTTAAGAACATGTTGGAATTAACTCACAAACTTACATAAGAAAAGACAACTCTATTTGGCCTTTGTTTCATTAAAATCTGAACTCGGCCGTCCAAAACTATCTCCTGGAACACACAAATGCTGCACCCCATGATCATGATACTGTCTGCAAACCAACACCCGTTGGTCTGGGTAACTGTGTACACAGCCAACTGGACTGTTTTGACTGAATCGACCTAACACTTAAGCTTGTTTTTTAATACATTTAATTTAATCTAATAAATAATTAGGGGAAAAAGGAGAAGTTCAACTCTGTTTGATTCAATGAATTAGCTCTTGAACTAACCTAAAGGGTTGTTTGAATTGTTTGACAAGTTCCTTTGTGTGGTGAGTATGTCTGTGTGTTTTCGTACAACTCGCCTGTCAACGCAGTCAAAACTGTGTGCAACACAGACACAGCTTACAAAGTGTTCTGAGAACTGATTCGTGTCAGATTTTTTTAATCCATTGAGTCCCAGAGGTGCCATGTAAATATAAATTTTAATTTTACTTATTCATGGATTTCATTTTTTTACCTTTGTGCCAGAGGACGTAACAAAGCTTCCCAGGAGGGTGTTTGTTAATACAGAGCATTTCTCTCTCTGCCCTAGCATGGAAAGTCTATCATGTATCTTCCCCAGATCACAGGACTTGAAGTGCTTTTGCAACTTATAATATCATGAAAAATAAAGCACTTCAGCTAAAACAAAAGAGCTCATCTACAGCAGTGGCCCCTGTGTGTGGTCCCCAACCATTGGTGGTAGCATCTCCTGGGAGCTTGGCAAAAATGCATGTTCTCAGCCCACCCAATACCGACTGAATCAGAAACTCTGGGGTGGGAGTCTAGCAATCTGTGTTTTAACAAATGCTTCAGAGGATTCTGATGCTTACTCAACTTTCTGTTCCTCTACCCTAAAGGAACAGAAAGAGGAGACACCTCAGTCTTTGACTTGCAGTGGGTATTGAACAAGAGGTCTTAAAGACTTCCTATTGTACTTTAATTAACACTATGATGTCTTAAATAAAGTTCTGTGTCTTTTTAATTCCCTCTTTTAATCTATGGCAATTCAAGCACTGAATTTAAGTCAAACAGACCTGGCCAAACAGGCAATGCCAGGCAGGAAAAGGGAATGACTATAGAGTAATGTAATCTATTCTAGCAGAATAACTAGAATCCAAAATGGTCAGTCTAGTTACACTAGTTGGCTTTACAAATAAATTGGATCCATAATGCAGTGAGCTGATTGTTTGCTTGGGAATTAGCTGAAAGCAAAATCACTTAAATCCATTGAATATAAATTATTTTATCCAAGTAGCATAGAAATGCCCAACCAGCCTTACAAGATTGAGAGGGTTGTCTCAGACAAATAAAACATGCCTTCAGAACAAAGGAATGGCGTGTGTCAGGGAAGACTGCCTAGGATGTACTGATAGGGAAGCTGACAGAGCTTCCCAGGAGGGTATTTGTTAGTTATGAGCATTTCTCCTTCTGTCCTAGCATGGAAGGTTCCATCGTGCATCTGCCCCAGATCATAGCTCTAAAGAAGAAATACAAGGCTTACCTCTACATGGATGAAGCTCACAGTATTGGGGCCGTGGGCCCAACCGGCCGAGGTGTCACGGAATTCTTTGGACTAGACCCTCACGAAGTTGATGTGCTCATGGGCACATTCACCAAAAGCTTTGGAGCTGCAGGAGGTTACATAGCTGGAAGGAAGGTAAGAGAGGGACCCCTTGTGTCTGTTTAAAACCTGAGCGCCCTGGGGATGCCGTGTGTAGGGCTTCTCTGAATTTCATGAAAGCTTCAATTCAGTTCACCACACCTCAGCTGATCACTCCAGCCTGGCTACAATGGGTTCACAGCCAGATAAGGCACAGAATGTCGAGGAGCTCTCCCTCGAAAAGTGAAGAGGAGGATGTGATGAGTGATCACATTATAATGAAATGGAAACACTGGCCATGTACACAAGGTGCAAAGTACCAGGGAGAGGAATAATTAACTTTGTTAAGTAGTATTTAGGACATGGTTTAGATTGAATGTCCACCTTGTAGACAGATAATGGGGGGGCCGTATTTAACACAGAGAGAGAATAATGTATACCAAGCCACAGAAGTGATAAGGGATGTTCTGAAAACTATAAGCAGTTTGGGGTTTGTGGCATTAAAAAACACAAGGAAGGTAACAGCAACAGTAGGCAAATGTTAGTTATTAGGGAGGCTGACCCTATGCTACGAGTTGTGGGTTTTAAGAGTCTTAATCAAAACGGTGGCAGGAATGTACTTTTAAGAAATTTTCTCTGCAAAAAAAAAAAATTCTTTCCATAATGTTGCATAAACCATAGGTCAAATCCTGCCATTCTCCAGTATCTTATCAATATGCCTTAAAAATTCTTATCTGCTGGGATTAGACTGTTAAGTGAATGTTGTCCCTGTCAAGGATCTTGAGTCCACTTGGTCGATATCACCAAGAGGTTTGTGAAAATAAAACAATAAATACTTGAGAGAAATTTAAAAGGAGGGAAAGGAAAGGGACAAAGAAAGTCCAGTATTCAAACCTGGGTTTGAGAGATAAAGGAGCCAGTTATCCGACCAATGAGAGGACAGCCTTGTCCAAATTCTGACACCTATCTCAGACAAACCTACACCTGTCCCAAAGAGCATGACAGTGATGTTGGCTCAGCTTAGGACGGCACAGTAGGCCCAAAACCAGTGCATGCAAGTGATATCAACAAAAATCCCCACTTCCTTACCTATTGAGATGAACAGAAACTTCTGGCAAACCAGTTAGACAAACCAAGAAGTGCAGCAGAAAACAGTCCTCTCATTGAAAGCTCATGATTTAAAACAACAGATTTAATTCTGGCCACTGGCTCTGCCATGAAATGCACAGATGCTTAAAATGTTCAGAGTTTTAAGTGGTTTTTACCCTTCAATAAGCACTGCTTTCTTTTGGGCTCAAAGCATTGTTTTTCATCCCCTCTACACTTGCCTGTGGGAATTAGCCAGGTAATGCTAAAACCATTGGGAATGCCCAGGATCTTACAAAATTCAGCTAAATCTGGTGAAAGGTTAAATGTTCCCTTCCTAGACTGCCGAAGCAGTAGGATCAGAGGGTCTCAAATTTAGGAGCTCCCTGATCCCGGCTACATTGCCTTGTGAGCTTGTGGTTTTGTGATTACTTTAGCAGCAGTTCTGAACTTCAAAATTTTTAACCAAGCGTAACTCTGTTTCCTGAACCAAAGGCACCTGAATAAACTGAAACAAGCCAATCCTTGAAATGTTGTCAAATTTGGTGGATGTCACATTTTTCCTCCTAGAGCGCCTTCATTTGATACCCACTTTAAACAAAGGCTCGTGACTAGCAGAAGTAAAGACCAGTTCACCATGATTCTCTCTCATGCTCTCCATTCTGACATTAGCAAGAGTATTTTTAAGGTGTAGATGTTCCTGTGTACACAATTTCTACTCATTTGGCGTCGATACCGAGCAATTGTGAAAATTGCCATTATTTACATTAATCCGGATGCAGAAAAAGTATGTACATCTGTTCCTTTTCTTACCTTTTAAAATGCTCGTTTTATACATATTTAGATCCAGAGGGTCGCATCGTTCATTCCCTCTCCTCCCCCTCCTTTTTCCTCCCCACTTTTCTCTGTCTTCTCGACCCTTCATGTTGCACTGCAGTGTCTAAATTTACCACTAGATGGCAGCAAGAATTAGAGCGTGTTTGGCAGAGACCTGTTAGCCTCCCCTGAGATCTACCGCCCTAAAACAGCAAGATGCAAAACCTTGAAAACACAGGGCTGTTTCCAAGACCTGGGCGGTGAGCAGGAACGCGCTTAAGAAAATGCATGTATCCCTGATGACTTAAAAATCAGTCAGATACACACCTATGGTTTTGATGACACTGTGACAAACCTGGGTAAACAGGCTTCCTTTCGGCCTAATGAGCCCATGACTTAATGGAACTCTGTTCCTTTGTACCTTTAATTCTTTTCAATTATGTTAATTTTTATTATGTATAATTTCAAGTCAAATCATATATTGTATTCCTATGAACTTTGGACAATTTTGTGAAGAATTTTTACTTTGAGTCTGTTTAAATTATGCTTTTTAACTGAAACAACATAGGATTGGGCAAATACTAAACATTTTTGTTTGCAAAACTACTTCTTCTAGTATGTTTAAATAATTAGAGTACAGTTTTCAAACTCTGATAACTGTACTGTAAGATAGATAGACAGTTGATAGATAGACGACTAATCTCCCAGATACTTTGCCATATAGCTCAGTTTAGGAGATTATTGCAAAATAGCTAGGATTCTAAACCAATGTATACAAAAGCAACAAAATTGAACATAAAAAAGTTAAAGTACACACGTTCAGACTTGCTGTTTTTCTGAAACTGTATATAATTTCAATTTCACTGTGCCCATAGGGTTCTCAGTAAACCCTGAAATTTGAAAATAGTTAGCTCCAAAAATCTAGAAAAAAAGATAAAAACATCTGGCTCTTAACTCTCTTTTTAAATGATGTTAATATTGGTGTAGAGAGGCTGCATTTCCAATAATAGTGTCTGGGAGGTTCTGGAAATCTTTATGGAATGGGTCAAGGTCAGAGCTTTATATATTAGCAACTAGATGAATCATGTAATGAAATATATTTGAAAACAAGGAGGAAAAAATGGTTTAGCATGACGATACTACCAGAGAAAACAGAGGTTTTGTTTTGACCTCAGAGCCTTTTCCTCACAAAGTGTCCTACAAATTCCCCTCTGCTAATTGGAGGTTGCTGCCAGGCTGTGATCCCCTCTTTCCACTCAAGGAAACTGCTAACAGTCTGTTCAGAGATAGCAGAGTTTTGCTGTTCTGCTCACTTTGAGTTTGGAGCCACTATAGATGCACAGTGAACAGCCTAACTGGGAGGAGTCTGTCCTTTCAAGACTTTCCTGATGAAATTCCAGATCACTACTTCTCTCTACCTGTCAGAGCTCCATGCCATGAATGGCTTCTTTGAAGGGAAGCCTAAGCTGATGAGACTAGGTTTCTTATTTTTATTCTTTTACATCTGTATTGATCCTGTGGCTGGGAAATGTGGTCAATGCCGAAGACCCCAAACTTTTCCCCAGACAAGGATCTTGAGTCTTGGCACTGAACACTGGCTCCCACAGCCTCCACAGGCTGACCAGAGACTTGCAAATGAATGAAGCGATGGTAGCCCTTGTAACTGATAGGTTGCAGGGCTGGAATTCTGGAGAAAGGAACTGGGACAGGGCGGACAAATTTGGGGTGAGCATTAGCCCCAGAAGCCCACCTGCCAGCCAAAGCTGGGTCGCTCTAAAAAGTGAGCCCTGCCCTGCACGCTAAGCCCTGGCTGTATTTAACATCCCTTTGAAGTAAGCAGGGGTCATGGAGTGAGCTCTAAGATGTTTATTCTAAGAGTCTCCTGTCTGATTTCCTCCCAAAAAAAGCCACCCTTGCCCTTGAACTTCAGGCCCATGGATAGAGAAAACAATCAGGGTTTTGAACTTCCAAATCGATGTGGAAACCTCAGTATGAGGAGACCTCTAGCCCACCCTGAAGAAGACACATCCCAGACTCACCTTACAAAAGACCAAAGCCACCTCTTAAGTCATGGCTCATAGCACCCATTGGGGAAACAAGAGGGGGAATTCGTAGCCAGGAATCAAGGTTCTCCCTGACACTCTCCAGAAGTTACTCAAAGAGCTCCATTTTTTGAACCACACAAGCAAATAAACTTCCATCCAGAAACTCAGACCCTGAGAGAAAGCGAACTCAGTCCAAAAAAAATAAAATTTGGGGCAAGATAGTCTTAACATTAAAAGGAACCAATGCTGCACCGATGAGGTATTCATTCAAACTAAGAAGGCTCATGGCCTTGACTTTAAAAAATGTCTCAATCTGTGAATTAGGGTTGGGGACATTTGGAAGAGCCCTTTTCAAGATCAAAGGAAGTTTTGTTTTGTTTCCTTGTCTGATCTTTGTCAGTGATGACCCCCAAGCTAAGTCAGTAATACCCTATATGCTTTGAGGCCCCTGGCCATCTTTCCTCCATCTCTAAAACTCCTCTGTTTTCCATTAGACTGTCAGTATTTAGCAGGCCACTACTAGGTGTGGTATCCACCACTATGGATTTTAAAAGAAGTGTGAAGCTCCATCCCTGCTCTCAAGGAAGTTTCAGTCCCTTTTGGAGAAACAAGAGAGATAGACATGAAACATTTTGAGACCAGTGTCTCAATCTGTGGTTTAGTACCATATGGATGAGTAGATCAGGATGTCTCCCCACCCTCTCCAAAAAGAGGAACAGTCCCTGGGTTAGGGAAAGCACCGTAGGGTAAGGAGAGTGGAACTGGGGTCTGTGCTCTCCTGGCCCCCCTCACACCCCACCAAGCTTACTCTTCTGGGGAGAAGTCTGGAGAAGTCAAGTGCGGTCTAAGGGTGAGGCTCTAGAGTCAGCTTCTTTGGGTCTAAATCCTTGTTCTACCATCTTTTGGGAATAATTGTGTAAACTTCTCTGTGATTCAGTTGTTCTGTCTACAAAATGCCAGTAAAACAGTATCTGCCTGAAAGAATTATTGTGAAGTTTAAATGTATTAATGCATACAAAGTTCCTAAAATGGAACCTCAGGCCACCGGGGAATATCAGCTATGCTGTTAGCTTCTAGCCTTATTAGCTCTTCAGGATCATTCAACCTGTCATCAAGCCTGGGTACTCCCTTATTGAAAACGTCTCTCTTTTCCTTTCTTTTCACTCCTGCTGCCACCCCTCCCCATAAGTATGCAGGAAGAGTTAGGCTGAAAATCCTTGGTTTGATGTATGGGTCTCTCAATGTGTAGTCACACAACCTTAGAATGTAACTGTGTGCAAAACGAGAGAGTTGAAACAAGGACACTCCAAGAAGCTTTTGTATTTTGGTCCCCTCCTCCCACCCCATGCTCCCAGTTCTAAGAATCTTTCAATCGGCCATTAACAATAATTGACCAGGCATGGTGGCTCATGCCTATAATCACAACACTTTGGGAGGCCAAGGTGGGTGGATTACCAGAGGTCAAGAGTTCGAGACCAGCCTGGCCAACATGGTGAAACCCCGTCTCTACAAAAAATACAAAAATTAGCCGGGCGTAGTGGCACACGCCTGTAGTCCCAGATACTTGGGAGGCTGAAGCAGGAGAATTGCTTGAGTGCAGGAGACAGAGGTTACAGTGAGCCAAGGTCATGCCACTGCACTCCAGCCTGGCCAACAGAGCAGGACTCTGTCAAAAAAAAAAGAAAGAAAGAAAGTTACCAACTGCATCAGGCATTCACTGTTTCACTGTGTACCAGATGCTTTTCTAAGCATCTCATATATGTATTCACCCATTTCATCCTCATAAACTCCGAGACAGGTATTACTATGATCTCATTTTTCAGAGAAGCCAACTAAGGCACAGAGAGACTTAGTAACTGGCCCATAGTCACACAGCAGTAAGTGGCAAAGCCAGGATTTGAATCCAAGCTATTGGGCACCAGAGGCTGTGCTGTAACTCCTGGTTATACTCCCTCCAAGGGGACAGCTCCTCATCCCCTTGTCTCAGAAGCACTGGCTTCTCCCTCTCTTCCCAATTGACACCTCTACTCTGTGCCCATAAGATGCCATCCTTATTCCTAATTTTAGGACAGTCCCATACCTTTTTGCTCCTCTGCATCTATCCAAATCTCCCCAACCCTCATGGCCAGATCACACCCTTGAAACACCTTGTTCCTGACAGAGGTCCACATGAGCCTCCATCATCCAATTCCCAGGACCCACCCACCGTCTCCTCATTGACTTCCCCTGCATCCTGTAGGGAGATATTTGCTCCAACAGAGAAAGGCAATCCCTGCTGCTGCCCCCCAGGAGCACGGAACATGGCACTGTGAAGGACAGCCCTGACTGTAGCTACTCTGGCACATGACTGCTGTCATCTCTTTGAGCCACCTCAGATACTCCAAAGTGAACTTTCTGGATACCCTGTGGCTGATGAATTCAGTCAGGCCAGCATCATGCACATACTCTTCAGATATGGGGAAAACCCACCCAGCTTTTTTCATGAGGTTCACCAAATAAAAGAATCAGCAAAAAACTTAATTTCATTTATATAAATGGATAACGGATGCCAGGGACTAGCCTTATGGTCCTTTTCTATCCTCCCTCCCCTCCTGGACTCCCACACATGTCTAGACATAGAAAGTTATTGGTATATTCTTGCTGGAAGGAAAGGTGGAAGGAGGGAGGGGGAGAAGAAAAGAGGAAAGAAGGGAGGGAGGGAGGGAGGGAGGAAGGAAGGAAGGAAGGAAGGAAGGAAGGAAGGAAGGAAGGAAGGAAGGAAAGAAGGAAGGGAATACTTTGAAATACAGAGAAGAAAATGATTTAAATAAAAAATTTGAAATGAAAAGAGAGAGAGACAGAGAATCAGAGTAGATGGGAAGGGGAAGGAAGGAAGCTAGAAGGAAAGGAAGAAACAAAAAACAAAAGGAATAGTTTGAAGTGAAGGAGAATATGGAAAAGGGAAGTCATAGAAGAAGGATGGGTGGAAGAGGAGATTCAGAATGAAAGACATATTGAAGAAGGCAGGAAGAACAGAACAGATTCCCTGATTCCCCTCTTGAACCAGGTAGAGTCATCACATCATTAATTTAACCTTCACCAACCACTGTAAGGCAGGCCACACACTGTTCTGAGGAAGAGAAACTGTGAATGTTGAAAATGCTTATAAGCAACAATGCTTATAAGCAACAATGCCCACACATACCCAAGAGAGATGAAATAGTGATGGGCAGGGAACAGGCCCAGGCTCGGAGGTGGGAATGAATGTGACTAATGAAGGAGGGTGAGGAGGACATGAACCAATCCCAAAGCAGAGGATGTCGATTCCCAAGAGCTCTTTCCAAATCACCTTCATGAGGAAGGAAGACATAGCGAAGACACTTGCCTAAGTGGGATTCTAAGCTGTGCCGTTATTCTAAAGAGAAGGCACCTGATCTTTTAAAGACCCCACTGCTAATGCAAAGGGCTGCCATCAGCCCATTAGCTTTTCTGAAGGACACTCTGAGGGTCCCAGGCCATGAGACACTGTAGGTGGGCTGATGGAGGGTCTCTGCAATCCAACTGAGCACCTGCAGGTGCCAGCTCTGAGGCCCTCACCACTGCGGCATTAGGTTACTGGAGCTTCTTAGGGCTTTTAGCAAGCTTACTTGGGACCTTACATTTGGCCTCAGGAATCAGGCATACAGGTGAAAAATGGCTCCTCCCACTGAAGACCAGAATTCTGTAACAGCTCAGCATTCCAAAGAGTGTTACACAAAATACACAAAATTCCAATAGTTATCTGCTACCCAAGGCATAACCAGAGTTTATCTGGTCCTAACCTATATTCTGGTTTCATTTCCCACAAACCTGTACTCAAACCGTCCTTTGCTGTCCTCCAAACATGCTGCCTCCATTAGTTTTTGCTGTGTAACAAACCACCCCCAAATTTGGTGTCTAAAATCACCACCATTTATTTAGCTTACGATTCTGTCCATCAACAATGTGGGCTGGGCTCAGCTGAGGAGTTCTTTTGGTCTCATCTGGACTTGCTTCTGTACAACAGTCCATTGCTGAGTCAGCAGGGCACTGCTTGGCCTGGGGTAGCTTCAGCTGGAGTGGTCCTTCTCTATTCCACATGGTTGTCATCCTCCAGCAAGCTGGCTCAGGCTTATTCACATAGCAGCTGGAGAGAGTTCTGAGAGGACAAAAGCACTCAAGGCATTTTGAGGCGCAGACTCAGAACCACCACACCATCATCTCTGCCATATACTACTGGACAAAGAAAGTCACAAGGCCAGCCCAGATTAATCCGCCTTTTGATGGAGGGAGCTGCAAAGTTGAATTGCAAAGATGCATGGTTATAGGCAGTGAGAGAATTACAGCTATTTCTTGTAAACACTCTGCTATACATGCCTTCTGCTTTCTTGCTTGTGTTCCTATGTTCAGCTTCTCTCTTCTGCCACCCTCCCTCCACGTTTTCTTTTCCTCCTTAATTATCTTCATTCTTCAAGGCTTAATCATATCTCCTCATCGGAACCTTCTCTATCTACTTCAGCTAGAAGGACCCTCTCTCTTTCCTCTGCATCTTGCAGCCCTGTTGCATGTCCTAGTTTGCATGGACTGTGACTCATTCTACCATGCTTGTTCATGGGCACAATCACATGTAATATTCTCAAGGGCAAGGACCACATCCTGTGTTCTTTGGGCACTGAACACAAAGTCAGTGCTCACACATAGTAGGTACTCAACAAATGCTTCAGGAATCATGTTTCTTTCACACATCTGGTTTTGCCTTAAAGTTCAACTCCAAACTTGCAGCATCCTGCTTTGCTGTAGATTCTAGGTTTTTGAGGGAGAAACTATGAAGGAAATAGAAAAAAATAGTTTGATGAAAACCATTGAGAGTTGGACCCCATTCCTCTTTCGAGCTGTGAGATCAAATGTCTTTTGCTATGAAGATGGGGATGGGACTAGATGTAATTCCCACCACCAGTGTTGAGATTTACTTGCCTTCTTTTTGGGTTTTCCCTCTTTGTTTAAGGATCTTGTGGATTATTTACGGGTTCACTCGCATAGTGCTGTCTATGCTTCATCCATGAGCCCACCGATAGCAGAGCAAATCATCAGATCACTAAAACATCTCATGGGACTGGATGGGACCACACAAGGTAAGAGGATACGCATAGAGCACAGCTCTTGCATCGCTCTGTCCCCCTTCTGCCTCATTAATCTTTCTGCTTCTCAAATACACACCTTTATCTTATAGAACCCCATTTGTAAATCAAGCCATGTGATAAATGCACAAAAACTGTTGTTAGCACACCACACAAAAACCCTTCGTTAAAGCAAAGAAAACTTTCTAATTTACCTCATTGTGAACAGCAAATTTAAATAATTTTGTGTGATCAATTATGTTGAAATGAAGCAAATATTGTGTGTGTGTGTTTGCATGTGTGTGTGCGCACACGCTTGCATGCACATGCTTGCCTGTGCTTGCTTGGGGCTGTCACTTGTGTTTCCCTAAGACCAAAGTAGCCAATTTAATATCCAATTTTTCATCCTTTTATTTTTTATAGCCAGAGGTTGGGCAATGGAAGGCCACCACTGGCCATTTGAGGATATATAGACAAAACACACACAATAAACTTCCAGCCATTTCTTTGCCAGTGGGACCAGAGCTAAACTGTGCTACTTTGCTCAACCCAAATTAATCCTTTTTGAAAAGCTGTTTCATAAAAGCCTCTTGGAACTCTCCCACCGTTTTGCAGAGGTGGTTTATAGAGATTCTACTGCATGTCACACATCAGAGGGGATACGGTGCTGAATAAGGCAGTTCTTGCTGCCAGGCAAGCTGGTGAGCACATTTATGGAAGTAGCCAATTTATCCTGGCCACTGGACTGTACAATCCATGTGCCTCACCTCACTTCCCAGCTGTCCTGAAGTCCTACATTGTTTAATGCAACCCTCCAAGTCTGCTATTTCAATAGAAGTATGGGGTACTCCATCAGTTTTCGGTATTATTAAAGCAGCAGAATATTCACATACAAATTTTACCAGAAGCCTACTGTATAAAACAGATAAGAACAAGGCTGATCTAGTTAAAGTAGTGTCTTCACTTACTCCCATACTGATACCCCTTGGGGCCCTTCTACTGAGCCCTAGTGCTCCCAAGACACTTGTTTGAAAGACAGGACTTTTTTTCACTAAAGCAGGGTAAAGGCCTGCAGGAGGATATTTTTTCCTCCATATGAAATGCAGTGATTGGCTGATCTCTAGGATTCCTTCCAGGCTTGCCTTTTCAGTGTTATGACTCTGCATCTTATTGATTGGTCTTTGTGAAAAGAAAACGACAGTCCAGTCTAGGAAGTCCTCATGGTATGAGACTGAAGGTAGCTGCCTGGATCTGACTCCTGTGATACTATTCACTCATGTGTGGCCTTAGACGAGTGACTTATCTATTCAACCCTGAGCAAGTGACTCAACTTCTCTGTACTTCAATTCATCCAGTTATAAAGTGAGAAAAAATGATATTTAGGAGCCAAGGTTTTTGTGAGAAGTAGATACATTAATCTGTATAAAATATTTAGCATTGTGTCTGGAGACAATTATTAGTAAGCATTATATAATTGCTTGCTGCTGTTATTTGCTGTTGTTTCTGAGGTGATCAACAAGTATTTGAACCATTTCTCAGAGATGCTGTAGGAAGCATCGTTATGACAGAAGTGAAGTAGGACTAGATATCCGCTAAGATAAGATCCTGGATTAGTCAGGATAAGGGAGGTTTTGCCACCATAATAAATAAACCCTGTAGATCTCAGTGGCTTCACAGAACCAAGGTATTTCTTGTTTGCATCACATCTAATACCAATCAGTCAACTCTCTACACATTGCTTGTCCTTGAAGACAGTGACTCAGGCTGCTTTCACCTTAAGGGTTCGTCATCTCAAAACATGGCCCCCATGGTTACCAAGGTAAAAAGAAAGGGAGGGTCAGCCTGGAGGTGATTCTTATCACCTTGTTTACAATCTATTGGCCAAAACTAGTCATATGGCCACACCCCAAAAAGAGGCTGGGGTAAATTAAGGGACACAGACATTGGATAAACAGGTACCTTTTTTTGGGGGGGGTGGTTCTTTTTTGGGGGGGTTTTAAAAATTTGAGACAGAGACTTGCTCTGTCGCCCAGGTTGAAGGGCAGTGACGTGATCTGGGCTCACTGCAACCTCCACCTCCCAGACTCAAGCAATTCTCCTGCCTTAGCCTCCTGAGTAGTTGGGACTACAGGTGCACACCACCATGCCCAGCTAATTTTTTTTTTCTTTTTTTTTTGGGACAGAGTTTCGCTCTTGTCACCCAGGCTAAAGTACAATGGTGTGATCTCAGCTCACTGCAACCTCCACCTCCTGGGTTCAAGCAATTCGCCTGCCTCAGCCTCCTAAGTAGCTGGGATTGCAGGTGCCCGCCACCACACCTGGCTATTTTTTGTATTTTTAGTAGACACGGAGTTTCGCCAGGTTGGTCTCAAACTCCCAGTCTCAGGTGATCCACCCACCTCGGCCTCCCAAAATGCTGGGATTACAGGCATGAGCCACCACACCTGGTCAATTTTTGTATTTTTAGTCGAGACAGGGTTTCACCATCTTGGCCATCCTGGCCTCAAGTTATCTGCCCACATCAGCCTCTCAAAGTGCTGGGATTATAGGTGTGAGCCACTATGCCTGTCCTAAACAGGTATCTTTTAACCTTTTAACATTGAAGCCATATAGAGCGGCATCTTTTCCTACACAAGCTTTCCACTGTATGAAAAAACTGGCCTAGAACTACTGGCTTCCCATAAAGCCATATTAATTCTCTTCTTAAACTTCAAGTGTTTCTTAATGGAAAATCAATTATTTGAGATTTAAGCAAAAATGCAAGTTAAGTGAATTGTCTCAGAATGACTAGAATTATTCTTTGGTCTTGTTTTAAAGACAAGTGACTAGGAAAAAGTTATTCTAGAAATTAGCTTGTGTCTCAACAAAAATTTTCACTCATTTCTGGGGTCCTTTAGTGTATATGTCATCCGAATCAGTTGCTTTACATGTATGCAACTTTACAATCATTGCCTTCCGTCCTCTGGATTGGTTTACCACTGCGTCAGAGACAGAACTTGCTCTGTTGATCTGATCACAGTGGAAGATCTGCAGAAAGATTACATTAAAGACATGAGTAATCATCTGCCATCAATTTTTCTTCCCCTGAGGTAGGAGATATTTCCCTTGCTTCTCTCTCTTAGCCTTATACCTAAGTAATTCTTTGGTTATTTTTTTAACCTCGCATTTAAAGTTTCTCACTTTACTCCTCTTGTCATCTTAAGAGAAAAAAACAAAACAAAACAGAGAATGTCATGTGTATGGTCTGGTTTTTTTAGAGGCAAGATAGGAGAATGAGGGAGAAATATAGGACAGTTTATTTTCAAAGAAACAAACAAAGGAAAGTAGAAGAAAAAGAAAATTGACAGAATTATCAGACACGTTTCAGGTAGTTGTGCCTGACACATCTTTTGAAGCATTCAAAGGCACACAGTGAATGATCACACTGGCCTTATTTGCAACAGTGGCTTCTTTAAATCAAATGAGCAGGACAGGTTAGGGACATTGCACTAGCTCACCCCTTTTTGCAGAGATAGACTCACTCTCAGGGTAAAGTTGCCCAGAGCTCAAAGGATGCACTGTTTCATGCAAGAGCTGCCTTACAGGACCTGAGAAAGAGGAACCGGGCTCTGAGCCTTCATCTTCAGCCCACTCCACTGCAACTGTGATTGGAGTCTTTCAAGGCTTTGTTTCGGGTTGAGTTTGGAGAGCAGTTGGCCAGATCTGTTCCTTGATGAATGTCTTCACTTTAATCTGTAATGCAAAGCCATACGCTTCAAAGAAAGGCAAGCTACAGTAATAAGGTCAGTGTTCCTTTGATGCCAAGGTTCAAAGATGAAATAGCAGTCCCAGTGAAATGACAATGTTTATGCACAAACAGCCACCTTCACTCTGCAGTCAGGCTGCTTGTGGAGTTAATGCACACAGACTGAGGGGCTGCAGGCCGTGCATGCATTCCATATGCACCAAGACCCTTTTAATCTCCTGGCCTGTCACTCTGAGCAGTGCAGTGAGTCCAAAAGTGGAGATTTGATTTCTGCATCCTAATGGATGTTGGGTGGTCTTCCAGCCAAGCCAATGCTGTAAGCCCCTTAAGGGCAAGAAATGTGTCTTGAATTATTTTGGTGTTCCTCTGAGTGTCAAACTCAGTGCTCAGCTTAATAAATATGTCATGACTCAACTTCCATCTTGCCAGCCTGCTCCATTTCAGGTCAATGTTTACGCTAAATAAGATCATGAGGATGTTTATCTCATAGGACTGGGAGCTGGGAATTGGTTCCACACCAGTTGTGGCAACGGAAGGGATCACTCAGTGATTGAGGTTACTTTTGGAAAGGTCTAGAAAGATCGCAGCTCAGTCGTTTTCTTATCTAGACATAGCATACATAGCCACAAGAAGGTGAGCCCCAAACCACACTGACTCCCCTAAAGAAAGCATTGTCAAAAAATCATCTTATTATCATGTTTAAATCTTTGATGTACATTTTTCGAGTAATCACTCAACATTTTTTGAACTCCCAATCTTGATCTTACCTTACTACACCTTCTTTCCCCAACTCTGGGTAAACTTCCATTTCTCAGAGAAGACAGAGGTTGTATGATGTGGGCTAATTCACAGAGTGTGCCCTGCAGCGGTGCCTGGCCTGACATCTGCTCCATGAATGGCAAGTCACTTTCCCTCTCTTGGCCTTAGTTCCTTCATTGCAAATTAAGCTTGTCAGAAGAATTAAGTGAAGTGATACAGATAAGGAACTTAGCATGATGCTTGATATACACTAAACACTCAATAAAGACATACTACTTTCAACACATCTACTTTCTTGCCTTACTTCTGCAAATTTTCCAATAGCTTTACCCACCCTGGAGTTCTCCCTTTTTCCCCGAACTCACATCTTCCTACTCTATCAGCAACTCCTGCACACTCTACTTAACATATACCCAGAATCAGGTCACTTCTCACACAGCCACCACTCTCTCCATCACCTCTCACCTGGATTCCTGGAGTAGCCTCCTGAATATTCTCCCCACTTCTGCCCTTGCCTTTTTATGGCCTGTTCTCTACACAGAAGCCAAAATTATCTTTTTGAAAACAGAGATGAAAAACTAATACCATGTCACTTCCCCACTGAGAACTTTCTGTCGTCTTTTCAGCTTACTCAGCAAAATCCAGACTGTGTTCTTTACAGCTTCTCAGGATGTGGTCCTCCATAGGTCCTGCCACCCCTCCCCTCGTTCAGCCCACTGAAGGCAGCTGGCATCCTTGCTTTTCCTAAAACACAGCGAGCAGCTCCCGCAGAAGGGTCTTTGCACTCGCTGGTCCCTCTAAAACTGCTCTTCTGACCTATATGCATGGCCCACTCCCTCCCTGCCATCCCCTTTCTGCTGAAAATCTGCCTTATTAGGGAAGTGGCCCTATCCTAAATAGCAAATCCTCCTGTCCCTCTAATTCTCCTCACCTTGCTTTATTATTTATTTATTTATTTATTTATTTATTTATTTATTTATTTATTTGAGATGGAGTCTCACAGTCACCCAGACTGGAGTGCAGTGGTGCCATCTCGGCTCTCTGCAACCTCCACCTCTCGGGCTCAAGTGACTCCTGTGCCTCAGCCTGCTGAGTAGCTGGGACTACAGGCACCTGCTGCCACACCCAGCTAATTTTTGTATTTTTAGTAGAGTCGAGGTTTCACCATGTTGACCAGGCTGGTCTTGAGCTCCCGACCTCAGTAGTCCGCCCGCCTTGGCTGCCCAAAGTAGTGGGATTACAGGCGTGAGGACCGCACCCAGCCGCTTTAATCTTTATAGCATTTATGAATACCTGACAAATTGTATATGTATCTGTTTATTATCTGTTTGCCCTCACTAGAGGGTAAACTCCAGGAGAACAAGCACTTTGTCTTTTATTTATTACACTGAAAACAGTGTCTGGCAAGTACAGGTTTCCAAAAATATTTATTGAAAGAGTTCTTCTCATTATCCCTCTTATCTCAGCAAATAAACAGCTCTGATCTCTTTTACATCTCTGTGCTTGATTTTTTCCCTTTCCACGTTCTAAAGGTACTAGCCTCTTTTCACAGACTTGGACTTGGTGGTTTCTCTTATCCTAAAAAGACTTCCCTTGCCCCTTCTTTTTCCAGCAGCCACTGAGCCTCATCCCATCCATTGCAGCAGATCTCAAAAGAGTGAGCTATTCTGCTGGCTTCCCCTCTACCCTTCTCATGCCGTTTCCAGCCCCTGCAGCCTGTCGCCCACCTGTCCTCTGCCTCCTTGCTCCATGGATCCTGCTCCCTCTAAAGCCACTCCTGTAGACACACTCTCCTGCTTCTTTGCCAGATTAAACTTGATCTCTCTGCATCATTCTCTGTCTTTGAAAACAGTCTTCAAAGACTGTCTTAGTTGTAGAGATGCTCTTCTCTTCTGGTTTTTCTCTTCTTTTTCTATTTGTTCTTCCTCTCTTTTCTGCCAGGCCTCTTTCCCCATCAGTAAGTATTTGCCCTAATCCTGCGCTCTGTTCTCTTTATAGTTCCCGCTGCACAAGTACTCTCAGCTGTTTCCTTTCCAAAACAGCTTGTGGACCCTCTACCCCCAGAGACTTCTGCTTGAAATGCTTGCTGCATTCTAACAAGCCCCAGGTGCTGCTGCTAGTCCAGGGACCAGCCTTTGAGAAACACTGCTGCATAATGACCCTGTAGTCACTCTTTCCCTCCCATCAGATACTAATGGCTTGTGGATTTCTTGTAGATAGAAACCATTAAATCTCCATATCAGGTCGGGCTCAGTGGCTCACACCTGTAATCTCAGCACCTTGGGAGGCTGTGGTGGGCAGATCACTTGAGGTCAGGAGTTCGAGACCAGCCTGGTCAACAGAGCAAACCCCCGTCTCTACTAAAAATACAAAAATTAGCTGGGCATGGTGGTGCAAACCTGTAATCCCAGCTACTCTGGAGACTGAGGCAGGAGAATTGCTTGAGCCCAGGAGGTGGAGGCTGCAATAAGCCAAGATAAGGGGTAGCACCAGAGCTGAGAGGCAAAAGAAGAGACCCTGAGCCAGCAAATGAGATATGGGGTTTATTCAGGGGAACTTACATGCAGGGACGGTCCAGTGATGGTAGGCTGGACAGGAGAACTGCCACCACTTGTAAAAAGCATGTAGTTCATATAAGCATTTTCACTTAACATCCTTTCCGTAACAACCTCCACCTGGCAACCTTTATTCAACCTTTACTCAAGCTTTATTCAAAGGGCCTCAATCCCTTGTATGACAAGCATCCCACTGGACAAGCTGGGGACTCAGATGTTCCTCATAGGTAAGGAATGAATCTCCAGCTTGGCCACACTCAAACTGAACACACATTCAGGTGTGTCTGCCATACTGGGTCATTCTCAGGAAATGCTTAAGCTGTCACGGTCAGGTGCATGTACCATGCACAGGTACATCTACCATATAATAATCCACACAGTTCCTGACACATCATAGGCCTTCAATACATACTTTCCAGTTGAATTGGAAAGAAATGTGTTAAGTCCCCAGCTTGTCCATGATGCAGATACTCACAAAATATCTGTTTAGGGCCATCTTTTCATCAAAAGACTTGAACTGGATCTCTGAATACTTAACATTAGCAATCTGAGTAAACAACTTGCTCATCAAGGACAACTTCTTCCTTATAATTCTTGTCTGCAGGCATGTCTAGTTTTACTCATTACACCTATCTGCTTATTATAGAGTCACCGATGTTGGGGAAAGTTCCCACACATGTCCCCAGTCATCATTTCTTGTTTCATGATGATGAGAGTGCCTGACAGGAGGGACACAGTGACTACAAAGTCATCATACAGCAGTGGTTCTCAAAGAGTGGTCCCTGGACCACAAGAAGCAATGTCACCTGAGGCTTGTTAGAACTGCCAGAAAGCATTTCTGAATCAGCTGTTTTAACCATTCCTCCAGGAGATTCTGGTTCAGGCTCAAATTTGATAACCATGTTTCTACATAACAGAAAAGAAACAGATCTGTGCAGAGGGAGAAGTAAAGTGAACAGAGGATGGAATTCTGGCAGATGCAAGCAAAGGTAAATGACCTAGCAAAAACAGGAGGAAGAAGAGCAGGCAGAAGAATAAGAAAAAGCCCAAAAGAGAAAAGCATGAAATGTGTTTGGATCCGCTTCTTTAAACTTGTGTTTAAACCAAAACATCAACGCTGCCCACTCAGTTACTACTAGCACCTTGCCTGTCCTTCAGTCCCCATGACTGCTTTGGTATCAGGAATAGGAAAGAGAGTTTTGCTTATGAAATGCATGTGCCTCACAACAGTCACTCCCTAAGCCTGTGCTTTCACATAACTTTTTGATGTCAAGTCATTAAGAGTTCATGGTCACAACATTCATTTTATTGTTTGATTTGATAGTAAACATCTGACAGAGATACTACCATTTCTCCAACAACTGCTATCCCTTGGGATAAATAGGGTAGCATTTATAATAATTACTTAAGTGGTTTGTCTCTTCAGTGTATCGTCAATAGGTAGAATCAATCTGATGAAAGGAAATCCACAATGGGCAACACTGCTAGGTGTTGATTTATCACAGGATGACTCAAGACAAAATATTCCATATTCCTAACTCAGAAAGAATGGCCTCTCCTGTAATTATGTGGGATCTACTTAACTTGTGCTATAACAATCACCCTCCATTTGACGGCTCATCTTCCTCCCATGATCGTTACAATTTTGATGATGTGATGTTGAAATGAAATTGGCACTTTTTTGAAAAAAAAAGATGATCGGCTTAACCTGATGCATCTATTGAACATCAGATATTAAGGTTCTTGTTATATTTTCAATTTCATGTCAGGATGAAACAGCAACTATATATCTTATCAAGCACTTACTTTGCCTACTGGCTATTGTGTAGTTTTTAGATCTACAGGCCCACTTATCTAAAGATCTAAATGTTTAAATATTTTAAAATTTTTGTGTAACATTAAGTCTTTTGAAATACAACACTTAACCAGAGACAGGAATAGTTGGAACGATTCTAGCTATATGAACAGCCCAGTACTTAAATTTGGATTACTCCAATTACTCCATTGACTTGTTCATTTCTAATTTCACCAAAATGGCTATAAGAAAAATCATAATGTCTCTGATTTAGTCAATTCTCTCTCAGCTATTACCTCAGTGCCAGGCTGGTGGGATAATCACCAACTTACTGAATCACAAAACCACATTTTGTATCACATGCATGAAAATGTGATTCATTTATAATCAAGTGGCCAGTAAAGTCTGTAGAAAGGAAAACAGTAATGGAAATTTACTTATAAGAGAAAAGTTATACAGAATTTCAATTACTAATGTGTAATATCTGATTTCAGTAGAATATACCTGCATCATTGTTAACAACACCTAAACTTAAATGATAAATTTAGGAAAAATGAAATTCTCTATTTTTCTTCAAAGTAACACATGTCCCTCTCTGCCCTTAAACTGAAGGAGTTTCTGTGTGGTAAGGAAGGGGAGGGGACAATGTGTCTGGATGAAAAGGCAGGAGAAAACTAAAGATAAAATTAAGATGAAATAATGACTTGTGTTCTTCCTGGAAAACAATAGCTATTTAAGATCCTTAGAAATAGAGGAATTTGACCAGGTGCAGTGGCTCACATCTGTAGTTCCAGCACTTTGGGAGACCAATGCAGGTGGATCACCTGAACTCAGAAATTCAAGATCAGCCTGGGCAACATGGCAAAACCCTGTCTCTACCAAAAAATAAAAAAATTGGATGGAGGTGATGGCACACAACTGTGGTCCCGGTTACTCAGGAGGTAGAGGTGGGAGGATCACTTGAGCCTGGGAGGCAGAAGTTGCAGTGAGCTGAAATCGAACCCCTGCACTCCAGCCTGAGCAACAGAGTGAGACCCCATCTAAAAATATATGTATATAAAATATATATAAGTAAAAATTATATATATTTATATAAAAAGTTATAAATTATATACTTATATAATATATAAATAAAAGTTATATATATTATATATAGGGAGAGAGGAATTTGGCAGGATGAAATAACAATGCAATATTTTCTTTTTAATTTTATGTTTTCTCAATGTAGTAGTCAGGGATTATTGCTGCATAAAAAGGTCATAAATAGTTACTCTGTTACTATTATCCTTCTTTAATTATCTTAGATATTATCAATTAAACAGATATTATCCAGATAACTACTTCAACTCTCCGCTTTCCATAGGAAGAAAAAGCTAAGAAAAAGCTTAACAAGCCTATGATAGGATGGAAACCCAGGTTTTGGTGAGCTTTTTTAAGAAAGCCAATACGAGAAGGATGGGGAAATTGAGTCTACAAATTAGAGCTAAGTCCCCCAACCATTGTGCTGGTTACAAGTGGTTCCTCCTCAATCTGGGCTTCCTTTACCCTTTAGAAACTAATTGCTATCAGACCAAGACCTGAGGAGGAAATATTCAATAGAAACCCTCCCTAGCAGAGGGCCTCCTCACAATAAATCTTTCTGAGGTTTTAGTTCTTGGATGAGTTGGGAAGTACTCAAAGCTTTCCATCTGTGGGGAAGTTGTTGCCTTGGCTGTAGAATTCTACTTGCACATTACACGCTGCCTTTAGCAGGGTTGGGGAATGAAGGCTTTCAGCTAATGGGATGCTCCTCTTTTCCTTTGAGTTTTGGCCTCCGGGAGAAAGTTCTCCATTCTTGAACTGCAGAAGTGATGGGTTTTTCATTCATATGTGGTTAAATTATGGTGTTATAATATATCATATATAATAATATATTTGGCTATATTGTGTTATGTTTTATGATGATGTTCCCTATTCTAAAATTAAAACTGAGTTCTGTTCCTTCATGGTGAAGTCCCTGTTTCTGCTGAGGACATCAGAAAGGCTAAAGATGACAATTTGGTTTGTATACCCTGGGAAAGAAAACATATATTCTGTTAGCTGAAGTAGTTCAGATCATGTTTAAAAACACAGATAAGTAAACAGCTGTTGCTGATCAAATTGTCCTTATCCTCACGAACAAAGAGGATCTCTCCACAAAATTAAAGAAAGCAATCCAGGACTTCCCTGATTTCCCAGAGACTTGCAGCCTTCCCTCATATTTGCCCCTTCACCACATAGGCCTTCCTGGCTCCTGACTCCAAGCATAGGTCCCCCTGAGCTTTCTGCTACTCGAGCTCATCTTCCAGAACAGGTGCAGAGCCAAAACTTGAGACCAGAGGAAATCTGGACTCAGAACAGCTTGGGGATTCATGCTGGAGTGACCCTTCTAGTTCTTGCCACCAACCCAGGGAGACCTTCCCTAAACATCCTTTCTAAAATATTGTCCCCTTTCCTGTGAGTTACTCAGTCCACCCCCTCAGTCAGTATCATTTTTCTTCATAGCACGTATTACCTCCTTTAATATGAATTTTCTTTCTGGGTTAATATCTGTTTTTACCAGGAGAATACAAATGCCATAAGGGCAGAGACACTGTCCCCAAACTGAAGTGGTACATGTTGGCTGAGTAAATGACCCATTCAGCATCAGCTTTGGCCATTTCTCCTCAACTATTCCGCAGGCAGCTTTTCCTCTATCTGGAAAGCTCTCATCCCTCCCCACAACACACTACCCCCATTCATTATCTCCTGAGCCCCTGGTCATCTTTATAAGTCCTATCTTGATGGCCCCAGTCAGAAAATTACTTTTCCTTCCTTCAGTCCCTTGCAGTTTTTTACTTCTATTACGTTAGTCACACACACCCCTAACCCAGCCCTCCAAATAGGTAGTGATTGGTTATTTAATTGCACCTTAAGCATCAGATATGTGAGTGAATGGGCACTGAATACTATACTTGGGACTAAGCAGATTTTCTGACAAGCCTTGGGATCTAGTCACCACTTATAAACAATTACAATGTTATTTCTTTATAGGTTACTTATAGAATTATTTTAGTTCAAATACTGCAGTCATAACTACTTCATGGATGGATGCATGACTGGTTCATGGATGGGTCCATAACTACTTCATGGATGGGTCAAACTCTATAGCCTCTTTCCCATTCTTTTGATAAATGCATGGTTTTATATAACATACACTGAGAATTTGTCTAGACACTATCAGATATGGAGGTGAGCTGAGCATGCTGCATAATTCAAGCCAATGCTACTTAAATAGCAGAAGAAAAACTGGAGTTTTTCCTTTAATTATCAAGCAGTTAGTTGAATCCCTCGCTTAAAGTTTCCTATAGAGACACAATCTGAAACTCAAAAGTGCATTTCACTTTTTCATACACAATAATCAGCAGGCACTGGGCAACAGCTAATCCTCTCTGTTCAAGTTGAGTACATTTCCAAAATAGAGGAGGGTAGCGTGATTCCTAAGCGTCCAAAATGACATTTTCCATCCTCTCTCCTTCTCCTCCTCCATCTTAATAATGGTTTGCACTTAGGACGTTTTTCAATCAAGAAACTATGTTTCTGTGACATACTTGGTGACTAGTAATGAGAGACTGAGAAACTAAAACTTTCACAGAAAAATCTGGGTTTCTTTTTACAGACAATGAAAGACAAAGGGGTATTGGGATTTTGAGTCTTTGAAAGTTTTCCATAGTATCCTTTTTTGTGGGGTTGGTATTAGTTAAGGTATGTTACTTGTTGTCACAGACAAATGCCAACACAACCATGGCTTAACACAATAGAAATTCATTTTTTCCTAACATAAAGTCCAAAATTGATGTTTCTGTTGGGCAAGACAGTTCTCTTCCAAGAACCCAGCCTCCTTCCATTTTGTAGCTCCTCCAGCTTCAATATATGGTTTCCAAAGTTGCTGACAAAGGGGTAAGGAGCATGATGGATTGTGCCTGTGACATTTTCAAGGGCCATGGCTGGAAAAGCACATTGTATTTCTGCCCACATTCCATTGGCTGTAACTCAGTCACATGACTTTGCCTAACCACAAAGGAACCTGGGTAATGGAGTTAACTATGTGCCTAGGAGAGGAAATGAGTTTGGTGAATAGGAACCAGACTTTGCCACAGTACTTAACCTCCACCCAGGACATTCTTTCCTCAGACTTTCTGATTCTTTCCAAATGCTTTCCTATTTTCTTCATAAATAAACTCTTGACCTGGAATAGAATAAAAGTAGCTAAGAACAAAAGAAAAATAAAGTCTAAAGGACTGAAGACGGATCTCTCCTCCTTTTTTTGGGACTCTCGGGGCTACTAGTCTGGCTTTTACCACAACTACTTCTAGTTTCTTTTTCACAGAACTCATTCCTAGCACATGGCAGATATTGTTATCACTGCTATGATTCTGTTGCTCAATTCCCCAAAGCTGTGTACTTTCTGGAAGCAGAAAATGGACCCTGAGGATAATAATTCCTCAGAAGAATTTAAAATGACATAAAATTGGAGTAGCTCTGGAAGTCATGCCAGAGGAGGGGAGAATGTACATTTTGGAAATAGTAGCATACAGACATTAAGGACTTTTTATTCTTTGAAGAAGGGGTGTGATGAGACAGAAAATGGCATCATTATCAGAAAATTAAAAATTGCAATTTAAAAACATGAACTGATTAGGCCGATTCTTTGAATTGAATGAGTTTGAGTCCACCTCAGTCATTCACTCAACTCTCCTTGGGTACTTTTGGGACCATAGACAAAAAGGAAGCTAATAAATTTGAACAGGCATCAAACCTCTGATGTTCATGACATTAGCACCCAGCCCTTGACTGACTAAGGTAACCAGACACGAGACTGAATTCTGAGCCCAGGTAGAGAAATAAAACTAGAGACTTCCTATCAGGATTGAGCTAATATTAGAATATGATTCCAATTAACATCACTTGCATTTTATCTACTTTTAAAAGCCCTGTTATGTCTAGATGGGCAAGTTCACACCAGATAATTCATTCTACAGAATATCTACAGGATTAAAAAAAAAAAGTTCTAAAGCTTAAATTTCTATTTTTTATTCAGTTATTAGGAGAAAAAGTTGATTAAAATGTCAAGGTCTTTTAAGTAACTTTATTAATTTTTGAATTTCAATCATTTTTATTTACCTTCTACAGAGAAAAGATAAAGGAGAAAAGAGTGACACTTAAAATACAATGTATGTGCACTGAAAATACAACCATGCCTCATTGTTAAATCACTTTGTGTGAATTATTTCATTTACTCTGATTATTGGTGAAATTTTATCATGAGATTGCCAGGTGAGGTATTGACCCTGCCCCTAGCCCAATGTGGACTGGGAGAAAGTGGCACCAGCCCCTTCCAGCTGTGACCTACAACCTTTGCTCTGGTCCCTGCACCAGGGCACACATATTTTTACACTTGAGTTTGATAGGTTTAAAAAAAAACAGGGACTAAGGGGGAAGATTTAGGGCATTGAGCGGGGAAAGAAAGGAGTACACTGGATGACAGAAATTAGCTTTTAAGAGAGGAGTTTTCACTTTCCTACTGTTTATTTTTGACATGAGATACATTCACAAACTTCTCTTGTAAGACATTGATTGTCTTCAGTGCAAATTGTTGGGAGCTGCAAGCTACGTTATCCGTTCACATCCTCAAACTTATCTTGTGACTGTTATTGCAGATTTACTCTTCTCTCAAATTCTGTCTCTTCTCTGGGGAAGAGGGACTGAAAAGCAAAAAGGAAAAGGACTATGATGCGGGTGATAAAACCTTGATAATTCACACCTGGTTTAAAAAAGATCTTCTCACGTTTCTCAGTGTCTACCTTGGCAGAGAGTTCACTGAATACAAAACTGGTTTCCTACAACTTTTTTTCTCTCCATCCAACTCAGCCAGAACGTGGTGGTTGCTCCATTTTTCTAAGGTCCCTCAATGAAAACAAGAGGCCTCTATAAAAAATTCCACCCAAAATGCGCTGTCCGAGGACTCTGGCATTGAAGGCCCTTGGCATTGTTGACAGAGGAGCTAGCTTCTGATTTCTAAATACATTTGCCACTTGGTTGCCAGCTGGAGAGACCGAAAGAGGCTGAGGGCATGGAGAGCTGCGTTTTCTAAATGGTTTCAGGCCCCTGGCATTTCAGCAATAGCTAATACAAAACAGATGTTGGTGCTATGCTCCACTGGCTTTCAACTGAGGGCCTGCCTCAGTCCATGATTAATCACCTGTGCTGGGGGGCAAAAAAGTTCTACCTGGTCTTTTTGTGTGTGTGGACCTAAGGTCAGGGTTAGCAATCAAGGTGACAGACATTGCCTCTCTGCCTTGCTGTTGCTGCTCACCTACATGTGTGACAACTTGGGTTTGTCCAATAAATGCACAATTAGCCAACGAACTGAACTCTAGTTAAGAGGGAAAGTTTGCCTGGTTGTGCAGAAATAGCTAGCAAACTGTTCCAGAAACTTCTGCCCCTTCATTCACTTTATCCAAAGAGTTAGCCAAGGGTAGAACATAAAGAGAATCTGTGTGTCTTTTAGATGGCACTGGGGCAAAGGATAGTGCAGCCACTTTCTTCCAGCCGTCCTACAAACAAAATATCCTTTTACATGAGCCCTACTGGAGCATCCTCTTCATGTTTGCTTCCTCTGTGTGGCTGGACTCTGAGATGACGGAGTGGTGATGTAATACATATGGAATTCCATGTTAGTTCAGTACAACTGGGAAAGGAAAGAACATTATTCCATCTGTGGCATCTTCCAGGGTGAAGGGGAGCTGGTATTCCACACTGGTCTTTGTTTTTCCTTCCTACAGCTGGGGAGGATTAGGCAGGTGGATTTGTGCCTGAGGAATCCCAGCGTGTGGGTCTGGGCTAGAGAGATTGTATTCACTTTCTATTTCTGCATTACAAATTACCACAAACTTAGTGACCATTGAATAGATCAGTTCCCTTGGGTCAGGAGTCTGGGCACAGTGTACTGTCTGCTCAGGTTCTCATAATGCTGAAATAAAGGTGTCAGCAGCTGCTTTCTTATCTGGAGCTCAGGCACCTCCTCCAAGCTCACATGGCTGTGACAGAATCCAGTAGCTGTGTTGTAGGACTGAGGTCCTGTTTCCTCTCTGGCTGTCAGTGGGAACACTCTCAGCTCCTGGAGGCTGTTTGCGTCCCATGAGCCCCCCCCATCCTCAAAGTCAGCAACGGAGAGTCTCCCTCACATCAAATCCCCCTCCTCTCTCTCTCTTTGAATCTCTTTCAAAACTTCAGAGATGTTCACCTATAGCTAAGACCTAATCAGGACTCTCTTAATTAGGACTTAATTACTGGTGAACATCTCTAAAGTTTTGTGCCCTTTGTAAAATAGAAGGACTTTATGTAGTTAAATTCTCTGTGATCATCTGCTTCAACTTGAGCACTGAGAATGAAAATTATTCTGATAAACATGTAATTCTTAAAAATAGGAATATATGGAGGACATGTCTTGGGCACCAAAAAGACCAAGAAGGGCACAGGGATGACCAGGTTGGCTGTAGGTGCCGCAGGTCAGTTACGTTGACCAGAGGGACCCAGTTTTACAGAGTAAATCCAAGTCAGTCAGTCCAATCTTTGGTTCAAATTAATAGTTTTCAGTATTTGTGAACTCTAGAATTTTTCAAATAAGTGTGTATGAAAATATATATATAGTGTGTGTGTATATATATATTCTATAGCACTCAAGTCAGACACCCTATTTAATATTTAATCCTCATAGCAGTATGAAGTGGACAATATTATTATTATCCTTGTCATGATTCCCATTTTACAAACGAAGAATACAGGTCTCAGAAAGAGGAAGTACCTTGCCCAAGATGGTAGAGTTTATTTTGAGCCCAGGAAATTGGCTTCATACTGTTGGAGTGCTTGGCTGAGCTTTGTCCTGGGCACAAGGCAAAAGTTGGGGGGCTTCCCCATCAATTTTTCCCCATACTCTCCTCCCCAAGGCCTGTTCAGTGCATCCTATCCTAGCAAAGCTCTGGAAACCACAAGGTTTTAATTCTTCAGGCAGCTGCCTTGGATGGGGCTTCTTGGTGGCCACCTTCATTTGCATGGTGTCTCAGAGCCCTTTCAAGGAATCATATTAACCCAATCACTCAACCTAGTATCTGTCTTTTGTCAACTCCTTTGTCTTCTTGCCACAAATTAGAACAGTTATTGACACAGCTCCTCGCCCATTTCAGACATTTGCTGCCACCTTGGCTTCCTGACTAGTCTTGCTACCTCCAGTTTTTCCCTCATCCTGATCCATGCACTATACACTATGAGATTTGTCTTCCTAACCCCCCTCAGAACATGTCATGTTCACTTATAATGCTTCCAGGGCTCTCTAATACCCATCAAAAAACAGTGACTCTCAAGATGGCATTTTTAGCTTATGATGATCTAACTCTACTGATCTTTCCCATGACTGGAACCCAAACATTCTAGGCAAGTACTCATCCGTCTCCTCTGCATCCCCAAACATGTGTCCACAAGATGTTAAGTTACTATCTCTAGGTCTCCTTCAAACTCGCAGAGCACTTCTTTCATTGGGCACTTGATTTTCTATCTTCTGTTATGATTAATTTTTCTAGTTTATGAGACCCTTGAAAATAGTGGACACACTGGTATTTTAATCTTCCACTGAACACAAAAGCCACTTACAAATAATAGGTACTAAGTAAGCAGATGCTGAATCAATCATCCTCCCAAAAGTCCTGGGAAATAGATGCAGTAGTATTACTATCATTCCCATTTAACAGATCAGTAAATTGAGGCTTAGAGCTGATGAGTGACTTGTTCATCCCTATAGATATAGAGGCAGATGGAACCTGATGCACAAATCCATTGACTAAGCACAAAAATTTCTTGAGGCTGAATTATTTTCTGGTGTCTTCAGTTATCATGAATCATGATTTTTAGAGAATCAACAAACACAATATAATTTGTGACTTTCAGCAGTGGTTCTTAACCGGGGGTACACACCACAATTACCCAGTGAGTTTTTCTGAAAGGTCCAACCTAGTCCTTCCGGAGAAGAATGTCTGCAGAGGGAGGCCTACTATGTATGTATATATGTATATTTTTTTGAGACAGAGTCTCACTCTGTCACCCAGGCTGGAGTGCAGTGACATGATCTCGGCTCACTGCAAGCTCCGCCTCCCGGGTTCACGCCATTCTTCTGCCTCAGCTTCCCGAGTAGCTGGGACTACAGGCACCTGCCACCAGGCCTGGCTAATTTTTTTGTATTTTTAGTAGAGACGGGGTTTTACCATGTTGGCCAGGATGGTCTTGATCTCCCGACCTCGTGATCCACCTGCCTCGGCCTCCCAAAGTGCGGGGATTTCAGGCGTGAGCCACCGCACCCAGCCTACTATGTGTATTCCTGAAAAAAAAAAAAATTCTAGAAGACTCTAGTGTGTTTCTCTGGTTAAGAATCACTGATTTTGAGGCCAAAGAAAGAAAAAAGGGGCATCCAAATAGGAAGAAAGGAAATCAAACTATCTCTGCAGACAATATGATTCTATATCTAGAAAACCCCATAGTACTGGCCCCAAAGCTCTTCCAGCTGATAAACGACTTCAGCAAAGTTGCAGGAAACAAAATCAATGTACTAAAATCACTAGCATTTCTATACACCAACAACAGCAAAACTGACAACCAAATTAGAAAAGAATCCCATTCACAATTGCCACAAAAAGAATAAAATACCTTGGAATAGAGCTAACCAAGGAGGTGAAAGATCTCTACAATGAAAATTACAAAACACTGCTCAAAGAAACCAGAGAAGACACAAATGAATGGAAAAACATTCCATGTTCATGGATAGGAAGAATCAGCGTCATTGAAATGGCTATACTGCCCAAAGCAATTTACAGATTCAGTTCTATTCCTATCAAACTACCAATGACATTCTTTACAAAACTAGAAAAAAAAGATTTTACTATTCATATGGAACCAAAAAAGAGCCCAAATAGCCAAGACAATCCTAAGCAAAAAGAACAAAGCTGAAGGCATCATGTTACCCAACTTCAAACTGTACTACAAGGCTATAGTAACCAAAACAGCATGATACTGATAAGAAAACAGGCACATAGACCAATGGAACAGAATAGAGTGCTCAGAAATAAGACTGCACATCTACAACCATCTAATCTTCAACAAACTTGACAAAAACAAGTAATGGGGAAAGGACTTAGCATCACTTATTAAATAGGGGCAATATAAATAATTCTGCCATAAAGTCACTTGCATGTGAATGTTTCTTGCAGCACTATTCACAACAGCAAAGATATGGAATCACCCTAAATAATACCTAAATACTGGCTAGCCATATGCAGAAGATTTGAAGCTGGACATCTTTCTTCCACCATACACAAAAGTCAACTGAAGATGGATTAAAGACTTAAATGTAAAACCCAAAACTATAAAAACCCTGGAAGACAGCCTAGACAATACCATCCTGGACATAGGAACGAGCAAAGATTTCATGAAAAAGATGCCAAAAGTAGTTGTAACAAAAGCAGAAATTGACAAGTGGGATATAATTATACTTAAGAGCTTACACACAGCAAAAGAAACTATCAACAGCGTAAACAGACAACTTACAGAATAGGAGAAAATGTTTGCAAACTATGCATCTGACAAAGGTCTAATATCCAGCATCTATAAGGAACTTAAACAAATTTACAAGAGAAAAACAGCCCCGTTAAAAAGTGGACAAAGGACATAAATAGACACTTCTCAAAAGAAGGCATATATGCGGCCAACGAGCATACGAAAAAATCCCCAATATCAGGGATCATTAGAGAAATGCAAATCAAAACCACAATGAGATATCTTCTCACACCACATCAGATAAGATGGCATCTTATCTGATGATAAGAGCTGTCAGAATGGCTATTATCAAAAAGTGAAAAAAACAACAGATTCTGGTGAGGTTGCAGAGAAAAGGGAACACTTATACACTGTTAGTGGGAGTGTAAATTAGTTCAACCATTGTGGAAAGCAGTATGATGATTCCTCAAAGAGCTAAAAGCAGAACTACCATTTGACCCAGCAATCACAATACTGGGTATATACCCAGACAAATATAAATAGTTCTACCATAAAGCCACATGCATGTGAATGTTCCTTGCAGCACTATTCACAGTAGCAAAGACATGGAATCAACCTAAATCCTTATCAATGACAGACTGGATAAAGAAAATGTGGTACATATACAACATGGAATAGTATGCAGCCATAAGAAAGAACAAGATCATGTCTTTTGTAGGAACATGGATGAAGCTGGGGCTATTATCCTTAGCAAACTAACACAGGAACAGAAAACCAAATGCCACATGTTCTTATAAGTGGGAGCTAAATGACGAGAACTTATGAACACAAAGAAGGAAACAACAGACATTGGGGTCTACTTGAGGGAGGAGGATGGGAGGAGGGAAAGGAGCAGAAAAGAGAACTATTGTACTGGGCTTAATACTTGGATGACGAGATAATATGTACAACAAATCCCCGCGACATGTGTTTACCTATGTAACAAACCTTCACATGTACCCTGAAACCTAAAATTAAAATTTAAAAAAAAAATCACTGATTTACAAGGGTTCCCAGAAGACCCTCAGCTTCCCATATTACCTCATTTAATGTGCAAAATTACATAATTAATGACTTGCTAAAATATTACTCTCTATTTAAATGCAAAGTAATATATCTTATTCATTTTACAAGTATTCAGGAAGCAATAATACTATGCAAATGTCTACATCTGTCTCATGGCACCTATTTTTGGTCGTATGTTATTTGATACCTGCCTTGTCTCCTGTTAGATCATTTGTTCCAAACAGTGTCAGAAATTTTTCATCTTCTATTCCCACCTCAGCAGCTGGCCTGGCTCCTGTACATAGTGAGTACTTTTCATTTGTGAAGTGTATGACTCCGTGAATGATGGAATTCATGCCTCATCATGAGTGAGTTTACCAGTTTTTCCAAAGAACCACCTTTGATAGTCTCTTAGACACTGCCAATTTCCAGGTCCACTGGGTAACGCATTCCTTATCTCCAGGCCTCAGTGTCCTCATCTGTGAAGAGAGCCCAAAAAGCCAGTTCCTGGCTCACAGTAGGTGCACAAGAAATGTCCATTCTCATCCTTGCTTGGGGATTAAATAACTAACAGTGTATGTGAGCAGCTGGTGGGAGGTGGAGGCAGGGTGTCTTCCCAGGGCCCTCGAAATCAGGCCATGCAGATGGCTGCCCACCCCTGATGTCCAGCCTGCTCCTGCATGCATTCCACAGGGGCAAGACTGAAAAGCCTGGAGAGTCCTTGGAACATGTGTATGTGACTATAAAACATGCCATAGACCTGGAATCCCAACATCAAAAGGGAGAGCTTCAGTGCCTGATAAAAATGTGCATTCCTCTTAGTAAACCGGTCCAAATGCTCTTTTCTCCACCCCACTGGGAAGCTTGTCAGTGCTAATGTGATTCTTATGATTCTTGCTGCTCTGTAGCCTCTTGATCTTTACTGAGATCTCTCTGCCCCTGAGTGTGTTGGAAACAAAATGTCCCGTCTGGTGTCCAGTGCTTAAAATAACAGACGCTGGCTTCCTGCTGCCATGTTGAAACTTTACTCCAAGGTCTCTCCCCATCACCCTCTGCCCCCTCGCCAAGCCAGGGGAAAAAACCCAGCGTAAACTGGCAGATAGAGAAGCAGGGAGGGGCAGGGGAAATGAGGCATTCTTAGGCCACTGCAGGCGTTCTTTAATATCAATTTGATTTTCCCTGGTTTAATTTGTCAGAAATATCAACTACTTAAAATGTGAGAAATGTTTTATGGAACGTGACTTCCCATCTCTAAAGACAAAGACCTCATTTTCCGAGCAATACTGCCTAGGAGCATGTTTGAGATCACGCAGTCTGTATTCTGGACAGTGGTCGTGTGCTGAATAATTTAAGGAGGGATTGAGCTGGGTATATTTCTGAACATATATTTTCAAGCCCGGGAAATAATAAAATAAGTCATCCCATGGTATCTGGGCATATTCATGTTTCCTGTTAGAAAATGAGATTGCAAAGCCTGCAGAAAATAGACCGTGACAATGGTATTGGCTCACAAACTCGTCAAGCCCATCTCTTTTGCTTAGGATTATGGGGGAAATGCCTTTCTCTTTTTTTGCATGCCAATGGTTCGACAGAGAAGAAATTTTCCTTCTTTAAGACAGGTCATTCTGGTAGTTTCCACCATCTGTAATTCCTTCTGGGCCTCTGGGAGACTGAGTTGTCCTAAACATATTTTTGGAAATGCCACTGACCATTGTTTTTATTAGGGGACTGCAAAGCTTTGTAGTAAGAGGCTTTGTGTTTTATTTGTTTTTCTTCCCCTGACCCAGCTGGTTTTGTTTTAACAGCATCGGAGGGGAGGTTAAAGTATTTGTGGCCTCTGTTAACCTAGCCTATCTCTCAAAGCCAGCAAAGACAGAAATCAGAGGAGATAGAACAGGAACAGACAGGTCATCAGCCAGGGTAGGTTCACCCTTGATTTAACCACCCTCATGAGAGGGGTGGGGTTGACAGGGAGACTGATCTTAAGATGAGTGAAAGCTTCAGAGCACGTAGCCGTCAGGAGAGCAGGTCACCCCCACAAAAAGGTATCTCAGGAAACTGAGCACTCAGGAACTGCTGGGAAGTAATCATGCCAAACAAGAGGCTACCACATATGCCCATTTTTATTTGTCACATCCAGTGTAGGAGCATAGCTCAGCCAGGCTGCATTCAGATACCCAGAAAAGGCCATGCACGGTCCTAGAGGTGGACCAGAAATGGCAGCTATCTCTGAGACATCCCAGTCTGCTTGGCTGAGCCTCGTTAAATCCAAAACTCATGCCAGGTCCCATCCCCAGAGATCCTGATTTAATGGGTCTGGGGTGCAGCCTGGACTTAAGGTTTGCCAAGCTCTCCAGATGACTGTGAGGTGGCACTGAGGCTGCAGAGAACTATTGTCCAGCAGAAAATGGCAATTCCCCTTTCAAGGACCTACCAAATGCCAGATACAGTACTAAGCACTTTTCCTACATTAACTTCTTGATTTCTCCCAATTTTCCTGTAAGATAAGTTTATCTCTAATTTACAGCTAAAACTGAGATTTTTAGATTTGATTCTGTCCAGGTGGAGTTTGATTCCCATTCCACTTAACTCCAAAGCCTATTCCTTTTCCACTCAACAGCCTCCTCAGAGAATCCAAAATATGACAAATACTTATGGAAACTCTGCAGAAGGCTACATAAGAGATTTTTTCATTCACTTATTTATGTGAGTAGGGACTTTCCCTGTCTTCTGTGTAATATGTAGAAGAAGGATCAGAAACTACTTAATTGGAGACTCTGAGTATCTTGAAGGGGATGTGGCCACAGTGCCCAATCTGCAAAGCTTCCGTTTGCCATCCTAGCATGGCCTGTCCCTGTACAAAAGAACATGCACCAAATATTGCTTCTACTTTTGCAAATCACTCTTCAAGCAAGAATCTCAAAGCCCAATGTAATTAATAAAATCATTTGCATCCTGTTTAGATGAGTAGCGTTTTATATGTACAAATTCCACCTCTGTCCCTAGGCCTTCCAAGAGTATGAGAATGTTTCCAATTTTGAAGAATGAACAATACAGTAATTGAACGGAGCTGTATCTTGGCAAACGCAAAAGACCTCAAAGGCATTTGTAATGACCTATATGAGAAAGTGTGGCAACCACAAAGTGTGTCATAATGGTTTGTCAGCCATGCTGTGCTAAATGGTTCAAAGATAGGAAAGATAGGGAAGAATAAAACATTTAGTTCTTAGGAATCAGATACCCCTGGACATCATCTGTTCAGTAAAGTCTCTGAAGGATCTGGAAGCAGTGAAATGGTGACATTAGCTGATGATCCAGTTTCTTGGGTTAATCAAGGAAGTAGGGACAGCCGGGGCCAATTAAGTAGCTAGGCAGCCAATGATAGATGAATCATTATAGGCAAGTGCAAAGATAATGCCATTGGGAAAAGCAATTGAAGCCACTCAGGCACTTCCAGGCCAGGAAATCCTTCTAGTCTTCAAGGGGGAACATGTAGGAATCATCAGGCCCAGGCTGATTAAGTCATCTGTTCATTGTGTAGCTAATGAGCCACAAAAGTGCTGAACGCACACAGGGACAGGCCATATGGAATATATTTTGGTGGCTGAGATGTATCTCTGTGCCTTGATTTCAATCACCTTTAAAACAATCCTTACCATAGCTCTCTTTTCCTTTCCTTCTGTCCACAATCTCCCCCTACTCCACATGTTCCTAACTCTCTAAACACAGTTTCAATGTATGGGTGATTTTTCTTAAGTAAGGCAAATATTCTCCTTCTTAATTTCTAATCCTGCACTTCCAATGAGCTCTGTAAACATACAAGTTTCCAAGGGACACACCAGCATGTTATAAAATTCCTTTTTTTAGGACAAAAGAGACTGTGTCTAAGCATATATATATATATATATATATATATATAGACACACAGATGTTTCTACACATCTCTGGATTTCTTACTTGTACTCACATTGCAAATTTAGAATTGGGGATTTTGAAAGGAATATGAACTAAGAAACCATACTTGGAACTACTTGTTTCTTTCTTTAAAATCAAAGTTCCATCCAGGGACTCCAAAGTAAAGGTTGTCAATGAGTTGTCATGTTGATAAAACCAAGGAACACTATTCTCTGTCCGGCTTTGTTTTCTCCCTCTCTAGTTGCTGCTCTTTTGTCTCCCTTTCAAATTCATCTTATTCCTACTCCTTCTAATCATCAAGTGTGGGATTCTTCAATCCCTATAGTCTCACCTCATTTTTTCTTTTTTAGACAATCCATTCATCTTTCCAGCCTCATCCTGTCCCACCCTCAACTACATCTTGCCTTGTTCACAACTTCTGTGTTCTTCCACAAACCACAAGACCATTGCACCTGTTTCCTAGGCCTGGAATACTCTCCTTTAGCTTTTTGTGTGGTTAATACTTGCTCATCCTTTGGATCTTTATTCATTCATTGTTTATTGATTTTTTTCAGATTTGGTCCAGTCTTCCTCTTATGAGCTCTCGTAACACCACATAACATTTCTCTACACTGCTCATCAGAGTTGCAATTTTACAACCATTTGTGTGATTATTTGATTAATGTCTGTTTCTCTCACTAGACTATAAGCTCTTCCGTTTTTATATCTTACTATTCCTATTGTTACTGACTAACCTTGAACTGCCCACTTCTCTTCTTTATAGGTAGCTACAACTTCTACCAACCAATGGTTTACTCTGTCTCACAGATTCTGCTAATAAGCGTTTTTTCTATGTCTTTCAATTTCTACTCTTACTACCAACTAAATTTTACTACCATCCTCCAGATTTTTCACATCCACACTGTAATAGCAAGAAGATCTGGTTTGTTTAATTTATATTTGTTATCTCTTTTTCAAAGCTCCTATGATAGACCAATGTATGGCTTCCTTGCTAACACCCAAGTGGACTGCCTTTGGGTCAAGGGGATGCTCCATTCATTGTCTGTGGTCAGGATAGAGGGGCTGAGATGTCAGCATCCCTAGGAAAGAACAATAAGCTGGATGCTCTCTCCATCCCAATCTGCCTGCTGGGAGCTGGCAGAGTTGGGGAGGGATCATCCTTGAGAACTGGAGTTGGGAAAAAGAAAGTAACAGAAAACAAGCATGGACGATCAGGGCATTTAGCATCTTGCTCCTTGGTCTGTGTTCCACTCAAGTAAATCTCCATTTCTCTGCATATACTGTATCGTTAACACAATTAGGGTGTCACAGAAGTTAAGTCCATTTAGGCCCGATGAGCGAAGGAAAACTTAAAGGAATATTTGAAGTATTTTGGGAGTGATAGAGTCTAGTGAAAAAATGTTAGATGTCTGGATAAAGAAAGTGCCTTTGGGAGCTTGTCTACACCTGGTTCACCCTCGCTCCTTGGACACAGCCCTTCAGGACCTCTACCTAAAGTGAAGGGGGCCCTAGACTCCAACCTAGTGATATCCTATGCTAGCAATACCTTATCCAACCACTCACAACGTGAGTCCATCAAGCACTTGCTCAGCCTTCAACTCTCAACTACCTCTACTTAAAAAATATATATATTTATATATTTTTAATATAAATATATATATATAAATCATGATACAAACAGCTGGCAGAAATGAGAGTTTTATTGATCTTTAGAAGAACCGATGACCACCATCCCTTACCCGGGCAGAGCATTATAGTGGAGGGACTAACAACACAGATTCTAGAATCTAAGATTCTAGAATCCAATTCTGGCTTGGTCACCTACCGACTATGTAAATTTGCGTAAGTTACTTGGCTTCTCCTTGTGTATAACATAGGATTACAGTTCTTACACCAATTTGGTTGTTGTGACGACTAAATCAATAAATGTCAGAGCTTATAACAGTGGTGACATCACACATGGGTGAGCTATAATTATTGTTGTTGTTGATATTATTATTGTCCTTTAGAGTACTTGATCCAATTAGTAGCCACCACCTGAATTATTCAGGACACATTTGGTTATAGGAGGCAGAAGAGGAAATGTATTGGCTCACACAGCAGGGAAGTCCAAAAAACTGGTCTGGCTTAGGCACAGCTAGACCCAAAGGTTCAGATGATGCCATCAGGACTCTCAGTGTCCTGCACAGTGACTTCTATGTGAGTCAATATCATTCTCAAGCAGGCTTCCTCCAGGTGAGGACAAAGATGCAGCTTTATAGTTATTTGATGCTTACACTTCTTCCTCAGTCAATCTAAAAGAAAGACTCAAATAGTCCCTAGTAGTGCTCCATCATCAAACCAATTTCAGAGGGATGAAGTATTCCAACTGATCAAGACTGGCCCTCATACTACCTTGTAGAAAAGAGGAAAGTCAGGGCCAACACTACTCAAATAGTATGGTTCTCTGGAGGAGGATGCTGAGCACAAGATGCCCACTGCTCAATCCTTTGTCAAGGCACAATCTGGGGCCATTTCTCTAAGAAGAGACCAGATGACTGTGATTGATATGTTTACTGAAATGTTTACCCTATTTCCATCTGAAGAGTTACAAATACCCATGAGTGATGTTCAAAACATTGTATAACCTCTAGAGCAGAATCTCTGACCAGTTCGTCTGAACATCTCACCACTCAGAATGGAGGTCCACTAAAGACAACCAGTAAGATATAAGACTGTAGTGGCACATTCCTGCTCAGCAGCAATCCTGCATCAAATGCAAACTTTGAGCTGATTTCTAGGGGACTTCAGTGTTTAATCCTATTCATTCTTATTGAGCAAACACTATCTAGCTTTGGCTGGCTTACTTACCCACCTATTTTGAAGCAGGACCCGAGTAGACAGGCATCTTCGGGATGGGACTTTCTGCTCTTTCATCACTTTGACATCTCACATGTGTGAACACTGCACTGGGACACACACTTAGCACACAGGATATAAGACTTAGAGCTGAAGCACCAATACCCTTGACATGGATCCCTGTACGTACTTTGCTTGTCCTTCTGTTTTGGGTTAATGTTGTCCTTTTTTCTGGCTTGGGAAAGCAGGGGTCCCCCTCTTTCCTCCCTTCTATCAGTCTACCACCAAATGCCTCAAAAAACAGCCCTGATCTCAGCAGGACTTATCTTTGTCTATGATTGTGCTATCCCTACAAATTCAGATTGGATGAAGGATCCTTTGGTTAGAGATTTAAATGAGGGACAATTTAATGAGCCAATTCAGCTTAGCTAAAAAGCATCTACCAATATCTGCTATGAAGCGTAGGGGGTGGGGGGAAGTGGTTATGTTACTTCTAATCACACTCCCTTCTCTCGTGTTGATGTTTTTAAGGTATTTCGCACAGAGTCTATAAAAAATAGGTACCTCCCCTGCCTCCCACTGGCCTTCTAGCGTAGCCTGGCTTCAGTTGCTTGCAGCACCTCGTAGCATCATCTACCTCTCTTCCTGCCTTCCAGGTTCAGTGCAGTACCAGGGCATCAGTGCCCACACCTACTCCCCAGGAGATATCTCCTTCCCTACTTCCTCCTCCCAGCTAGTGCTGCTGGCCTGCAGAAAGACTTAGAGATGCTTGCCAAGTTGACCTGAACTTTACTTCCCTCTTTCTAGTGGGAATTGATGGATTTCACGCCTGTCTCTTTTCAGGGTTGCAGAGAGTACGGCAACTTGCGAAAAACACAAGATACTTCAGACAAAGACTGCAGGAAATGGGATTCATTATCTATGGCAATGAGAATGCTTCTGTTGTTCCTCTGCTTCTTTACATGCCTGGTAAAGTAGCGTAAGTATCCAAGGCATCTCATAATCACACCTAAACCCCAAGGTGACCTAAGATGGCTTTTTGGCACAGGCGTTAGATTATGCATTTGGAATGGGGCGATTGAGTTCAGAATTCACTCATACAGCTGCTCAGAAGCCACCCGCCAGCCTATCAGCTAGACCTTTCCCACAGGTCTTATAGAAAGGGAACCAGTTGCTAAGATTGAGCTCTCTCCCTAAATTCAAGTCCTGTGAAATTAGGGAAATCACTTATCTCCCTCAGCCTCACCTGTAAATTAAGCATGATCCTGAGCCTCCTTCTGACCCAAGACCGTTCTCAGGGAGAACTTCTGAAGATCATCTCTCCCCATATTACCATCAAAACAATGTGATCAGGCTCTGTGCTTTCTCCCACTGAACTCTGTGGCCATCCTCAGAAGAGGACATTCTCACTTCAAGCGTGGGGAAGCTGAGGTTGAGAGCAGTTAAGCAACCTGCCCCAAGCCACACAAGTCAAACAGCAGTAAAACTAAGATGCAAAAACCCAAACTGAGGCTCACATTGAAGCTCATGCTCAGTTTCTCATGCCCTTACTGTGAACCTATTTGGGGGTTGTTTACTTGATTGCAACTTTGAAACTGAGCATTAGCAACAACTGTATAAAGAGGAGAACATGACTTTTTGTCAGTTTGGCAGGGACAATTTTATACATGAGTCCTTCTCCAACCTACTAGAGACTAATGTAATTAGACTAATTACATGTTAAGAGGAAGTTAACTGGCAGAGCACATTGGCTCATGCTTGTAATCCCAGCGCTTTGGGAGGCTGAGGCAGGTGGATCACCTGAGGTCAGGAGTTCGAGACCAGCCTGGCCAATATGGTGAAACCCTGTCTCTACTAAAAGTACAAAAATTAGGTGGAAGTGGTGGTGCATGCCTGTAGTCCTAGCTACTAGCGAGGCTGAGGCAGGAGGATCACTTGACCCCAGGAGGCAGAGGTTGCAGTGAGCTGAGATTGTGCCACTGCACTCCAGCCTAGGTGACTGGGTGATAGAATGAGACCCTGTCTCAAAAAAAAAGGAAGTTAACTAAAATCCTTTCTAAAGGTAAAATATTTGTGTCTCTGACCAAGCACATGATAGAAATTCATATTCAACATACTATGCATCAGATTCTAGTGGTCCTAACTCCCCTCCAGTGTAACCCATTGCTGGAACTTTGTTTGACTCTCTGGTAGCCTGACTAGATTGGCAGAGTACTTGAAGTATAGAAAAATACCAATCAAAGAGGCTTGGGGCTTACTTGTGAAAACTCACGGAGGGCAAGACTGAGTTTTAAGTTCCTAAAAGACTGATTCTTCAGACTATGTCTTGGGTCATTTTACCACAGCAAAATCACAAGCAGTTAAAACAAGCATGAGTTTTTAGCATGCCACATCATTCCCACCAGCTGGCCCTTTGTTCACAGATCTGGGTCAGGAAAACAGTGCCTGAAGTGTCTGAGGACATAATGTGCCACAGAAATGTTATACATCGTACTGCTCCGTGATAGTGTCAAGGAGGGGTGACAATGGTGACTGAAAGTAGCAGACAATCCAAAGGCCTTTAACCACCTGGTTTTTGAAGACACACAAACACACACACGCACAGACACACATACATTTATTCAAAATGATTGGGGAAATGATGTGTGCTGGAAGAAATAGTCCAAACTTAGCTCAGGTTTATCTAATATTTTCTCATTAGCTCAAAAGAAGGCATGAAAATAAACTTGTCCAAGGTATAACACACATAATTCTGGAGTGTTATAGTGACAGCAGGGAGTGTTCTGGATAGTTCCAACTTTAATAATAAAAGCCAGAATTAGAATTCCAACAGGTTGGAAAACTGAACCAACCCGATGAGAAGAGTCCATCAATAGTGAAAACAAACGCACTTAACTTCAAGAATTCATACAATATGCTATGAACAATATGCTTCATATAAAAGTTATGCTCTATGGTGTGGTGAAACGTTTGGAATCAAAAAGAAATTTGATTCTTCCTCTTCCTAGCTGGGGATTGTTGGACAAGTTACTCAGCTTTCTGAAGCTCCAGCTTTCTCATTTATAAAATGGGACATAATAGTATCGATTTCATAAGGTTACCGTGAAGATTAAACAAGATGATGTCCATAAAGCAGTTAGCATGTTACTTCTTATATAAGAGCTATTCAGTGTTAGCTGTCATTATTAATAGCATTAATCAATAAAGTCATTAACAATGTCATTTTTAGTAATGTGTACAAAGCACTTAATATAGTAGTTGGCGTGCCCTAAGCATTCAATCAGTAGTAGCCGTTTTACTACTACTACTCTGCAACAATGATGATCATTATCAGTTTCAACTGAGTGCAAGGTTGAGTCACCATGGTTGCACAACTCTCCAAAATAATTATTACGATTTTTGGTTGCATTACTAAAAATAAAACGTCCAGAAAAAAATAGTAGGTAAAGATCCCGCTACACTCCGCTTCCATATTGCTATATACACTGGATAATATGTCAAACCATCTTGTTTCTTTCAACTTAAGATTGTTTTTTAAGAAGAGCTAATATCACAGAGTACTAAATATATGCTAAGTAAGGCTATTAGACCTCAGTGATTACCCATGGAGGGTAGGATGTTTAGCCCTAGTTTATATATGAAGATGCTAAGACTTGGAAAAGTCAAATTACTTTCTAAGGCCGGGTGTGGTGGCTCATACCTGTAATCCCAACATTTTAGGAGGCCGAGGCAGGTGGATCACCTGAGGTCAGGAGTTTGAAACCAGCCTGGCCAACACGGTGAAACCCTGTTTCTACTAAAAATACACACACAAAAAAAAATTAGCTGGGCATGGTGGCAGGCACCTGTACTCCCAGGTACTTGGGAGACTGAGGCAGAAGAATCGCTTGAACCCGGGAGGTAGAGGTTGCAGTGAGCTGAGATCACACCACTGCACTCCAGCCTGGGCAACAAGCGTGAAACTCTGTCTCAAAAAAAAAAAAAAAAAAAAAAAAAAAAAAAAAAATTGCTCTCTAAGACTCACACAGGTTGTAGGCAGCAGAGCCCAGAATTCAAAGCCAGTTTCATTGGCTTCATAAATTAGAGCTCTTTTGAACACAGAACACAATCTCTCAAGCTTTAGTCCATAGGAAAAAAATGCACATCTCATTAAAGCAACATAGAGTATAATTATTTTTAATGTCATCATTGGTGATTCAAAAGGCAACAATCACTACAAACAGAAAAAAAAAAAAAATCTGGCTCACCTAAGGAAAGAGAACAGGTTAGTTACAAAAGGTAGTGTTATCTGTTACTGGTAGGAGTTGCTGGCAAGAGTTTGCCTGCTGTCTAGCTTTGTTTCCTTCTGCGATATTTCTTTGTTGGAAGTTTATAGGTAGAGATGTTTTTGAAATAGGGTGTTAATTGTATAAGCCAGTGTGGAAGCACTTCTTTCATTTGGTCATCTAAAAACCTTTGATTTTATTAAAGAATGGTGATCTCTCCACATTTCCTCCTATGCAGAATGAAAACATAGTCTATAGCAAGTTATCCTTTTGAACAAAACCTTGTTATAACTCTACCACTGGAATCTTCTAGAGAGCTGTGTAATGTGATTTCACCCATAAAACATACTTAAATAATCAAGAATGTATTGTATTTGGTATTTGGTAAAGGGTTTGCATTTTTCTTCCCCTGTTCATGTAATACACTTGGAAGATGGTGTTATACAAGAAGTAGTGATTCTGCATACAGTGCAATGCTAATGTTTATTATCATTATTATTATTATTATTATTATTATTTCACATAGTTTAGTTTCTTTCAGCCTATTGCCAATTGCTTTGGGGAGTACAAACAGAAAGGCTCATTATATAAAATTTCCAGTGCAATCATATATATTAACTGAAGAACACTAGCTTTAGTAGTCTAAGGTTTAAATTCAAAAGTGCTCCAGGGAGACGCCAGATTAGCCTAATGAATCAACAGAGTCATATATTTTCTCTGCATTCTTTGGCAAAACATGCTTCCTTTGGTACAAAGAGAAACATGCAGACAGTGAAAGCGGTCTTCTGGGAGTCCCAAAAACTGGCCTGAGATCAGGGGTCAGGTGGTATGTACTCTAGCAATAAAAGCACTTGACTTGTTTCTCAGACAATTATGAGCTCTCATTCTGTGCAGTTCCGTGGGCAGCCTTCCATAGGGTGCTCGAGAAAGAAAGAACAGCCTCTGTTTTCAAGCTTTCTCAGCTAGAAAGCTTCATCTCCTTCTAACCTTCCTAGTTGAAATCAAAGGGCTAATGTTGCCTCACCCAAGCCAGGGGGCCAGAGAAGCTATGCATCTTGTAGGTCTTGCAGTCTTCATTGCTTCATCTGATAACCTATGTTCTGTCTGAAACAACCAAAAGGCAGACTGCTCAACAGCAAAACAAGTGAATGGAAGAGCAGGCTTATTCCCCATGTCTGGTTCAAGAATTCTTCCTGAGCTGTGATTGGAATGTTTCTCTGGTGCTGTCAGCTTCCAGCCTAAAATAATACAACAGCAATCTCTTAATGCTAAGAACAGATCTGAGGCATTTACCTCACTTATGGGTAAAGTCACTCAGTAATTAAGTTTTCCTGCAAAGACTAACAGAGCCCAAAGGGGAAAAAGAGTCACTTGGGAGTACATGCCTTTTTGCCTGACCTTGGCTGTCAGCACTAGATATTTACAGCCTTTGAGCTTGATATTCTAGAATTGTTACTGAGATTCGCTCTGGAAAAGAAAGAGACTAGAAGGATGAAGAGAAGGAATCATAGCTTACGAAGGTTTTACCCTGCATCAAACAGCTTTCTGGTTCTATGACACGTCCTATAGGCTGTAAGGTTCTCTGCGTGAACACTTCTTTCCTGGTCTCCCTTCTGCCCTATTCCTCTTAAACTCAGTCGCTGAGTTTATTATCCCTGTGCATCCCTGGGTATGTTCATTCACTTATGAAACAATCAGGAGACCTTGCTATTTCTTATCTCTGATTTGATGGAAAACATAATCTTTGGCGCTGCAGTGAGAATATTGGCTTGGGGTTGGATCCTACAGACCCTCTGATCTTGGTCTTCACATTATACTTATTAAGTATAGGCTCCTTGAAATTTCCACATTATGTTATTGGTATTAAGTTTTTAAAACATGTAGGTTTACAATTAATACAGATTCTTTCTTTATGGAATTGCATTATAGGAACTTCTTGGTTTTTATACCTAGGGATCCTGCAGGTGGATTTTATATCACTGCAGATTTGTTAAACCAGTGTCATAAACATTTTCTGCTTGGTGTCAAAGACTCAATATCCACAATTACCTAATGAGTGTGTCAGACCCATAATCCCACACACACCATCATGAGTGGCACCAAGTGGCTGACTGCCCATTTATTCGTCAATTGTATTTGACAGAAGTTCAAAAACTTCAATCATCTTCCACTTACTATCGTAAAAAAAGAAAAAAAGAAAAAGTCAATTAGCCATATTCTTTTTTTTGTCAGGATAATGTTGTCTTTTCCCAATTAACCACTTTTTTTTTTTTCTTTTTTTGCTTTTCCTTAAGGGCTTTTGCAAGGCATATGTTAGAGAAAAAAATTGGAGTGGTGGTCGTGGGATTTCCAGCCACTCCCCTCGCAGAAGCTCGGGCTCGGTTTTGTGTTTCAGCAGCACATACCCGGGAGATGTTAGACACGGTGAGTACACCACAGGCCAGCAGGAGCTCAGTACCGGTACCCTGGATTCAAAGCAAGTCCTTTTATTGAAACAGCCTGGGGTTCTCTGAGTTACTCTTGGGTGATTTAGGAAAACAACACTGACAAAAGTCACTGCTGAAAAATAAGGGCACATCAACAACAGCCAACACTGTGACCACTCAGTAGATAGAAAAGAAAATCAGTTTAGTGAAGATTTCAATCAGTATTTTGGTTTCCTAGAAAAGACTGACTGAGTAGCCAAATGTTGTTCTATTTACTTTATCTTAAAGGCAAAACCTGGTGTAAAATGCTATTTTGGACTTAATTATGTGTATCCTGCCATTTTTCATAGCCACGAAATCTGCCATAATAAAATATGACCCAACTAAGCAACATGTTGGAAAACCAACAACAAGAACAAATCCACATTACAGCAGCACCTAAGTGAGGCGGAAATGACTTTTAAATTGCCTTTTGTTGTCCCTTGATTTCCATCGTTATGTGAATAAGTAATATCAGAGAATGAAGCCATCTACTCAGTTTGGAGATAATGGGAAGAGTCACATAACATAAATGCAGTTTTGCAAACACTATTGAGAGTCGACTATGTGCAAACCTGGGGCAAAAAGTCTAGGAGAAGATGCTAATAAACAAGCAACACATATAATACCAGACAGAATAAATTAATCTTGAAGAAGAAATATAGAAAACTGTGGGAGCATGAAGGTGGGCTGAATTATTAGAGTAGAGAAGATTCACAGGGGAAGTGGCTTTTGAGCCAGGCCTTTTTAATAAAGGTTACCGAGCATCATTCAAGACTTCCAATCAGTGGAGTGACACAATCATGTCATTATGAAATAAACACGACAAATGAATTGGAGAGGAAAGGGGCAAAAGGAAAGGACCTAAGATGTAGCTATTTAAACAAAACGAGATGACAAGGCTAATGGCAGTGGAAACAAAAGAAATGAATCCATGAACAAATATTACAAGTGAGTGGAGCTGCCATGACTTGACAAATGATTGGATGTGGTGCATATGTGGGAAGAGAGAATCAAAGACAATTTGAGGTCTTTAGCCCTGATGAATAGAAGGATGGTGAAGCACTTAAATGAGATAAGGTATACAGTAAGGAACAGCAAATTTTCAATGGGAGTGGGGGAATAGAATGAGCTCAGTCCTAGACATGTTGAGACTATGTGTCCATGGGCCACCTATAGAAGAAAAGTAAGATTCTAGAGCTTAGGAGAGTATGCAAAGCTGGAGCTGCTATAGTTTAGGGAACTGAGGGATCCTTACAGCCACAGTAGAATATGTAATTGTCCAGATGTGAGCAACAGTGAACAGGGTGGACTCCTGGGGAGTGCCTACATTCCAGGGTAGATACAGGAATCACAGGTGGGGACCCAGACTTACATGGAACTAGAGCAGTCAGGAAAGACATGTTCAGTGTAGTATTAAACTCCATACAGAGGAGAAAGTTTCAAGCAGGAAGAGGGTCAAAATGCCCCTCAAAACAGCAGGAAGTTTAAATGTAGTGAGGGATGAGAAAAAACTATTGGATTAGCAATTAGTAGGAACTTGATGTTCCTTAGAGTAGGCATTTTAAGGGAATGAAGGGAATAGAAATAATAAAAGAATAAAAGAGTAAAGAGGATAATTTGAGTTTGAAATTATACACGTACACATGTGCGCACGCACACACACACACACACACACTTGCCGTGTCCTTCATCTTCACCAGTATAGTCTCAAAACGTAAACCAGTGTATTGTACACAGTAGGTACACAGTACAAATTATTGAATAGCATGTTAACAACTGAGCTAACCAGGTTTTGAGATGAGTGAACATTATTTTCTTTACACCCTTCTATATTTTCCACATTCTCTAAAATGAGTATGTATTTCCAGAATGTGAATTTTAACAAATTGTTTCTTTTAAATGAAATGAGTTGGTGTTAAGAAAAGGCAGGCAAAAAGATTTGGCAAAAAAGAAAGAAAGAAAGAAAGAAAGAAGAAAGAAAGAAAGAAAGAAAGAAAGAAAGAAAGAAAGAAAGAAAGAAAGAAAGAAAGAAAGAAAGAAAGAAAGAAAGAAAGAAAGAAAGAAAGAAAGAGAGAGAGAAAAAGAAAGAAAGAAAGAAAGAAAGAAAGAAAGAAAGAAAGAAAGAAAGAAAGAAAGAAAGAAAGAAAGAAAGAAAGAAAGAAAGAAAGAAAGAAAGAAAGAAAAGGCAGGCAAAACGTTCAAGAAGTCTGACTGTAGAAAGAAAAATAGGTTTAGAAAATACCCTTGAAAGTGGAGAAGGCTTGAGTATGTTTACACATTAAGGGAAGAAGATAGTGAAGAGGGGACCTCGCACAGAAGGGAGAGAAGAGAGCGTGGCCAGGAAGCAAGTTCCCTGAGATGGCAGGAGGGACAGACCACATGGATGAATTTGTAATTTTGTGCTCCAAGCAGCATTGAGGTATTCCTGTATGTGATTCTCTTCACAACTTCTTAATTGCTGCAAAATACCTACTTTGAAAGGATACTGAGACATCAATCATCTAGACAAATGACTCTAAACTTTTAAAATCAAGCACCCATCTCAACAGAAAATTTTGAGCAGTTCCTTAATGTACATGTAAGAGAAAGTGGAAAATGACCCTGATGAACAGCCAGTCCATTAAGGTAGCAATTGAACCTAAAGGCTCATAGACTAGAAATAAGATTAGACATGCACTCCGCGACCACATTTGGACAAGACAGAGACAAGGCCACAATACTTAATGTCTCCCTCTTCTGACCGACATGTGTGACATTTGCTCATTTACCAATAACAACTATAGCCTTGCTTTAATTCTCTCGCCTTTCACACAGAAATTATAACTATATAGCCAGCCAGTGAACTGCTCCCATTTCTTAACAGCATCCAACCCAGAACCAGTCCCTGCTTCCTTAGAGTCATCTCAGGCACAAGCTCAAATGCAGTGAGAAGTCGCTCCCATCCTCCTGTCACTAAGATGCCCATGGTTCTTCTGCAGTGTCCTCCCTCTCCCATACCAGCAAGCTAAAGAAACCTAACTTTGAGCACGAGTGTGTTCTGGGTGGTCTTAAATCAGCAAACATTAACATAAATTATTTATAAATGATATACGCATTACCAATATATTATGTCCATTATGTAAGAGACACATAAATAAAAGTTTAAAAGGTTGAGATAAAAATGAATAGAGATTGGGCACGGTGACTCACGCCTATAATCCCAGCACTTTGGGAGGCTGAGATGGGTGGATGACCTGAGGTCAGGAGTTTGAGACCAGCCTGGCCAACATGGTGAAACCCCGTCTCTACTAAAAATACAAAAATTAGCCAGGCGTGTAATCCAGCTACTTGAAAGGCTGAGGCAGAAGAATCACTTGAACCCAGGAGGCGGAGGTTGCAGTGAGCCAATATCATGCCAGTGCACTCCAGCCTGGGCAACAAAGTGAGACTCTGTCTCAAATAATAATAATAATAATAATAATAATAATAATAATAATAATAATAATAGAAATCCTAATGTTTTGCTCCTGCATCCTCCATAAATTATCTCACAGATGCCCCAAATGTACAGGTCCTTCACTTTGGATACCACTGAACTAGTCCATCCCCCACCTTCAGCAAAGATTGATAGAAACTATCCCAGAGAGGTGTCATTTTAAAGATAACTTTGGTTACTTTTTCTTAGTACTGAGATTTGATGTAGGAAATTTACAAAAACAGGGAAGAACATTTTCAATACTCATACTCCTACCACCAAGAAATCAATTACTCTTAACATGTTGGAGGAAATCTTAAATAATGTCAGTTTGAAAGATTTCCCAAAGAGGAAAGTCCATAAGATCCATTAGTCACCCATTCTAACATTAACAACCCTCACCTTACCTTTTCTCTTTTTTTTTTTTTTTTTTTTTTTTTTGAGACAGAGTCTCGCTCTGTTGCCCAGGCTGGAGTGCAGTGAAGCAATCTTGGCTCACTGCAAGCTCCGCCTCCCGGGTTCACGCCGTTCTCCTGCCTCAGCCTCCCAAGTAGATGGGACTACAGGCACCTGCCACCACGCCCGGCTAATTTTTTTGTATTTTTAGTAGAGACGGGGTTTCACCATGTTAGCCAGAATGGTCTCAATCTCCTGATATCGTGATCCGCCCGCCTCGGCCTCCCAAAGTGCTGGGATTACAGGCGTGAGCCACCATGCCCAGCCCTCACCTTTCCTTTTCAGAGTATTAGACCCTAATATTATCTTCCTCCTAATTTGGCAGGTTAAGAAAAACAAGCTCAGAAAGGTTAAAAAGGCATGACCAATACCATAGGATTAGTGATCTACTACAATCGAAAATGACCTTTTTTTACTTTCTGGATCTCAGTTGTTTCATGTGTAAAAGTGGGGATACGTCTACCCGCCTAAAGTAAGAGAGTTGAAACATGAGTTCTCAGTCCGTGTGAGTTAAGTTCTAGTATTTCATGGGAAACAGAGATGAGTATTTAAAAGCAGGAGGCCTGGGGTAGCATGAGGGGACAGAGGATGATGTTAATCAGCTCCCCCAACATTCCACTTTGTTCTTGGCCAGGTGGTTTGCTGTGTCATGAAGATATAACTTCAAATGCATTCTGCAACCTTATCTTTTTCTTCCACAAGATTACATATAAGTCACTACATTTTAAAATAAAATATTTTAAGGGTAAGCATGGGTCACATGTTTTTATTCCCCTCTTCACACTCTCAAAATAAAATAACATTCATAGGATGGAGTTAGAACAACAAATAAAATTAATTAGCATCTAACATTCCTCTAGGATCTTAAACCACAACCTAATGGTATGGATCTTGCTTCTTTTCTTTAAAATCAAAGAAGCTAGCAAAATAAGACTGTGTGTCTTTGTGAGGCTTGCTATTAACCTGGCCTCTGCAAAGCAGGGTTACTTAGGTGTTCAATGATAGCTATTAGAAAGCAATCTCATTGCAGGTTTTGGAAGCTCTTCATGAAATGGGTGATCTCCTGCAACTGAAATATTCCCGGCACAAGAAGTCAGCACGTCCTGAGCTCTATGATGAGACGAGCTTTGAACTCGAAGATTAAGTTTCCTGGTCCTGAATGACACACAAAGACTTTGCGAGAAAGACCTCCCTCCTTGCCTCACAAGGAAAATAAATGGATTTCTCCCCCTTCCTCAGGATAATTTTGGTTCCCAGACCAGCTTGATTGAACTGAGGGAGACAGTGTTGTTTTTAATGTCTCCAGCCTGGACTGCAGAGACAAAAACATGATTCCAGATTTAAGTCTCTCTTCTTCCAAGTATTCTACTAGAAATACACACACACACACTTCTGAGAATATTTTTAATGGCAACGAGCCTGTGTTTTAGCTGCTACTGTGCAGACCCTTTCAGGGGTTCCAACCAAATGCAAATGAGAGGATTTAAAATTTTTATTCAGTAAGTTCACTATGTGTTTACTTATTCCATCTGCAGATGTCGGTGAGTGTGGTGGACAGTAGCCACCTTCCTTGTTCCACTCATAAAAGCATCAGCTAGAACTCATCTGTATCATGGGAAGTTCCAGGCAGGAGGGTAAAGAAATGTTGTTTCTACCATTTGTCACATTTGGATGTTTTTCACAGACAAGTGTCAAAAGACATAGTTAATGTTTCGAGGGGAAAGCAGAACTGGTCAACTGCAACTAGAGATGTCTTTGAAGGAAGTTTTTCTTTTCCTCTTGCTGGTCTCCTACAGTTTTACAGCTGAGTTTTTGAGGTTTGGAAAATTCAAGATGTTTGTTTCATAAGAAAGGGGGCAGAAAGCAAGCACAAGCCACTTTTAGGCCTAGACTAAAACGGTAGTTACAACAACTTGAACCTTGTTGGTGCAGTGCATAGTGAATGCTTACCCTGCATAGCATCTATTACCTTAAAAAATTAGTTGTCATTTTCCTATTGAATTTCAAGTAAATGGTGAAATTCAATGTCCTTTAGAACTCCCAAGACCATCTTCGAAGTCCTTTAGACTCCCAAGACCATATTTGAAGAATGTATTGATTCAAGAAGGACATTTAAAAGCAAATTCTAACTTTTTCAAGACCAACACCCTTGTTTAGGCCTATTCAATTATACTATCACTTGTTACATGCCCTCTGAATTGGGAGAAAGTGGGCTTGCACACTTTGAGGTAACTAACTGTAATCTACTTGTGTTCTCTCTTTCTCTCTCTCCCTTCTACTCAATATGAACACAAACTTCTATGGAAAAGTAGCCTTTTGTTAATCCGATCTCATTTGTATGGAAAAAGCCCGTGGAGAACCTTATCTTTAACAAGCTCCCAGATGGTGCCCAGATTTGGAAACTCTAAAGAGCAGTGGTGACCTTTTAGCAAAGCTTCTGTAATAGTTCGAATGAGTTGCAGAACATTCCACTCCATCAAATGACACTGTAAACAAATCACTTCAAGAGAGGCTTGGCTTTGTGTGGCACAGATGGACCCACGCTTTCATGCTATGCACTGAGATAGAAACTCCACCCACAGCGCCTGCGATGGATGGAGCAATGTGCCTTGATGCTCAAAGCGTATTAAAGGAAAAAAAGTGATCAGTATGGAAAGTTTTTTTATGGGGAAATTATAACTCCAAGTGGGTGCGTTGGTTTAAAAATGGATCACAATGATAGAGTTCTTCATGAATGTTTACAAGTTGTAAGGAATATTGTTAGCGAAACAGGAAAAGAAGTGGGTTCTGAAAATGCCGTTTCCCATCCAATGATTTTGATAACAAAATTCCAACTCTTCTCAATGAAACTGATGCAGCATTATTTGTGCAAAGAAAATGTGTCATAAATGTGCAAAGAAAGGAAGACATACTGTTCTCATCTCTTGAATATGTGCATTTAAATGAAATTCTTGCTAGTTAATTGTCCAAAATGCATAAATGCCTTGAGTTCTATAAAGGAAACAGGAGGTCAAAAAGACAGCGTGACATCTAGTCTTTCCACAAGGTATGGAAAGCAATAAACATCTTCCTTCCTTTCCGGATCTATCTGTGATCTTCACACACACCTTCACATCTACCGTTCAAGTTTTAAGCCCCTAGACGAGTGTCTTCATGAGCAGGAATGTCCACTATTATTACTTTCATGGAAGAGATTGGGTTTAATTCGTCATGGGAAACTACTTACCCACCCAGCATGGAGGGCGGGGAGTAAGTTAGTCTCTTTTCATCAAGATGCAAGAGGGCAGGGGCAATTTACTACACTGCAACGTACAAAACAAAAGGACCTATTTCTGTCAGAGAGTCCACGTTGAATATACAGGTGTGAGAACAACTGTTGATATACAGGTATAATAATCCAAGAAGAATGCTTCCAGAGTGCATTAGAAGGTGCCCAGGTTCCATAGGGCCAATAATATTAGAATATATGTCATATAGAATAAGGTTAGTTAGGAGGGTGATTGTGAATAATGAGATTTTTAATTTTTTTAAGAAAAAGCTCTCAAATCCTAGGCTAATAGGTTCATGATTTTAATTTATGATTAAAATTATTTGATTATTGAGTCTTGATAACTATATCAGAGCCAAAAATGTCTCTTTGGTTAGATCTGTTGGAAAAGAGAATTTTCTATAATGTTATGAGCCCTCAGCACTTCTGTTCACGTGTACACATATGCACACACATATACACATATGCGTTTTTCCTTTACGGAGTAAGCAAGTGTGTAAAGGTATAGATGAAAATCTGGTTGGTTGAGAGATAAATGGAAGATGTTCTTGAAAATGACCTTCAGGAAAGCAGAATATAAAGGTTCCAGATGATATTTGTAAGGAGGCCATCTCTGTATGATAAGGAAATGGCATAGACTTATTCCTAATCTCCTTATGAAATGATGGTGTCATGGATGTTTAACCATATAGCCTTTTGGCATGCTTTGATTTGACAGAGACTACAGGCTTTGGAATTTACTAGGAAGCTGTCTAAAATCCATACCCCTGGGCCCTACACCAGACCTTTACTGAAACATAATAGTTGTAGTGTCCAGGAATCTACATTTTTGACTAGCCTTCCTGGGTGATTCTAATCCATGCCAAAATTTAAGAATATTATTCAAACTTCTAATTTGATAAACTAATTGGCTCTAATAGCAGGAACCTTGTTCTGATTCTCTTGTTCATAAGTGTATATGTACTGGTAAAATTAATTTATTCCACAGTCAACATTTTCTCCTCATTGGGACATTTTGTTCCCATTTTCCAAGTAACTTCTCTTTCTACAAAAATTGATCCAATATTGAAGAACAATCTGCCATTCATTTGGGTAAAATTATTCCTTCTTCAGTTGTCTGTATCATTCCCTATAAGATGCCCATTTCCTTTTCATCACCTTCTTCCTTTGAATGTGGTATCTTTCTTTTCTTTTTCTTTTTCTTTTTTTTTTTTTTTTTTTTTTTTTTTTGAGACAGAGTTTTGTTCTTGTTGCCCAGGCTATAGTGCAATGGCAAGATCTAGGCTCTTTGCAACCTCCGCCTCCTGGGTTCAAGCAATTCTCCTGCCTCAGCCTCCTGAGTAGCTGGGTTTACAGGCATGTGCCACCAAGCACAGCTAATTTTGTATTTTTAGCAGAGACAAGGTTTCTCCATGTTGGTCAGGCTCGTCTCAAACTCCTGACCTCAGGATCCTCCCACCTTGGCCTCCCAAAGTGCTGGGATTACAGGCCTGAGCCACCACACCTGGCCTGAATGTGGTATCTTTCTTCTCTTTTCTTTTCCTGCTCTTTAAAAAACAACCTTCAACCTCTGATTATTTATTTATTCCAACAACAGCTCTTCAGTAGGGTAAAAGTCTTAACAGTTCTTCAAACAAACAATACTCTTTTGGATTTTTCTTCGGAGATAGCAAATATTATAAATGGCCTACTCTGATTTAAAAACCTCAGTTCTGATGATGATGAAACATTAACTCAAATATATATTTTGATTTGTAGCAAAAATAACAATTGTAATAATAGTAATACAAACAGCATCAGGTAAATTCTTGGCAATGTTTCCTGGTCTCAAAACAGTAAGAACAACATATTTGAAGTCTGTTCTTTAGAATGCCCTACTCAGCTGTGTAATGTTTAGAAAAGTAAAAGGAGTCTGTATTTTAAATATTTCTAGGCAATTATTGCAGGACATTTTCTTATGGTGTCATGATGTATGTGGGGTATGCGTGTGTGTGTGTGTGCATGTGTCTGTGCATGTGTGAGAAAGAGAGAGAGAAATGTATGTTACACTGAAACGTTTGAAATGACCAATTTCACTTTATTCTGCCTGTAAAATGTTAGTTTTAAAATAAATAAAAATAATATGAAAATAATTGATGGTTTTCTGTTGATTTAGTTTAGGTTACCCTGAAAAAAGACTGAGGCAGAGATTTAAGAATTTCACTGGGAAAATTGGTAGGGGTGGCTGGAGTTGGCTTGCACTGTCATGAGAACAAATTGTACACATTTCTTTCTAATTCCTCATTCAGTGAGGTCAGATTGGTAGCTTGAAATTGGCCACAATGGGAGTATTTACACCATGAAAATTGGCAGACACTACAAGTCAGGGCTTTAGAGAGCTGGCTGTTAAACATTTACTAGCACACCACTGAGACCACCTACAATGGTACAATACCAACATAAGAGTAAGGGAACAGGATTAGAAAGAGCAAGAAGTTTAACTATGATATTATCATAGCACAGGCCTCCACCAATTCCATGGAAACTGTGCACCTGAGATGGTCCTTTAGGGTCAAGTCAAATTGACAAGGATGCCAGATGCAAGCTATCGGTAAAGGTGTGGGGCCAGGCATTAGCTTGGGCAGGTCTATTGAGCAGACGACAATGCCTGGGAAGGGACTCAGCTGTGACTTATTATTTTTAAAATGATTTCTAATTGATCCATTTTTCAAAAGCTTTATCTCAGAAAATGTTAAACATACAGTAAAATCGAATAGTATAATGAGCCTACATACACCTGTTACTCATCTTCAAACATTACCAATTCATGGCCAATCTTTTCTTCTATTCCCCCACCCATTTCACTCCCTCTCTCACCAGATTACTTTGAAGCAAACCCCAGAAATCATATTATCAGTAAATATTTTACTGAGTACCTCTAAAAGGAAGGGGTGTCTTAATTTATTCTTCTTTTCAACCTTATTAAAAGCTAAGTCTTCAGGATAACAAAGGCATCAAAAGGAGTCAAATTTAACCTTTTCTTTCTCTGTTGTATAGCCTGCATGTAAATTCTGTGGATTTAAACCAGAAATTATTTCTAAAGTCAATATGTGGTGTCTTGAAAGATAATAAAGCAATCATTTTTAGACACTTACCATGTGCCAGACACAATATTAAGAACTACAACATTATCTTCCAAGCACTCTTGTAGAGATTAATAATGGCTTCATCTTGGAAGGCAAGTATATTCAAGTTATGAGGGGATTAGCAGTGCATAAAGAGAACTTCCAAGACTTTGATGGTAGATTGTTTTTTCTTAGAATGTTTATCCTCTTCCTCACCAAATCAGTTTTCTTAAAAAGTTATTTTAGCTAAACATTATATATTAGCAGGAGCAATTCAATCTTGATTGATTGAATAAGAGAACAAGTGAAACCAGTTTACCCATTTGGAAAAGGTTGATTCCCATGCCAATCTGGGTTTAATGTAGGGACTGGTTACTCTAATTTTCATTGCATCCCGTGGTCCAAATGGGAGGCTGAATGCTGACATTTGCGAGTCAACTGCTCTGAGAAGTTATCACAGATACAAACCAATAAAATATCCCACAACAGAAGGTCAGAATAGGAGCAAAACGAGACTTTGTTTTGCTGTGGCATATAACAGCGCTCCCTTTTATTAGGCCCAGCTGCTAATTTTTATATCAAAAATATTGATTGAAGGGGCTAGTGATTTTGGCCCTCATTCAAGTTTGTTCAGGATTTTTTTTTTCTTTTTTTTTTTTTTTTTTTTTGTTGAGACGGAGTCTCGCTCTGTCGCCCGGGTTGGAGTGCAGTGGCCGGATCTCAACTCACTGCAAGCTCCGCCTCCTTGGTTTACGCCATTCTCCTGCCTCAGCCTCCCGAGTAGCTGGGACTACAGGCGCCCGCCACCTCGCCCGGCTAGTTTTTTGTATTTTTAGTAGAGACGGGGTTTCACCGTGTTAGCCAGGATGGTCTCGATCTCCTGACCTTGTGATCCGCCCGTCTCGGCCTCCCAAAGTGCTGGGATTACAGGCTTGAGCCACCGCGCCCGGCCAGGATTTTTCTTAATTAGGTTTGGGTCGGCTGCAGTGCCCATAGCCAAGGATAGGTCTGGCTCCAATCATCACATCATGCTCTTACTTCATTATGGGCCAAGAACTAAGGCAAGGAGATGGCTGCTGCTTTGTTTCTCCAGCCCAAATGTGTGGGGGTTTTTTCCAGATTTGAAGCATGTATGGACTAAAGGCATAAGGAAGACCAAAGGATGTGTCATGGCTTCGCTGTGAAGAGATCAATGTACCCTACAACTTGACTGTGACCCCCAGGATGAATCAGGCTCTGTGTGTGAAAAGTGAATGGGTAGCAATGCGAGGTCATGAAAATGATCCTGGCATCATTTGAATAAAAACTTTTCAACAGGCTGATGCAGCCAATCAGTCCATGAGTTTTTTCAAAGGGCAAAATAATCTCTGCCAACAATACATGACTTCCCCTTAATGGGTCTATTTTGAAAATAATTGCAGTTGTCATACAACTATTTTTATAGTGTCCATCCCAATTTTATATAATTTACACTAGTCTTTGAAAAAAACATTATACATGTAAAGCTTCAATTAATCATAGCCACAAATTATAAGCACCTGTAACAAAATGGGTTTCTTTCCTATATAAAAATGTGTTAATATTTTTAAATGTAATTCAGCTCCCCCTAAAATATTTTCAACAAAATATCCATGAAGAGTTTTTAACTCTAAAAATAATTAACAAAAAAAACCTTCAAAGGATAGATTAAAGAGCTGTATTAATGAGACAATTCTAAGTGGCACCAATCAAAGTTAAAGATTTCCTATATAGATGAGGCTATAACTGCAATATACAGTCAATGTTACAGGTACATAATATAGAAAAATGAAAATATTTTATTAAAGTGGTCCATTTATAGTAAGATGAAAACTAACATTTTCAAAAATTACACTGATTATTTGAGCATTTATTGTTTATAATAGCGAAGTAGAGAGGAAATATGATTGGTATTAACATCAGTCAACTTGGCTCTCAATTGTGAATAGAAATAGAAAGCCAGAAATTACCAGTTATTTGATGAAAACCAGCAATACCAAAGTGCGTAGCCAAGGAGAAAAAAATGAGAACACTCTTACTGACTGAAACAGACAATTCCTGGAAAAGATCACTTTTTAAAAGTTCTAATTACGATCTTCGTATGTCAGCCTGGTTGTATAAAGAAATCACATCCACAAAACAAGAATAGGCTGATACATAAAGGAACCCAGAGTTCATAAAAATTAAAAATATGTAATATTAAAGTGGTGAAAATAAATCAATAGAAAGCAAAGAAGGAAAAAATCTTTGAATCTCTCTCAGAATATACAGAAAAGACCAGAAAAAAAAATGGAAAACATGAGAGAAAATGTAAAAAGACATAGAGGATACATACAGGAGGAACAATATCCATCTACTAAAAAGTTGAGAAAGCATTATAATCCCTGAGGCTGAAACAAAATGGAAGATGAAAATGGGCTAGCAAGTGCTAAGTGGATGAATATAAAAACATTTTTATCTAAATACACCTTCATAAAATTTTTACTATCCCAAGGATAAAGGGAAGATTGTTTTCAGCTAGAAAAAAAAACTCACCTGAAAAGGTAAAAGTAATTGCTTTTACTGCTGAATATTATAAACATGGAAAGTTCATACCAATTTTCACAGCGGTTAACAGTGTATAAGTTACCCATTTCTCCAATCTGCACCAATACTGAGTATTATCATTTTTATAACATTTGTCAATCTTATAGGATAAAAAGGGGTTCTCTTTCATAAATGATGTCCATTTATAGTGATTATATATATATATATATATATATATATATATATATATATATATATATATATATAGGCTGCTTGTATTTGTCTTTTGCACATTTGTTGGAATCCCCTGCTACTATTTCTATTGTAACTGCCTCATCAGCAATACCAGATACTGGAAGACAACAAAGCAATGCCTTCAGAATTCACAGGGAAGATACTTCTGAATCTAAAATCCTATGTACAGAAAAGTCTATCTAATAAAGGGAGAGTAAAACAGGGATTTTTTTTTTAAATGGAAGATTCAGAAAGTTTACTTCAGTACCCTTCCTTTAACAAATTACTTGATGAATACTTCAATAAACACTTTCAAGTAAAAGAAAGACATAGTATCCAGGAAAGAGTGAAATTAATATAGTAGTATAATGAAAAGAAATTTTGGAATAATTAAGGTAGATTAAATCAAAAGGTGATGGGTAATTTTTCACTCAAGTCCCATTGAGAGTCGCTGGTTGGCAAGCACTATTCTCCACACCGTGTTTCAGGCACTCAAGCTATTTCCAGCCTATGGCTCCACCAACCCCTAGGACTTTGCCATTGCATGTGTGGTTGTGGCTCCAGGTTTCAGCCTGGGAGAAAGAAAAAGTGATCATGGAAGAGACCTCCTCTTACCCTATATGATGATTCACTTAGCTCTGACTCTTTAGACACATTGAGAGTGCTGGCAGGCCCTGTTTCCATGATCTGAAGGGCATATCCAGAGATCTATAAGAAGCAGAATTGCTGCACAGAATGCCCTAATATCTCAGTTCCTAGAGATGTAACCCTCCTTTCCCAAAGCTGCTCCAAAACCAACTTCATTTACTCACATCAGACAGATGAAATCTTATAAGCTTCATCCATTCTCCAGTTACAGAACCCAGAGTCATGACCATACAGCCAGCTGGTCAGCAGGTTAGACCAGTTACTTCTTGCCTCATCTCTCATTCTTCTCAAGTATGGATGCATTCACCTAGTTCCTCAGGAATGATATGCTTACTTCTGTTCACAGTGTACAAGGTGGCTGTCAGATATGAATGCTCTCAGCAAAGGCACCTTTGAAATGGCTGGGCTAGGCTGGAGGAGGGGGCATTACAGCAGTGGTTGTCCATCTGCTGTCCTGGTCACAAGAACCATGGGCATGCTAAGTCTGGCCCATATGCTCCTCAGGATATGAAAACAGAGGTGATAGGTTTCTCACCGCTGTGATCTTTGCTCTGCCTCTCACATTGTCACACCTCACTTCAGGACCCTCCTGGGTTTCATTAGTGATGGTGAAAGCGAGCCAACTGGGGATTGGTGTACGTTTGTTTGGAATTGCCTCTTTTAAAATTTCATTTTCACAGGGTAATAGCCTGGAGTCAACGCTTCGGTGAAATGCTGGAAAAGAAAAAATATGGTGCACTTTATGGCTTGTTTATCCATCTGCATCTTCCCTGATACATGTTCCTGGAGTCTCTGCCTTCCTGGGTTGTGACCTTTCAGAATTTTGCAGCTTGTTCAAAGCTACTTTTCAGGGACAGTTTAATAACTAGAAGACAGAGCCACTAAAAATAACAGTGTGCACAGCAATTCATTCCCGCCCCATCCCCAGTGCCGTTCTCCATTTCCACATCCAGCCTTCAATGTGTATATATGTGAATGATGTGAAAATGAAATTTACGTATGATAGATTCTCACCTTGTAGAAGTATGAATTCACAGGTCTGATTTTAGAAAATTATTGTTCATCATATCCCATGGGCATGTTCAGGTCTTTTAAATTTATACTTCCAAAGTTCATGTTAAATAGATGTTATATATTAAAGAAGAAACGCTCAAAATGAGAGAGAGGTAAGTTGAACATAGATTTAATTAACCAAAGATTAAAAAATAATTTGAAAACTGTCTTAGATTCATTATAATGATCTTGAATTATACCCTTAAGATATTCCAGGCAGGGTGTGGTGGCTCATGCCTGTAATTCCAGCACTTTGGGAGGCTGAGGTGGATAGATCACTTGAACCCAGGAGTTCAAGACCAGCCTGGGCAACATGGCAAAATCACGTCTCTACAAAAAATTTTAAAAATTAACCAGGCATAGTGGTATGAGCCTCTACTTTCAGTTACTCAAAAGACTGAGGCGGTAGAATCACTTCAGCCTGAGAAGTCAAGGCTACAGTGAGTCGTGATGGAGCCACTGTACTCCAGCCTGGGTGACAGAGTGAAACCTTGTCATACAAAAAGAAAAGAAAAAAAGAAAAAGATATTTCATAGAAGATGAACTTCTTTCATTACTTCTCAAATTTTCATCTACAAGATGCATTAAAAATGTACATGTCTCTTTGATATGGTTTGGCTGTGTCCCCACCCAAATATCACCTTAAATTGTAATAATCCCCACATTACAGGCAGGGCCAGATGAAGATAATTGAATCATGGGGGCAGTACTCCCATATGGTTCTCATGGTAGTGAATAAGTCTCACAAGATCTGATGGTTTTATAAATGGAAATTCCCCTGCATAAGCTCTCTCTTGCCTGCCACCATGTAATACGTGACTTTGCTCTTCATTCGCCTTCTGCCATGATTGTGAGGCCTCCCCAGTTATGTGGAACTGTGAGTCAATTATACTCTTTCCTTTATAAATTACCCAGTCTCAGGTATGTCTTTATTAGAAGTGTGAGAACAGACTAATAGACTCTTAAACTTGCAATTCTACCTCTGAGAATTTACACTAGAGAAATACTTAAGAACTTTAGTTTCTGGCAACATTATGATCTCACCAGAAATCCTCTCACTGCAAAGTGGAAATACTGGATAAAATGTAAGATTCTTTAAATGTAGGGCTGAGCCCACAAGACAGGAAAATCCCCAGGGATAAAATATGAAGAGGAACCTGAAATCATAAGCTGTAATAGCTGAGCTGAAACTCTGGAGGTCTTATGGGTATTTTCTGGTCTTAGTAACAGAGGTTTTTCTCTCTTTGTTCCAGTTTCCTTCCCACATAGGTGAAGACTTAGGCAACAAAGATAAAGACTTAGGACAGTGAGAGGTGGAAGTTAGACTACAAAAATCCACCCAAAGTTATAGAGCAATGACAAAGAAGCTTTTCTGTCTAGGCTCTAGATGGAAAAAAAAAAAAAAATGAAGTACTCTGAGAAATCATAACCATAGGTCTGACCTCACGGGTTTGGCACTTAGATTTACACTCGAATTTTCATGTGAAGAGATTAACCTAAAACATGTTCTGTGCTGGTAATATCCATTGTGTACCTGGCAGAAGCCATTAGAAAATATCTCTTAAAGGTCATATTCTTCCACTGGGTTCCCCGCTGAGGTTCTACAGAAGATGAGCTTACATCCAAAATTATAAAATGCATGGGGAACAAATGCACTATGAGAAAGAGTAGAAGTAGATCCTAGAAACCATAACAATAGATACTCTCTGATAGACATGACAAAACATCATGTATTAATGATTAAAGATATAAAGAATGAACTGAAAATATAGGAAAAGATGAGACTGGTTTGGAAAATAGAACTTTTAGAAATGTCAAAATATAATAATTAATAGTAAAAATCAATAGATGGGTTAAACAGGAACTTAGACTCACCTTAAGAGAAAATGAGTGAACCATATAAAAGAAAATTATTGAGAATGCAGTGTAAAGAAATAAGGAGATAGAAAATACATAAGAGAGTTTGACTGTACATAAGATCAGGTCGTCTGGAAACAGGACAATTTGACTTCCTCCTTTCCAATTTGGATGCCCTTTATTTCTTTCTCTGTCCTCATTACTGTGGTTAAGACTTCCAGAACCGTGTTGAATAAGAGTGGTGAGAGTGGGCATCCTAGCCTTCTTCCAGTTCCATTCAGTAAGATGTTAGCTGGATTTGTCATAGGTGGCCTTTATTGTGTTGAGGTTTCCATACCTAATTTATTAAGCGTGTATATCATGAAGGATTGTTGAATTTTATCAAAAGCTTATTCTGCCTCTATAGAGATGATCATATGATTTTGTCCTTCAGTCTATTGATGTGATGTACAATGTTTATTGAATTGCATATGCCGTATCATCCTTGCATTCCTGGGATAAATTTCACTTGATCATGGTGTATTATGTTTTTGATCTGTTGTTGGATTCAGTCTGCTAGTATTATGTTAAGGATTTTTGCATCTATATTCAGAGATATTGTCCTGTAGCTTTTTTGTTGTGTCCTCATCTGATTTAGGTATCAGGGTTTTATAGAAAAACCTAGATTCTACCAAAAAACTCTTAGAACTGATAAACAAATTCAATAAAATTGCAGGATACAAAATTAATACACAAAAATCAGTAGTGTTTCTGTATATGAACAACAAACTAGCTGAAAAGAAATTAATAAGATTATCCCATATACAATTGCTACCAAAAACAATAGAATACCAAGAAATAAATTTAACCAAGGAGGTAAAGGACCTCTATAAGGAAAACTACGAAACGATGAGAGAAATTGGGCCGGGCATGATGGCTCATGCCTGTAATCCCAGCACTTTGGGGGGCTAAGGCAGGTGAATCACTTGAGGTCAGGAATTTGAGACCAGACTGGCCAACACAGTGAAACCCCATCTCTACTAAAAATAGAAAAAATTAGCCATGCGTGGTGGCACACACCCGTAATCCCAGCTACTGAGGAGGCTGAGGCAGGAGAATTGCTTGAACCCAGGAGGCAGAGGTTGAAGTGAGCTGAGATCATGCCACTGCACTCCAGTCTGGGTGACAGAGTGAGACCCTGTCTCAAAAAAAAAGGAAAGAAATTGAAGAGGATACAAATAGAAAGATATCCCATGCTCATGGATTGGAAGAATTAATATTGTTAAAATGAAGGTACTACTCAAAGCAATCTACAAAGTCAATGCAATCTCTATCAAAACACTAGACATTTTTCCAAGAAATAGAAAATGAATTATAAAATCTGTATGGAACCATAGAAGATCCCAAATAGTGAAAACAATCCTGGGCAAAAAGAATAAAGCTATAAGTATCACACTACCAGATGTCAAAATATACTACAAAGCTGTAGTAACCAAAACATCATGGTGCTGGCATAAAAACAGACACATAGACCAATGAAATAGAAAGGAGAACCCAGATATTAATCCATATATCTGCAGCCAACTGATTTTTGATGAAGGTGCCAAGAACACTATTTAGGGAAAGGACAGTTTCTTCAATAAATGGTGCTGGGAAAACTGGATGTCCATGTGCAGAAGAATAAAAGTTGACCTCCACCTCTCACTGTATAAAAATATCAATTCAGAATTAATGAAAGACCTAAATGTAAACCTGAAACAACAAAACTACTAGAAGAAAACATAGGAGAAATGCTTCGGGACATTGGTCTGGGGAAAGATTTTATGAATAAGTCCTCAAAAGCACAGGCACCAAAAGCAAACACAGGACTGAATCAAACTAAAAAGCTTCCACACAACAAAGAAAACAATCAACAGAGTGAGAGGATAACCTATAGAATGAGAGAAAATATTTGCAAACTACTTACCTAACAGAGAATTAATATCCAGAATATACAAGGAGCTCAAACATCTCAACAACAACAAAAACAAAAACAATGTAATGTAAAAATGGGCAAATGATCTGAGCAGACATTTCTCAAAAGACATACAAAGGGTCAACAAATATATGAAAAAAATGCTCAGCATCACTTATCATCAGGGAAATGCAAATAAAAACCAAAGTGAGGTTAACATCTCACCCCACTTAAAATGACTATTATCGAAAAGAGAGAAAATAACAAATGCTGGCAAGGATGTAAAGAAAAGGGAACTCTTACAGACTGTTAGTGGGAATGTAAACTGGTACAGCCACTATGGACAACAGTGTGAATGTTCCTCAAAAAACTGCAAATAGAACTAACATAAAAGGAATCCCACTACTAGGTATATATCCAAAGGAAAGTAAATCATTATATTGAAGAGACATATGCACTCCCGTGTTTATTTCAGCACTATTCACAATAGCCAAGATAAGTAATCTACCTAGGTATCCAACAACAGATGAATGAAGAAAATGTGGCATATATACATTATGGAATATTACTCAACTATCAAAAAAAATGAAATCCTGTCATTTGAGGCAACATAGATGGAACTGAAGGACATTGTGTTAAGTGAAATAAGCCAGGAACAGAAAGTTAAAACCACAAGTTCTCACTCATACATGGAAGCTAAAAAAAAAAAAAAGTTGATCTTATAGAAGTAAAAACTAAAACAAAAGATAACAGAGGCTTGGAAAGGTAGGGGAAAGGGAGGAATGGGGAGAGACTTATTGAAGGATACAAAATTACATCTAGATAGGAGAAATAGGTTCTAGTGTTCTATACCACTGTAGGATGACTATAGTTAATAATAATACATCATTTCAAACAGCTAGAAGGAGGATTCTGAATGTCCCGAACACAAAGAAATGATATGCATTTAAGATGATGAATATGCTAGTTACCCTGATTTGATTACTACACATTATATGTATCCAAACATCACTATGTACCCCACGAATATGTACAATTATTTTTGTCCACTAAAAAAATAAAATTAAAAACAAAGAAACTATGAAGGAGTTTAAGAATGAATTGAGGATACTACACAGATTTAGCAACAGAGATCACAATGTTGTTTCTGAAATCTAAATGTTGGAAATAATGTAACTGCTTACAAATAGAATTTTTGTTTAATTTTATAATTTTTTAAATTTTTACTTAAGACAGTTAAGTTTAATTAACTTAAGGTAAATGATAACTCTAAAAACGTATGTATTGACATTGAAAGTATAAATTTGTAAGCCTAAATATTTAAAACATGTATTTCTATAAGTGCATAGGAAAATATGTTTAAAAAAAAACTATACTAGATTTTCTTTGGGTAAGTAGAATTATGGGTGTGTGTGTGTGGGTGTGTGTGTGTGTGGGTGTAATCTTCCAGAATTAGAAAATAAACAATTTGGAGAAAAAACACCAACATACTGGAATAACTCAGAACATCACTCTTGGATTAACAATTCCTTCCTGTTTAATGTCTTTATTTGAAGTCCCCACTGCTGACTGGACCTTGAAGATAATAGTCAAGACTGCTTAGAGGTTTGTGGCTTTGCATTCCAAGACAAAAGTGTGAGAGGCCTTTTGAGAGGCCTCTTGACCCATGCAGAGTGACCTGGATCTCAGATATGGAGTGTCCATCACACAGGGTCAACATCTGGATTTTACAGAAACACCTGACCTTATTCCCCACAGCCGTTTACTCTGGAGAATCTGCTCCACTCAGAGAGCTGTCCACTCTAGAGAGTCTCCAGATACGGTTTTTAGGACACCCAGCTTCTGTGAGGATAATGACAGAGCTGGACTCCATGTCATTCTGTAGGATGAATCTGTTGATTTCCCCAATACCACCACCCACCAAGCTCCTCCCATACTGCAAAGTTTGTAGTCTATGGATACAGTGTTGGCCATTCTGTATTCAGGATAAGGAGCCTGCCCTTCTCTGAAATCATCACTTATCCAGACTGTAGGTTGGCCTCCCCACCTCATTCTGAATCCTGATTCTAGGGGTTGACAGTCATTCATGAGGACCTGGACACTCATAAGAGAAAAACCTAGTAATGATTTCAAGAATAAATTCTGCCTTGGACTGGAAGCTTCCTGCTTCAGGAATCATGACACTCTATTGCAAAAGCAATTACATATCACAAGATACAAACACTATCGATATGCTGTTAACACCACATTTCCAAACTGGAGTAACCTCACACACCCCAGCCTGACAATAACACTTACCTTTGATTAAATGCCTGTAACCTACCAAGCCCTATTCTAGGCACCTAAGCAACACAGTTGCAGCACAAAAGGCATGTTCTGAGGTCTTCTTTAGCTTCCCCATAATGTCCACCAGCGCTTACAAAATTAATATTTTCTTAATCTTCTGGGCAAAAATTAAGGGCAAAGTACTGCCTAACTTCTGCTTTCCCTTCCCTTCAGACTGCTGTCTCCTCTAAGTTCTACCAATATAGAAAGCCTAGAGCAGCCACTGAACATTTGTTAATTTGTTTGCTTCTTACCATCATTTTTGAGCCTGGCATAGCTCTTCAATGTTAAAGATGAGGAAATAGACTAAGAGGGACAAGTAACATTGGAATACAAAGGCATAAATCGCCAGGCCATTTGAAACTGTGCCGTGTGTCCTATCCCAAGGACTAACTTCTCCCTATTCTCCTAAACTGCCTCCCTATACAAATACTTAATGAGTAACAAATGTGTCAGGAGATAATAGGGAAGGAAGATAAAAGCCACTTCTCTCCCTACCCATGAGATGCTCATGTTCTGGCAAATGAACCCAATGATCTGGTTAAAAGAACAAGTGTTTATGGAAGGCTAACTGAGTTCACAGCAAGATTTAATAAAAATATTCATGACATCCTTGGGCTTACTTTATTCTCTGCATGCTGGTGTCTTCTTAGAGCAGATGCTCATGTCCTCTCAGCCCACCTTGGAGGTTACCTGTAGGTTAGTGAACAAACACTCTGACAGCTCCCTATCCCAAGCACCTGCATCCCTCTGGTTAAAGATTCTCTCTTGACTCAGGAGTCCCTGGTCCACACAGGCAGGAGTGGATGTCTCAGGACCAACTCTCTCCCATGAGCCATGGGAACTGGCAGATAAGCACCTTGGCCTCTTTGCCACCAGGGGTGATAATTTGAAAGTATGTTCTGCACAGCATCTCAGAGTATCCTTAGCAAGATAGTGCTCCAGCTGCCCACAGGGGCAACAGGCTCATCAATAAATGCTTTTTGGCAGTCTTTTCTTCCCTGGGCCCCTTTTCCACTCTCTCATCATGCTTCCGGAATCACCTCCCAAGTAAACTGCTGGCACCCAAATCCTTGTCCCTGGGTCTGATTTTAGGTGAGCCCAAGCAAAAAGACATCTGTTTTCCTTTCACCCACAGACATCTAATCTTGAGGTCTGTGGTCTTATTGGAGTCATGAGAAATTGCTCAGTAACTATGATAAGGTTATAACCTTCTCTAAGGAACCAGATAATGACCTTTGCACAGGACTATCTTGACAAAGAAACTACTGACTATATAGAAAGTGTCCAGTGTCTTTTAAACGCGATAAAGATGAGGCATATTACCCACTTGCTCTGATGTGGCAGTAAAATGCAAGATCAGAGGTCAAACATTAAAACTCCAGCTCCACCTCTTTTTAGATGAGTTGCCTCAGAGGAGTTACTAAATATCTCTGAAACGCAGTTCCTTCATCTGTAAAATCAGATCATAAGTTTTACCTTATAATGACTTACTGTGTTAAAAAATATAAAATATCAAGCACATTACCAGGCACAGCGTGTGTGCTCAATAATGTGAAGTATTACAGAATTCAGAGACTGCAAACACTAAAACCTAAGTAAGTAGAGATAAGAGAGAAGCAAACTGACTGCTCCATGAGGCTGTAGCAGGAATTGTGGCAAAGAGGTAAATTCAAGCCCTTTCCAAAAGCATTGAAGTTCACATTTAAAGCCAACATCAATCAAACAAAATACACCATTGGCCAAATCTCACCTGTGGGCTTCCCTCTTTGTGACTTCGGTTAGGCAACCAGACTAAGCCCTTTCTTTTCACATGCTGTTTCTTCTTCCTGAAATATTCTGGAAGAATATTTCATTGCCTGTCAAACTCCTATTCATCTTAAAAATCCCCACTTCCATGTAATCAAATATATAGATATGTTTCCACTTTACAAGAGTAATTTCACCATTCCCCAGGTGCCTACCTGGCATGTAGCAATTAATGCACTGCATTTCATTATCTGCTGTCATATATTTTATTATCACTGTATTTGGTTACCTGCTGTCATGTATTTCATTATCTGCTCTCTGATATAGTGTTAGATGCACAGTTGCAGCTGACCTGATTATTTCCATGAGGGGTAACTAGCCACTGTCCTACATCCTCTGTTCTGACTTTTCTGTCATCCCAATTCCTCTCCTGGAATACCCTCAACCTCCTCATGATCCAGAAGCCTTAGGACCCTCTTCCTGCCCAGGCTGCTGTATATTATGATTGGTCAAATCCAATGCCAATCAATTGTTAAACATGTAAAATTACTTCCTGATTCTCTCCACATCTTCCATGAGCTCCTTAAGGGCAAAGACCTTATTCTCTTCCCCTTTTATTCACAGCACTGAGAACAGTCCCTAACCCATAGCAGAAATTAATAAATGAATGTGTGAAGGAACAAATAAGGAATTCAAACAAGTAACTATCTTTCTTAGACATTTAGCACTCAGTGTTTCACATCAGTGATTTGCATGACAATAAAGTAGACAGAGATTTACAACAGTTCATTTAAGGAATTTGATTCTTCTTTCAAAATATTTCATCTGAGGAACATAGCAAAATAGCTAAAAATCTCCACGATACCTGTATCCAAGTTCATATGGATTGTAACTTTGCCACTATTCCTAACAAGATGTGGAGTTTATTTCTCCATCCTTTGAATCTGGGCTTGGCCATGTCTCTTGCTTCGGTCCATAGGACAATAGCGAACATGATGCAAGCTGAGGCTTAAAAAATGTTTATGCAATAGGGTCTGCCCTCTTGCTGTTAGCAACCCTGAGATCACCATGTGAAGTCATCCAAGCCAGAAGGCTGGATAGTGAGAGACCACACGAAACAGAAATGGACTGCCTCATCTAAGGCTTCCTAGATAAATCAGCCTGCCAACTGTCTACCAGACATGTGGGTGAATCCATCCTAGACCATCCATCCTCAGCTGAGACATTAAGACCAGAAGATCTGCAGCCAACTGACAGAATTATAAGAAGGAATAAATGCTCGTTGCTTTAAGCTATTAATTTCTGGGGTTATTTGTTAGGTAGCAAAAGCTAACTGATACAAGTATGTCTTAATAAGTCTCTAGTCAAAATTTGGATTTACAAAGGACATAAAAAGTAAATTTCTTGGAAATTAAAGAGAAACACACATGGATTACCTACAAAAAACATTTAATGTTAAGAATTTTTACCAAAAAATTTAGTAGGCTGAGAGTAAAATATTCTTAGATAGGAAATGAAAATCTTATAAATAATTTTCTCCAAATTATAAACTTAATAAAAACAAAACTATTCTGAAAAATAACAATGAACAATGGCAGATTATCAAGCAATAGCACAAGCAGTTTTCTTTTTTAAGAAAGTAAAATAGTGTGGTACTGTATAAATTTGTATTCAACATTTATTCAAGAAATATTTATTAAGTATTCACTAGGTGCCAAGCACTGTTCTAGCTATTAGGATACAGCAATAAATAAAACAGATCAAGTGACAGTAACTTCATAAAGATTATAAATCAAACAATAGATTATAGAACAAAAGAGAAGAGTACAAATAAGCCCAGGTAGCTATGAAAACTAACATGATAATGAACTATCCAAAACAATGAAGATGTGAAAAGTGATTTAATTGTATTGTAATAGTACATAAGTACTTTAAGAAACTTAATATTTTAATATTGCTTATCAGTAGTATAATATATTCATTCTTCAATTGTCCATAAGCTATAAACAATACTATTCTAAACCCTTCAGGTTGAATGAAGACATTGCACTTCAGCTTTTTACAAGAATGGATTAAAACCTTTAATCTTTCACAACCACAAGCACATGTAGTAGACTTAACTGTTAGTCTTAATTATTCCTGCCACTGTGGTATTATGATAATCCACATTGTTGTCATGGACTTATGGTGGCCATAGTATTCTTTCTCTTCCTTTGACTTTGGGCTTGGGTATGTGACATGTTCTGGCCAATAGGAGCAGAGCTTTAAATTCTGCTTGTATGATCGGCCATGTCTTCCCACACTTCCACTTTTTGCCATGAAAAAACCATATTTAAGAAGTTATTGGTCTGAGGAGGATAAGAGACATATGGGTTAAACAATCCACAGCTGGAATCAAGCCCAACTAAGCCCACCAGTCTAGATCAGCTGAATGTAAGCTGACTCACAGACACATGAATGAGAAATAAATGCTTACTGTTATAAGCTACTGAGTTATCATACCAAAACATAGGAAGATCTATACATTTGAAATAACTGAATGGTTAAAAACTGAAAGAAAATATTTGGGAAGATTTTTTTCGCTCAAATATGGGAGATAAAAAAATAACATATAATGACTTTATTTAAAAATCAATACTATCGAAAAGAACCAATAAATAAATGGGTAAAAGACATGAGAAGATAATAATATCATATAATAAATACACAAAGAAAAATGTTGAATTTGAACAGCAATAAAAATACAGAATAAATTCATAATAAAGCACCATTTCCAATGCTCTACTTATTAAAGATAGGAATAATATAAGTTGAGTTTTGGGGAAACTAGGCCACTGCTCTTAAGACAGAGTCCAAGCACTTCGCAATGATCACTAAGCCCCACTCGAACATCATCTCCCACCTCTCCCCCAACTCCAGCTCCACTGCCATCTTTCTGAAATGTTCTTAAGTTCTTCCTTCCTCAGGTACCTCTCAAACATTATTCCTGAAGATATTCCTTCTTCCTCCTTCTCACCCTCACTTCCCAGCTCCCCACTGCCTCTTTCTCCTAGTTGACAGGATATAATTTTACTATATCATGTTTACCCTAGGAGATATGGTCACTACATGGAATAATGGCAGAATTGTCCTATTATTGAAATTGTTTATTTTCCGTATACTTAATTTTTGTTGCACACATGTATTTGATTCCATGTGACTCCATTGACTTTATGACCATGGAATTCTCTCTAAAATTTCAGTACAGAATCCCATTTTATTGGTGACCTGCTAAGGGCCTTACATTACTTTCTCATAGATTATTGTCTCATAAAAGTCATGGCAACAACATTGCAAAGTAACAATAAATATATTCATTTTTATAGAAAAAATAAAGTCTCAAAGAGGAGGTTAAGGACACTTCCAATCTCAGCTCTGACATGTAATGAGCTTGGAAGTCATCACTACCATCTTTATAGCAAGAAATGTCTGAACATACTGAAAATCAATGACTTTTATTGGGCTCATCAGAAAACTGACATGGCAGGGCAAACTGCGACTCCAAAATCTGGTATACAGGGGCACCCAGGAAGTCACAGTCAAGATCTACTTACCTGGAGCAAAAGCTATTGAAGCCTAAAGTAGTAAGAACTCTCAAATAGTAATTTTGGTGAATGTGTGGAGGCTCAGTGTACACTAGCATGATAGCGAGAAATTCCTGGGATCCCAGTCTTAGAAGGGGGTCAGATTTTCATAACGCTTACCTCCAGGAATGCTGCAAGGTCTCACAATGAAGATCCAAGAAGGACTCCCTCCTGGTTCTGGCTGGGTATACGAAGAGTAATCCTTGTTAAATATGTACATAACATTTTCCATAACAAAGACCTACTTTCCAGGGGGAAGAAAATGTTGCCAGAGGCTTATTCTATCTGGGAAAGGAATATCTCTCTTACATTAGTCTCTAGTCTTCTTATTTTACCTAAAGAGGCTGTGGGGAAAGAAAACATAGTCAACAGGGGACATGACTCTAAGGAAATAGACTGGGAATGCTGAAACCAGGGAAGAATGTAGGTGGAGGAGGGAAAAATAGCTACATTACCAGTAAAACACTAGTGAAGATCACAGCCCAAAGATATAGGGTGAATAAAACACTAAGATGTAATTGAAAAATTACAAAACACTCCCCTTCCCCAACACCTTATACCAAGAGAGCTCCATTATAATGACAATAAATTACAGCTGACAGTCTTTCTAAAGGGGAATCTTCAGGGAAGTCCAAAATCAAGACAAAAACAAAGATACTAGAAGAGTTTGAAACTTCTTGCACTTATAGCTAAGCCTTAAGTGAAGTCAAATTTCTAGCCAGACTAATAAAAATCCTCACACTAAAGACCTATTTTCACCCAATACAATGTGTTCAACTTTCAACAAAAAGGTATCAACAACAAGGCATGCCAAAAGAAGAAACAGTCTGAAAAACAAAGCAATCTTCAGAACTAGACTTAGATATGACAGAGATATTTGAATTATCAGACAGGAAATTAAAATAACTCTGATAAATGTGTTAAAGGCTCGAATGTAAAAAGTAACATGCAAGAAGAGATAGGTAATGTAAGCAGAGAGATAAAACTCTAAGAGAATCAAGTGGAAACTTTAGAAATAAAAAACACCGTAACTGAAATAAAGAATGCCTTTGATGGGGCTCATCAGGAGATTTGATGTGATTGAGAAGAGAATCAGCGAGTTTGGAGATAAGTCAATAGAAACTTCCCAAACTTAAATGCAAACAGAAAAATAAGTGAAAAATGCAGAAAAGAACATAGAAGTACTTAAGAAAAATTTCATAAAGGTAGAACATATGAGTAATGGAATACCTGAAGGAAAAGAAAAAAATGAAGCAGAAGAAATATTTAAAGTAGTAATGGCTGAGAACTTATCAAAACTAATTACAGACACTAAACCACAGATCTAGGAAGCTCAGAGAACACTATAAAGATAAATACAAACAACAACAATTTTAAAAAAAACCTGAGGCCAATCACATTCCAACTGTATAAAAAGACAAGGAAGGCCCGGCGCAGTGGCTCAGTCCTATAATCCCAGCAGTTTGGGAGGCCGAGGTGGATGGATCACGAGGTCAAGAGATCAAGACCATCCTGGCCAATATGGTAAAACCCCACCTTTACTAAAAAAAAAAAAATATTAGCTGGGCATGGTGGCGCACACCTGTAGTCCCAGCTACTCTGAATGCTAAGGCAGGAGAATCACTTGAACCTGGGAGGTGGAGGTTGCAGTGAGCCAAGTTCACACCAGTGCACTCCAGCCTGGCGACACAGTGAGACTCCATCTAAAAAAAAAGGAAAATCTTGAAAGAAACCAAAGGAGAAAGCACTTTACCTAAAGAAGAACAAGGATAAGGATTACAGTGGACTTCTCATCAGAACCATAAAAGCAAAAAGAGAATGAAATTGCTATGGTTTGAGTACGTCCTCTCCAAAATTTATATGTTGCCAGTGTGAGATATAGATAGATAGATAGATAGATAGATAGATAGATAGATAGATAGATAGATAGATAGAGCTAGCTAGCTAGCTAGCTGAGGGCATTAAGAGTAATTAGGCCACTGGGGGTTGCTCCCTTGTTAATAGGATTAAGGTCCTTTCAAAAGAGGCTTCCCTCAGGTTCAGCTAGCTTGCCCTATTTCCTTTTGCCATGTGAGGATGTAGCAAGAAGCTCATCATATCGAAGGAGGAAAAATTGAAAGCCTTTCCTCTAAGATTCATAAGAAGACAAGGATGCCCACTTTTACCACTTTACTCAACACAGCACTGGAAGTCCTAGCCAAAGCATTAGTAAGAAAAATTAAAAGCACCCAAATATGAAAGGAAGAAGTCAAACTGTTCCTGCTTGCTGCTGGCATGATCTTATACTTAGAAAAACACAGTGGACTAAAAAATTCCTAAACTAACAAATAAATTGAGTAAAGTTGCAGGATACAAAATCAACATACAAAAATCAGTAGCATTTCTATATCCCAATAGCAAACACTCTGAAAAAGAAATCAAGAAAGCAATTCCATTTATAATAGCTACAAAAGTATACTATCGGTAAATTTAACAAAGAGGTGAAATATCTCTACAATAAAAACTATAAAACACTGATGAAAGAAATCAAAGAGAACATAAACAAATGGAAAGATATCTCATGTTCATAGGTGGAAAGAATATTGTTAAAATAACCATACTATCCAAAGCAATCTACAGATTCAATGTAATCCCCATCAAATAACCACCAATAACATTCTTCACAGAAATAGAAAGAACAATCCCAATATTCACAGAACCACAAAAGACCCTGAATACCCAAAGCAAGCCTGAGCAAAAAGAACAAAGCTAACTATGTTAAAGCAACCTAAATATGGCTGAGAAAGGCTCCATACTTCTGTATTTGAGTCCTCGTGGATGAACTGTAACCTAACTTAACAGTCAGACAAAATTGAAAACCTGACTTAATAGTATGCACCTGTAACAATAGCTGAGCGTTGGCCAATCCCAGTGACCATACTTCAACCACTCATAGACTGCTGAATGTTCACTGCATTCAAATAAGGCAAACGCCAGGCTGTAACCAATCTCACTGTTTCTGTACCTCACTTCCGTTCCTGTACATCACTTTACCTTTTTTGTCTATAAATTTGTTCTGACCACGAGGCACCCCTGGAGTCTCTGTAAATATGCTGGGATTCTAGGGACTGCCGGATTTGCAAATCGTTCATTGCTCAATTAAACTCCTTTAAATTTAATTCAGCTGAAGTTTTTCTTTTATCAACTGAATCCTAAAAGAAAACCTAGAAAATACTCTTCTGAACATTGATCTAGGCAAAGAATTTATGACTAAGTCCTCAAAAACAAATGCAACTAAAAACAAAAATTGACAATTGGGACCTAAGTAAACTAAAGAACCTCTGCATAGCAGAAGAAACTATCAACAGAGTAAACAGACAACCTACAGAATAGGAGGAAATATTTGCAAACTATGCATCCAACAAAGAGCTAATATCCAGCATCTGTAAGGAACTTAACCAAATTTACAAGAGAAAAGCAACACCATTAAAAAGTGGGTGAAGAACATAAATAGACATTTCTCAAAAGAAGACATTTCAAAGTGGCCAACAAACATGAAAAAACTCTCAACATCACGAATCATCAGAGAAATGCAAAACAAAACCACAATTAGATACCATTTCATACCAATCAGAACGGCTACTATTAAATTAAAAAGTAACAGATGTTGGCAAGGTTGTAGAGAAAAGGAAATGCTTATACACTGTCAATGGGACTGTAAATTAGTTCAGCCTCTGTAGAAAACAGTTTGGACATTTCTCAAAGAACTGAAAATAGAGTTACCATTCAACCCAGCAATCTCATCATTAGGTAGGTACCCAAAGGAAAATAAATCATTGTACCAAAAAGATACCTGCACTCATATCACAGCACTATTCACAATAGCAAAGACATGAAATCAGCATAGGTGCCCATCAATGGTGGAATGGATAAAGAAAATGTGTTACATATACACCATGCAATACTATGCAGCCATAAATAAGAATAAAATTATGTGCTTTGCAACAACGTGGATGCAGCTGGAGGCCATTATTCTACATGAATTAACACAGAAATAGAAAACCAAATACTGCACATTCTCACTTACAAGTGGGAGCTAAACATTAGGTGCACATGGACATAAAGATAGGAACAATACAGTGGGGACTCCAAAAGAGGGCAGGGAGAAAGTGTTGAGAAACTACATATTGGGTCCTATGGTTACTATTTGGGTGATAGGTTTAATAGAAGCCCAAAATCAGCATCACACAATATATCCATGTAAGAAATCTTCATGTGTATCCCTTGCATCTAAAAGAAAAGAACAAAGATGAAGGCGTCAGACCACCTGACTTCAAAATATACTGTAAAGCTATAGTAACCAAAATACCATGGTACTGGCATAAAAATAGACACATAGACCAATGGAACCAAATCAATAACCCATAAATAAAACCATGTATTAACAGCCAACCCAATTTCCCACAAAGGTACCAAAAACAAGCGTTAGGGAAGGGACAGTCTCCTCAGTGAATGGTGCTGGGAAAACTGACTGTTTCATATACACAAGAATGAAATTAGACCGCTATCTTCACCATATACAAAAGTCAACTCAAAATGGATTGAAGACTTAAATGTAAGACCTGAAAACTATAAAACTACTAGAAGAAAACGTTGGGTAAACACTTTAGGACACTGGTCTGGGGAAAGATTTTTTGGGGTAAGAACCAAAACATAGGAACAAAAGCAAAAATAGACAAATGGAGTTATATCAAACTAAAAAAATTCTGCATGGCAAAGGAACCAACCAACAGAGTGAAGATACAAGCTACAGAAAAGGAGAAAATACTTGCAAAATGTCTATCCTGCAAGGGATTAATATTCAGAATATATAAGGAACTCAAATAACTCAACAGCTAAAAAAGAAAAAACACAATCAAATTTTAAAATGAGCAAATGATCCAAACAGACTTATCTCAAAAAAAGAAAAAATACATACAAATGGCCGAAAGGTGTATGAAAAATGTTCAGTATCACTAATCATCAAGGAAAAGCAAATTAAAACCACAATGAAATATTATTTTGCCCCTGTTAAATTATGAAAATGACAAAAAATTACAAATACTTGCAAGGATATGGAGAAAGGGGAACTCTTATATACTGTTAGCAGGAATATAAATTAGTACAGCCATTAAAACAAAACAGTATAAAACTTTCTCAAAAAACTAAAAATAGAAATACCATTTGATCCAGCAATACCATTACTGAGTATAGATCCAAAGGAAAGGAAATCAGCTCACTGACGAGGTATCTGCAATCCCATATATATTGCAGCACTCTTCACAATAGCCAAAATATGAAACAAACTAAGTGTCCATTAACACATGAATGGATGAGGAAAATGTAGTACATATACACAATAGAATAGTATTCATCTATTAAAAATTATGAATTTCTGCATTTTGCAGTAACATACATGAGTGTGGAGGGTATCATGTTGAGTGAAATAAATCAGGCATGTTCTCATGCATATGTGGAAGCTAAAAAAGTTGGTTACATAGAAGTAGAGAGTAGAATTCTGGTTTCCAGAGGCTGGTAAGGACTAGGGGAGGGGAGATAGGGAGAGCTTGGTTAATGGGTACAAAATTAGAGTTAGATCAGAGGAATAAGCTATGGGGTTCTGTAGCGCAATTAGGTGACTACAGTTAACAACAATTTATTGTATATTTCAAAAACAACTAGAAGAAAGAAATTTGAATGTTCCAAACACAAAGAAAAGATAAATGTTTGGGGTGATGGATATTTGAATTACCCTGATTTGATCACCACAGGTTGTATATGTGTATTGAAATATCACCTGTGCCTCATAAATATGTACAATTATTATGTATCAATTAAAATTTTTAATTATATTTCTTTAAAAATGCCTAATGAGATCAAATACTGGCACCTTGGTCTTGGATTTCTCGGCCTCCAGTATTGTGAGAAATAAGTTTCTGTTCTTTGTCAATTACCCAGTCTGTGGTATTCTGTTATAGCAGCGTGAAGACAGAAGTAAAATGTTTGAAGTGATGAAAGAAAAAAATCACCAACCTAGAATTCTGTATCCAAGGAAATCATTTCATAAGTGAAAGAAAAATACTTTGTTGGGCAAACAAAAGCTGAAGGAGTTCACTGGCAGCAGATCTGCCCTGTAAGGAATGTTAAAAGTTTTCAAGGCAGAAGGAAAATAACGTGGATCTGAAATTTGGAAGTACATAAAGAACAGGGCCGGGGATGGCAGCTCACTCCTGTAATCCCAGCAGTTTGAGAGGCCAGGAAGGGTGGATAGCTTGAGCCCAGGAGTTCAAGACCAGCTGGGGCAATGTGATAAGACCCCATATCAAAAGTGTTTTTAAAAGACATTAGCCCGGTATGGTGGCAGGTGCCTGTGGTCCCAGCTACTCAGGAGGCTGAGGTGGGAGGATCACTTGAGCCCAAGTGATCAAGGCTGCAGTAAGCTCTGATCAGTGCACTCTACTTTGGGCAACAGAGTGGGACCCTATCTCAAAATACACAAACATGCACATACATGCACAAACCACACACAACGCTGGGAGTGCAGTGGTGCTATCACAGCTCACTGCAGCCTGGACCTGCTAGGCTCAAGGGATTCACACACCTCACCCTCTCACATAGCCATGACCACAGACATGCACCACCACGCTTGACTCATTTGAAGAATTTTTTAATTTTTTTATTTTTTTTCATTTTTTCTGTAGAGACAGGGTCTCACTATGTTGCCTAGGCTGGTCACAAACTTCTGGACTCAAGCCATCCTCCCACCTCAGCCTCCCAAACTACTAGAATTAAAAGTGTGGCCACTACACAGGGCCTAAATAATAACTTTTCAGAAGTAACAAAAGTAACAATGTATTGGAGTGATTATAGGGTATGGTTAAGATAAATGACAGCACTGTCACAAAGTACAGGAGAGAAAAATAAGAAATATTCTGTTCAATAACACCTGTACTTCATATGAAGTGTTATAGTGTTATTTAAACATAGACTGAGATTAGCTTTCCAGAAAATGTATATTGCACACTCTAGGGAAACCACTAATAAAATTTTTTGAGTATGATTAATACACTAAATGGAGAGATAAAATAGAATCATAGAAAATGCTTCATTAAAATCAAAGAAGGCAGAAGTGCAATGAGGCAAAGAAGCAAAGAAAAATACACTGAGAAGAAAACAATTACAAACATGACAGCTGTTAATGTGATTATTATATCACTAATCACTTAAATCAGAATAGTCTAAATGCACCAATTAAAAAGCAAAGATTATCAGTGTGGGCAAAAAAATCAAAGATGTGGTAAGTGGAAACACCCAGATATGGTCCCCAGATGGTCTCAATATACAATAAAGGCACAAAAGAATGGGCATGTCTTTTACAGAAAAAAAGGACAAAGTCACTGACCTGAGTCAAGCTACATCCATCAAAACATACAAAAACACACAGAGCAGAAATATGAAATAGCTTTAGATATTCAAAGAGTTGTTAAGGTAGTTGAATATACTAGTTAGAAATGCATTCGGTCGCAAGTAAGAAAATACTGTATAAACACTGGTTTAAACAAATTAGGGTTTAGATTTCTCACGTAAGAGAAAGGCCAGAAACAGGCATTTTCTTATGTTGGTTCAGCTGCTCAACAGTGTCATCAAGGAGCCAGACTACCTCTTTCTTTTCATTCCACTTCCTTTAGCATTTGTCCTTATATCTGTTGCCTCATTATCTCAAAGTGGCCACCATCGTTTTGGACCTCATATCCTTATTCAAGACAAGAAAATAGGAAAGTGGCATGCTAAGAGTATATGTCCCACCTTCAGAGGAAAGTAAACACTTTCCCTGCAATTCCCTCAGAAGACATCTGTTTACATCTTATTGGCCAGAACTATATTACATAACTGCCTATAGATGCAAGCTAGGCTAGGAAAATTTGTATTTTGCTTTTTCAATCTATATAATTTATGTAGGTGATAGAGAAAAAGGTAGACCAACTTCCTTTTAGTGGCTACCATTGCATATCCAAATGAAAACAGAAAATGTAATTGTCCAACTATCCTTAGTTTTGTTTTTTCTTCTTTTGTTGTCTAAGTTTTTGATTTCTCAAAAAACAACAACAAAAAAATGTTTTTCTGAAGATTATCTAGACAAGCCATAAATTCACTTACAACTTCATCTACAGAACACTTTTTCCCTTCCCTGAGCTGTATTCTGGACTATGTGTTTCCATGGATTAGGACATATGGCTCAAGAGAAAAAACATAATTTAGGTGAATACATTGTGCAAATGACATGCAAAATCCCTCTGGGTTTTGCATACAAGAGGTTTAATTTATATCATTCTAGCATGACTTAGGGCATTTGGTGTAGAGTACCAAGCCAAGAGTCCAGTAGAACATTCTCAATTGCAAATGGTTGAATATCCAACTCCAGATGGCTTCCTTAAGCAATAAAAGGAGTTTCTCAGTTTGAGCAGAGGTTGATCCAATGAGTCAACAATGTCACCAAGGAAGGGATGTGTGTGTGTGTGTGTGTGTGTGTGTGTGTGTGTGTGTGTGTGTGTTTCCATTCGTCTTTTCTGCCGTCTATATCAATTTCACCCTGAGGCTGGAGAGTGCTTCATGCTCACATGATGGCTGCCAACAATTACAAAGCTAATCTTTTTATCATATACATTTAAAATTTTACAAAGAGATAAAGAGATATCTTGTTCTTATCTCAGCCATTTAGTTTGCTACCATGTTTCACCCTGTTCTGACTGAATCCTAATTGATCACAAGCTTGCTCTGGAACCAATCACTGTGGCAATAACAGCACAATGATCTGACTGGCTTCAACCAACTAAGGCTCATCCCTGTAACTAGTGATGGGATGAATTTCATTTAAAATGTAAAAGGCATAGCTACATAGTCAGAGAGAAGGGGTGACCTGGGGTGCCTTGACAACAACCACAATTTCTACCAGATCAAGATTCCTGCATTGCCTCTCTACCATTTGTGAGGACAGGACCCCAAGAACCTTGGATTCTTCTTCTATAACATATGAATAGTAAAACATACTCAATCCATGCCTTGGCACCCTTAAAAAGATTAAATACTAGGTTACTATTACTTTTAAGGGCAAAAACCACAATTACTTTTAGACCAACCTAGCAATATAAATACAGATACTTCGTAAGTTAAAATTTTCAGCAATGAAATTTAAGCTTCTGGATGAATTTCCATTATACACACTGGGCAGCTGCTGCATGACCTGCCTAGATTTACTTGGCCTTCCCATTCCTGTTTGCACCATACAACTTCCAGTGGCAGGCATCTACGTCCCTTTGCCTGAGTGTTTTCTCTAGGCACTGCCCCTCTCTGCCCATGTGGAAGTCAAGTCACCAGGGTGAGGGAATTAACATCCTTTTCCCTAGCCCTGAATCAGGCTAGCCTGTGAGTGACAGAATCGAGGAATCATTCTTTGCTTCCGAGATGGGATCATTCTGGCATGTTTTTCACAGATCACAGAGTGGCACAGCATGATTAAACTCCGGGTGCCCACTATGGTAACTGGCTTGCTATCACGTCTTATGTTGGCTTCCTTCCATTCCAGTCTTAGTCCCACCCCTGCTTACTGGGACCACCTCCCAGATAAAGTTCTTGCACTCATATCATTGTCTCAGGATCAGCTTCTGGAGGAGCCCAAATGAAGACATCGAGCAAACTAGAATCACGTGAATATGAGAATGTTAATTTCACATGAAAAGTATATCCCAGACATTTTATTTTAAAACACACACAATGATTCTTTTGCAGTTATTTCTGTGTGTTTTCATTTCTATGCACAGCATACCTTTGTTTCTAATTAATTTATCATGCTGCTGGGTTAACTGAGGGGTCAGGCATGGCCTGCCTCCAGAAGAGATAAAACACATGCAATAATATCCAAGTGTATTTTTCACGAAGTCCTGCCCTGAGAATAGATAATGCTATTAGAATATAGAACCTACAATTAGCATATTTATCAGTAAAATACACACTAGGCCATGACAAAATTGTGTGTTTGAAAGCAAAAGAAAAGAAACACATTCAAGATGTATTCACTTAGCCATTATTTTTTTTCCTAAGTTTTGTTTTGTGCTGAGTTCATTTCTATTGCAACCAAGCTGTTAAACTGACCATTTCAAGCTATTAAACTGACCAAGCTATTAAACTAACCATCAAACTGAACTGGCCATTTCATCTAGGCCCAGAAGAAATGATGGCCTATTATGCGAGTATTTTGAAAGAATAGTTTTAAAACATCTAGCAGTGTTGCATACAAGTATTAAAAAGTGAACTGTTAGCTATATTTGTTTTCTTATTTTACAATTAAATTCAAATTTGGTTAATAACAACCCTGCCTCAAGGCCTTTGTGCCAGCTGATCCCTCTATCTGGAGTGCATACCTCTGCATGGCTGGCTCTTTCTCATTATTTGGGTAGTAGAAAGAACTTCACATAAAACTGCACTGTCCAGCATAGTAGCCACTAGCCACATAAGGATGTTCTGTACTTCATATGTGCCATCTATGTAAAAGATAGGCTGGATCTTGAAGACTTAATATGAAAAAATGTAAAGTATTGTATTAATCATTTTAATATTGATTATATGTTGAAATGATCTTTTGGATACCTTGAGTTAAAATATGTATTATTAAAAGTAATTTTACCTGTTTCTTTTTACTTTTCTCAATATACTCACAGAAAATTTAAAAATACGTATGTGGCCCATGTTTATAGCCCACATCATATCTCCATTATTCAGTGTAGACCTAAAATAATCACCATATCCACTTCATAGCACTGTTTGTCATCAAAGCACTTTGTCACTCACTGCAATTGTACAAGTAAATTACCAATTGTTTACTTTTATACTGTAAGTTCCAGGGGTCTTGTCAGCCAGGTTTACTCTGGCATATAGTAGAGTTGAAAATATACTTGATGAAATAAATAGATGAAGGAATAAAGGAATGAGGGACTGTGAGCTCTGTTTTCCTGAGAGCTCCCCTGTCTATAGCGACTCCACCTCATTTGAGTGTGACCAGGTTAATGAGCTGGACTACATCCCCCGGAGGCAGGGGTGCAACCCACAAAAGAAACAGAACTTGTTCACTGGCCATTACCGAATTACGCTTTGTGGTTCTCTTTATGATAGTATCATCAGAAAGGTAAGACTATTTGTTTCATCTGGTAAGAGTGACCAACCCACCTAACGCAGACCTAGCTCACCAGAAGATTTGCTGGTTATTAGGAAACTAATGATTCAGTAACTAACGTGATTGACTGGAGCCAAAAAGACTCTAGCTGACCTTCTGCTTAGGCACAGTCATTACAGCAATCAAGAAACTAAAGGGACTGTGCTGGGCTAGAAGTCACCTCTAATTGCTGGCCTCTGAATCCCATAACTGCCATTAAATGGCTAGCAGTGTTATATAAGTGATACAATTAAGTTCATAGCTAGCAACGCCATGAAGATGAATAGAAGTTCACTCTTCACTCATAACAATTATTTTTAGATTTGCCTGTCTGAAGACTCAAAGACTTTGTCTAGACTGAATCAAAACCTACTTATACTTTGCCCTGAATTGGCTCTGTCCTGTACAGAAAGCCAGTAGCCAGGGGTTGGGCAACTGTAGTGCTCCATAAATTATGAGAGAAATTGTCATTTTCTCCCTTCTTAGATTTTTCATATTCAAGGAACAAAGAAAGTGTAGAATTTTGAACTCACATCCAGATTGCCTAGAGTTCAAATTCTACCCTGGCTAGTGATGTATAAAAAGGCTTTAAATAATGGTTTAAATTTTATCTGTTTATGTTTCCTGATTTTGGATATCCTCACCGCAAAATACTTTGTCAAAATGAAGAAAAAAGAAGAGTATGATTTTTATGTACGTACTATCATAATTATGCCCTTCCTAAGACAGACATTACTTATAAGAATAAATTTAAAACTTACCGTCTATCTCGAATATAAACAGAAAAACCTCTCTAAAAGTTTCCACCAGTCTTTGTCAAAAGCCTGTAAAATTTTAGCATAATATTTTAATATTGCTCTTCATATGTAACAAATGTTTTGGAATATCTAGATTTATTTTTTATTGTAATAAGAAATGTGTCTTAGTTCAGGCTATAATCACAAAGTGCCATATAAATAAGTAATGGGAATTATTTTTCATCTTCTAAATATTGGGAATTCGTTTTTCACTGTTCTGGAGACTGGAAGTCTGAGATCGAGGTGCCAGTGTGGTCGGGTTCTGATGAGGGCCCACTTCCCTGCTATAGACGGGTGACTTCTCATTGGATCCCAACATGGTAGGGAAAAGAGCAAGGGAGTTCTCTGGGGTCCCTTTTATGAGGGCACTAATCGCATTCTTGAGGGCTCCATCTTCATGACCTAATTACCTCCAAAGTCCCCACCTCCTAATGCCATCACATTGAGGGTTAGGATTTCAGCATACATTTTGAAGGGACACAAACATTCAGTCCACTACAAACATTTAACAGGAGATCTACCCTCTTAACAAATCTTGAAGTGAACAATACAGTATTGTTACTATAGGCAAGGCAATATCTGGATTATTAACTATGTTTTTCAGTTTTTAATTATGTGGACATGATCTGATAAAGGGTAACTTTGTTTTTCTACCTCATGTCTAAATGCCTGTAACTGGCCCCACTGCTCTGATTCATTGTTTTTCTTGGGTTTTGTTTTGTTTTCTTTCTTTCTTTCCTTCCTTCATTCCTTTCTTCTTTCCTTCCTTTCTTTTTTTTTTTTTTTTTTTTTTTTTTTTTTTTTTTTGAGACAAGGTCTTGCTCTGTCACCCAGGCTGCAGTGCAAGTAATGAGATCACAGCTCACTGCAGCCTCCAACTCCTGGGCTCAAACGATCTTCCCCTCTCAGCCTCCCAAGTAGCTAGGACCACAGTCATGTGCCACCATACCTGGCTAAATGGGTTTTTTTTGTTTGTTTTTTGGGGTTTTTTTTTAGAGATGAGGTCTTGCTCTGTTGCCCAGGCTGGTCTAGAACTTCTGGGTTCAAACAATTCTCCCACCTCAGTCTCCCAAAGTTCTGGGATTACAGGCATGAGCCACCACATTTGGCCCTCTTGTTTTCCCTTTTTTTGTTTTGTTTTGTTTTGCCATTAATTTTTACCTCATTTCACAAAGCCACATGCTCATTGTTCTCCTTATTATTTATAACTGGCTTATATTTGAATAATAACATGCATCATTTATTTCATTGCCTGTCTTCCTCCCTTCCTTTCTCCCTCCTTCCTTTCTTCTTCTTTCCTTCCTCCTTCCCTCCCTCCATGCATTCAAAAAATACACTCTGTGCTTCTACTACCCAATAGTGAATGAAACATTAGACCTGCCTCCTGCCCTCATAAAGCTCCTCTAGTGGAAAAGACAAACATAAACCTGTTTATCTTGTTTTTACATTTAATTTGCAAGCCCCTTGAAGGAAGGGCCCGCTTTTCATCCTGTGGTACAAGGGAGATTCCCAGGAATGCCTCTTAGGGTGACCAATGCCCTTTATATTTATTTATATTTATGTTCAAAACTGACTTTGTGTATTTGCTTCTAGGACTCTAAGATTTTCAGTGAACAGTTGAATCTTAAACCCTTCTGGGGGGATACAAAGGAAATGAAGAAGCGGCCAGGATGGTGCTCAAATCTAGGGATTTACAGGTCAAGTCATGGCTTGCACTTTATTTCAATTATTCTGTCTCTTCCAAGGGTGACCTGTGCCATAGAGTCACTCCTTCAACCAGCCGTGTTGACTTCACACCTTTTGCACTAGTGCCAAGGCCTGACTCAATAACTTTTCCACTTACATAGGTTTACCTAGCAGTTAACAAACACGGATTTATCCTTGGAAAATCATTTCAAACAAACGTTTCTCTGTTTAAAATTATTCCTAATAGATAAAGTAGCAAGTTTCTCCTAATACACATAAATATAAGTTGATTTCCCCAAACAAACAAACAAACAAAAAAACAGAACACTTTAAATTCACAAAGGTACTATGGCTACTGCATTGACTTTCCACTTCTGATTCCTTCATCATCTCAGAAATCAGGTTAACAACAATCTGAGACATAACCCACAGTAATGAATAAAAAGTGATGTGAAATTGTCAGTGCCAAGTGTCAGTTGTACCATCACCTGTATCAAATGAATGGGCCTCCCTTTCAGCACCATCGGTTGTTGAGTGCTCACCATTTGGAGAGGGATCTGTCCCTTTGAATCGCAATTATGCTAGAGCAGAGAACCTGCAAGGGTGTCATCTCTATTGCAGTTAGCTCAGACTGTGATCCTGGAAGTTAGTCATCCCTAAGCCTACATAATAAACCTCTACAGCATTAAAACCATCACTGTAAACTCCAAGTCACCTGCTAGTGAAGCTTCTCTCTCTCTGAGGCTAAATACCACTTCCCAACAAAGGAAACAATGGGAATGTGATATCTGTGGTTGGAAAAAGCACTGCCTTTAAAATATGTTTTATTTTCTCATGAATCCACTTGACTTAATTTATCCAAATCCCATTTGTAGTTTAAAAAATGAAATAAAACAAAATAAAGTAAGATAAAGTGAAATAAAACTGAAAACACCAACAGAGTGGCCAAAGAAGAAAACTGACATTGCAGGTAAATTTCCACCTAATCTGGATTATGTTACCAAAGGCAGCTTCCTGCCTTCTCAGTGAGCGGGAGGAGTTAAGAGCAAGCTTCATTAGCCATAATGATAATTACATACATTTTCAAAGAGGCTATTATCCCGAGGCTTGAAGTGCTCTATAAACATTAATTAATTTAAGCTCTGGGTAGCCCAGCACCATTATGTCTTTTGTAAAGAAAAGTAAACAGAAGTGCTCAGAAGCTAAGTGTCTTCACCAGGCTCATTTAGGCAGCTGGCAGCATAGTTGTGAACAAAACTGAGTCTGAATGACAGTCTCCAATGCCAGTCACAGGCACAGAGGACTGCAAAGGACAAAGGGAAGGAGGAATACTGCAAAGTGGGATTAGTAAGGAAATGGCTACATTGTAACCAGAAAGCAGGTAAACAGTGCAGCTCAGCTAATAAGATGGACCTCAGGGTGAAGATAAGTACACTTACCATTTCAGTTTTTTTTTTTTTTAAGGTGGGGCTTCTCAAACTTTAACGTCCATCCAGTCACCTCGGGAATCTTGTTCAACTGCGGATCCTGATTCAGGAGATCTATGGTGAGGCTTGAGCGTCTTCATGGCTAAGTAAGCTCTCAGGAGCTGCTGATGCTACTGGCCTTGGACCACATTGTGTGATAATTTTCTGTGTTATTTTCTTTATTGCTCGGTTGATTCTTTAACCAATGCTATTCTACTTAACTTTTTTCAGTACCCATGTGTTACCTTTTCATTGTGTTTTTCCTCCCTTTGAAAATGAATGTATAATATTTATAGGGAAAAGCAAGCAAGTCTTAAGGGTTCAATGAGTTTTAGCCTTCTTTGAAATTTGGAGGCAGAGTTGCAAACTTCTGGCTGGAATCTAGCTCACCTGCCCTTTGATTCCAGTATAGAGAGGCTGCCAGTCCTCAGAGCAGGCTTGCCTTCGTTCCTCCTACAAAATGCACAAAGGGGATTTCTCTCTATGAGATTTATTATCCGATATTAGTATTTTTAGTTTTCCTCAGCTTTTCTTAAAGAGAAGGCACTAAATTAAAAAAAAAAAATTTAAAGAGGAAGCACTAGACAGAGGCAAATTTGCACTGTTTGAACAAGGAAAGGATTATGGTTAAGAAACAAAGCAAGGGATTGTGTTTAAAAAATTCTAACCTACATGGACAAAAAGGAAGACCCTTAATTGGTCACTCAGAGTTTTATTTTTTCCTACACAAAGATAAACATCTGGACATTTGGAAATATTTAAGTAATTAACCTATTTTTCCAGTTTTTCATCATAAACAAATTAATTTAGCAACTTTTACTGCGTTATCTATAAAGCATGCTACTGGATTCCTTGAGATGCAGAGTTGTGTGGGCTCTGGAAAATTTATACACTCAAGTTTACAATCACATTCAGCAATGTAAGGACAATTATGAAGGCATTAGAGAGAAGAGAAGCAAGGTTCACTAAAGGGTACATCCAAATGGGCCGACCAGGAGAAGCTCATGAAGGGGGTGCCTTGAGGATGAGACCTTAAGATGTCCGGTGGTAGTGGGACAGCAGATATGCCAGGCAAAAGGAAACCAAGAAGCAAAGGCATAAAAGTGGGAAGAAATGTATGCAAGTAACAGGAAATAAATTCCTGTAATCACATCAAAAGAAAAAAAGCAAAGCGAGTGTTATCTTCATTTGAAACTGCAGGGATAGCAAAATGTAATTCTGGGCTTATAAAATCCTCATGCATGGTCACACTTCCATCCTTCATCCAGTAAATATTACTGGGAGCATAGATTCAGCACTCCCAGTAATATTATGAATCTATGCTCCTCGGTTACAGTCTTCACACTTGGCCCAAATAAACTCTCTACTTATATTATTAAAAAAACATTACTAAGAGCCTACTGTGTCTCCAGCCCTGTGCAAGGCTTTGGGCATAATCTGATGAAACAAAATGAACATTACCCCTGAGCTCAAGGAGTTTGTGCTCTAGTTGGGGAACCAGACAAAGACAATCATATAAACAAATAATATATATTTACAAATAATGAAAAACATAGTAAGTGAAAAAGATACAGACCTGTGGTGAAGACAAATGCAAGAGGAGGAGCCTATTTTACACAGGATGATCAAGGAAGACCTCCTTGATGTTAATATCTGAAAGACAGAATGCACTTGGACTGTTGGGTTGCAGGCAGCAGACCTGCTTGTGCAAAAGTCCTGAGACAGGAAAGAATGAATTTGTTCCAGGAACTCCCAGAATAATGAGCCTGGAATTTAGGAACCCTGGGGAAAATGGCCAAAGGTGAGGTAAGGCAGAGAGGAAAAGGCCAGATTCTTGCAGAGCCTTATGGGCCAAGGTGAAGAATCTTACTACAAAGCACAATCCTAAATGGGTTTCCAAGTGGGAGTGATGTAGCCTGATTTGCATGTTTAAAAGACCATTCTCACAACTGTGGGGAGAATGGGATTGGAGAAAGGCAAGATTAAAATTAAGAAGTGTTGAAGGCCCTGGACAAGAGATGATAGAGGCCTGGCTGAGAGGGCTGGCCCTGAGGATAAGTGGGTGGATTCCAGCTGTGCTTTGGTGGTAGAAAATCAGCAGGACTTGCTGATGAATAGGCTGTGGAGGGGAAGGGAGGAGAGAAATTTGAATAACTGGGTGGATGGTGGTACTTAATTTGCTGCCATTTTGCATAACTATCTGTATTATCACAAATCTTCAGACATTGTCAATCAACTAAAAAAGAAAGAAAAATAGCACTTAATTATCATAGGAATTTCTATTTAAATATTTATGTGCAAAAAAAAAAAAAGGCAACGAGAAGAGGAAATACATCCAGATTTTTGATCAGAACTATCACAAATATAGGTTTAGTTTTCCCTGATGTAATGGACTGTGAAAATTTAAAAATGAAGAAAAACTTGGGATGAAGCAGTAAAACACGATAGGCTCTGAGAGGGTAAACTTTTTTTTTTTTTTTTGTGAGACGGAGTCTCGTTCTATTGTCCAGGCTGGAGTGCAGTGGCGAGATCTCGGCTCACTGCAACCTCCGCCTTCTGGGTTCAAGCAATTCTCTTGCCTCAGCCTCCTGAGTAGCTGGTATTACAGGCATGCACCACCATGCCCGCCTAATTTTTTATATTTTTAGTAGGTATGGGGTTTCACCATGCTGGCCAGGCTGGTGTCGATCTCCTGACCTCATGATCCACTTGCCTCGGCCTTCCACAGTGCTGGGATTACAGGCATGAGCCACCGTGCCTGGCCAATGGTAAACTTTTTGAAGGTATCCACCCCTCCATACCCACTACCCCTTTCCAGGCCTAGCTCAGTCAGTGGGGGTGATGATAAATATTTAGCAACCAGCTTTGCAGGGAGGAAGGAATCAAGTTAGGGGAGCCCCGACTGGTAACATTTGGTGATTTCAATGGCATAAATATTCCCTCCATGGCTGAGTTTAAGCTGCCAACATGATGTCACTCAATGGAGTTGGAAAGCAATGTGCAGAAGCACATGGTTATACAGTGCGTCCACCACACAGATGCAGCAAATGTTAGTAAATTCAAGGTCATTGTAAAATGTAAAGTAAAGAGGAAATAAGTTTGGAATATTACTTTTGCTTGTAATATCATGTCTTTAATTGTACATTTATGTAATTTAATTCTGAATAATGGCCATGATTAAAAGCAGCTCACAACATTTCTGAAATTTTGTGAATTTCAGAATCCAATCCATATTCCATTCCATATTCCATTCAGCTCTCACAAGTCACTATGTCCACCTCTAGCATACCATTCATGATTCACTGTAAGACATGCTAGATACCAATTGTTAAAAGAAAAACTCTAAATAAATTAAATTTAACAGAGTCTAATTGAACAAAGAACAATTCACCATTATGGCAGCCTCCCAAACCAGAATATGTTGAGAGCAAGGCTGGCTCTGCCACGTAATCAAAGAGGATTTATGGACAGAAAGAGGAAAGTGACGTACAGAAAACGGAAGTGAGATACGGAAACAGCTGGGTTGGTTACAGCTGGGCATTTGCCTTATTTGAACAGAGTTCTAATAGTTGGCCACCTGTGAGTGGTTGAAGTATGGCTACTGTGATTGGCTGAGTATCAGCTATTTGTTATGAGAAGATTATAGTCATCTTCTACATCCAGTTAAGCTATAGTTCACTATGTAGACAGAAGCCTGCAGGCAGAATTTAACATATATAAGGAGGCAGCTTTAGGCTAAATTTAGTTTAACACAATGAGTGTTTGTGGAATGAGCTTCACTGGACTCCCTGAACTAATGAAAATATCTGTTTTATCATTCAAATTCTAGGAAAGTTTTTTTAACCAAAATATTAATTAATAAGCAGTAACTAAGCATTAACTACGTGCACAAAAACTGGGTGCTAGGGGTTGGGAAAAATAAGTAACATGTATTAAATGTTACTGTGTGCCAGTCACTATTCTAGATCCTTTAATAAGTGAATGAATGCATGCAACAACTTTACAAGGAGCTGCTATTATTATTCCCATGTTTATGAGGGAAATTGCAGCACAGAGAAGATTATAAGGTTGATAATGCCACAACTCGAACTGTTTCTAATGTCAGGATAAATAAATTAGAATGAAGTAAAATCTCTGCTAACAGCAATCTCATAAAGACACATGTACATAGGCATCTATTTCACATGCAAACACTCCATTTAGTTCATGGACCAAACTTCAAGATCTTGTTCAGATTTTAAACTACCAAGATTTTATAGTTTCAACAGTCATAGTGCACTTGAAATTATGGTCTATTTTAATGCAATGTGCCTTTATGGATAAATAAATTAATTAAATGATAACATGGAAAAGCAATTAATTAGTTTGGTTAACATGGTCAATAGCTGCATTTTTAATTAGCAGTGATTTAGCATACATTTTTTATAGCCACTGCCTATTTCTCTTCATGCCACATCTTGTAGAGAATGAAGTTATAAAACCAGTTTATATGCCTATAAAAACCACAGGCTCTGCTAAATGGAAAACAAAGAAGGTAATTTGTATTGTCAAATCATCTTTTTAAACTTAGGAGGAGGGATTAGGGGCTGGGTGATTCAGAGAAAGAAATGCAAAATCTGTAAGGATAAACTCACCCTTTAAAATAATGTCTGACCCAACTCTTTAAAACCATTTTCAAACTAAAATAAACGTGTTTCTGAGGGACAAAAGTGTTTGTCCAAATGCTTGTCACAATGGTTCACACCAAAAACAGCTTTAAAATCACCTCACATAAAGCGTAGTAATGTCATAAGACTTCTCAGAATCCTATGACTATAATAACTTGAATAATATTACTCAAGCATCTGTATGTTTAAAGACAGACTTAATCAGTCTTTTGAGTACTGATTGGTTTTGGATTTCTATACTTTTATTTTAATTTTCAGACGTCTTAGTTCCAAGGCTGAAACAACCTAATTGCTTTTGCAACAGAATTCCCTACCTTTGATGGGAAGCCAGTGACAGAGACTCCTCAGAGGGCTGAGTTGTTCTGCCTGTCTGGGCCACTTTTATTCAATTATTTTACATCTAGAGCTCACAATTTTCCTCTGCCATTTCCAGGATCCCTTGTTGGAGTTTTCAAGGGCCCATTTTGTCCACCTTTGTAATAGAATTCTTCCCCTGGGCATGGAAATATTACTGAGGCCTCCCTCCTCTAATAATTTTAACAAGGTGTTGTGCAAAAAGACATTTATTTCATGTGGGCGATGTGTGGGAAAATATCTTTTTAATCCTGGATTTATATATTCATATATATACACATATATATATGTATGTATGTATATTTTTTGAGACAGAGTCTCGCCCTGTTGCCCAGGCTGGAGTGCAGTGGCATGATCTGGGCTCACTGCAACCTCTGCCTTTTGGGTTGAAGCAATTCTTGTGACTCAGCCTCCCAAGTAGCTGGGATTACCGGCGCATGCCACCAGTGGATTTATATTTTCTTCCCATTTGAATCCACTTTGGATTTGGTACGAAGTAGCTGCCAATTTTAAAGGTCTTAAGACAGAATTGGGCCCAAGATATGTTTTGTAAGCAGTGAGAGTATCTTTATCCAGCCAGGGCCACGTGTACCAGCCCCTTCTGACTGGAAGGAGGAACACAACAGACCATAGTGGAAATTGTCTGCAGAGGGCTGGTGGCTCTGCACAGTGCATGGAAGCACTGAGTCCCCTCCGGCCCAGACTCCCCTCCAAGAGGGACTTCTTGGAGGATACCTAGGACCTTGTGGGGTACCTATGTTGCCTCCTACCAAAAGGGGTTGCCTTGGGTTCTGCATTTTCTAGAAAGGTCTGCTACTGAGCTCTGGAACCATAAATTAGGTCAAATTGCTCCTCTGCTTGGGACCTTTTGCTGTTTTTCCATAATTCTTAGAATAAATCCATGTCTCTCCATAGGGATCTGACCCATGCCCATCTCTCCAAGTACTTCCTCCTCCACTCCCCTCTAAATGTAGCCATACAAGCCCATTTCTATGCCTTGGATATGCCAAGCCCTTTCCTACCTCCAGGACTTCTTAAGTGGTGGATCTTTTGCCTGGAAATCTCTTCCAGTATGTCCCTTCTCAAAATCAGGTGTCTGTTCAAATGTCACCTCCTGAGTGATGCCCTCCCTCAGACTCTGTCATGGTCTACTTGAGCTTCTATAAAGGAATACCACAAACTGGGTGGCTTCAACTACTGACATTTATTTCTTATAGTTCTGAAAACCGAAGAGCCCAAGATCAAGACCCTGGCTGATTTAGTGTCTGGTGGGGGCCCACTTCGTGTTTTGCAAACTTGCAAACAGGCATCTCCTTGTTTATCCTCACATGGTGGAGAGCAGAGAGAGGAGGCAAGTGCTGTCATGCCTCTTCTTATAAGGGCACTAATCCTACTCATGAGGGCCTCACCCTCATGACCTAACTACCTCCCAACAGCCCCACTTCCAAATGCCATCACATTGGGGATTAGGGCTTCAATGCATGAATTTGGAAGGACAGTTCATAACACACTGTCTGCCATATCATCAGGTAGGGGAAGTGAGAGTGAGAAGGAAGGAGCCAGGACTGAGAGTGCTAATGAGCAAGTCAGCTCTGCAGGCAACTGGAGTTCATCCCCTCTGAGGACCCTCTGGATCTGCATAGAACAGTTCTCAGAGTTACACCACATGGGAAGGAAATCAGAATCTTTTCTCATTCCTCCTGAATGTCATTGCTTGAGGGCTGTTCTCAGGGCCTCCATCACTAGGTGCAGGTCAGACAGGGATGCACTCCTGTGGTTAGAGAACACCCTCAGGCAGAGTTACAGGTCATCAGAGCAGGGAGTCCTTGGCATCTATCTATGTTGCCCAGGTGATACGGGATATTAGCAGTGTCTGTGACAAGCTACTTCAGAATCCTGAGGGCAGCTGGCCCTGTAGTTCTTGGTGGACTGGATGCATGGACAGCATTCCTGGAGGTATTGCCAGCTCCTGCTTTAACTCACTACACACACTTGGTGGCATCTTCCCTCTCTGACGCTCAGTTTCCCTGACTGTATATAAGGATCTGGATCACAGTAGTGTTTTTTCAAAGTGTGGCATGTGGATCACAGGTGGTACAAAAGGTAAGTTCAGGTAATAAGAGGATGAACATATTTTAATTTTAAGGATTATGCTTTTTATTGCACAGGGTAACTGCTGCCTACACAAATACCCCCAAGCTTTCAGTGGCTTAACATAATAAACATTGATATCTTAAAAATAATAAAATAATAGATAAATTTTTAAAAAAACATTAATTTCTTGCTCATGGACAGTCCAATGCAGGTTGGTGAGATAGGAGGGAGGAAGGCCTCTGATGCACAAGGTCATTCAAAACCCAAGATTCATTCCCTCTATTGAAGCTGCCATTTTCTAGAACTCTGGAGTCCTTAACTGTATTCTTTTCATCCAGACAGTAGACAAGGGGAGAAGGAAGAAAGGGAAAGAGAGAAAGAATAATGCAGATTTCAGGAATCAGTTCTAGAAATGAGTGAATCAGTAACACTTCTCAGTCAGAATTCGGCCATATGACCCCACCTGGATGGAAAATGTAATTCTTCTGTGTGCCCAGGATAAGAACAAATAGAGTTGGTGAATGCACACATGAATTTTCTAATTTGAAATTAGAAAAACATTAGGTTAATAATAATGGAGGGGTTATGTAGATGTGGCAAATTGTGAAGGTAGGAGATGAGTGGTCTCCCAACTGCAAGATTTTATATAGAATTTGTTTATCCAAGCTTTGTGTTAGTAAATAGGAACCTGCATCATGGAAAGATAATTCAGCTCATTTTTCTGGAAACTTTAGGAATCAGTTAACTAGTTACACAATAATGCTGCATAACAATCACTCTATAACTTAGTGGCATATCTGCAGAGCAGGTGGGGTTGGTGACCTAAGCTGGGTTCAGCTGACCTTGGCTTTAGGCTTCAGGTCAGGTCAAGGCCTGCTCCACATGTCTCTCATCTTTCTTAGAACAGTGGCTGCCCCAGGGCAGAAGCACAAGAAATATACAAAGTCTCTTAAGGCCTACTCTCAACACTGACATACCGTTGCTTTTACCCACATGCCACTAGCCAAACTAAGTCACACGGTGTATTAGTCAGGGTCCTCCAGTGAAACAGAACCAATAGAACATAGGTATAGATAGACAGACAGATACAGTCACAGACACAGACACAAATGTCAAACTTATTATAAGGAATTGGCTTATGCAATGATGCAGGCTGGGAAGTCCTGCAATCTGCCATGTGCAAGCCAGAGACCAGGAAAGTTGGTGGTGTCGTTCTGAGAACTGGAGGGCTGATGGTGTAAGTCCCAGTTAAGAGCAGGAAAAGACTGATATCCAAAGTCAATCAATCAGGCAGAGAGAGCAAATTCTTCCTTCGGTTTTTCGCTCTATTCTGGCCGTCAAGGGATGGGCTGACGCCTACCTGTGTTGGGGAAGAATCTGTTTTATTCAGTCCACCAATTCAAATGCTGATCTCATACAGAAACACCCTCACAGACACATTCAGAATGAATGTTTAATCTTGGCCCCCCATATCTCAGTCATGTTGACACATAAAATCAACCATCGCATACCACTAAGCTTAATATCCATATATCAGTTGGGCAGAGAAACACTCCACTGGGGAAAACAATCCATCTTATCACAGGATTCCTGGAAGATATCCAAGGGAGAAGTGAGAAATCTTAAAGGGAAAAAAAAATCAGGGAAAATGAGAATAAAACTTACTCCCTATTTACATAATTTTATTCATTACCAAAACTTATTATAGTATCATTTTTCTTTGATCATGCAGTCTCTCACTACAATTAACTGAACGATGTATACTAAAATTATAGAGAGACAAGTTAGACAAAGTATTATGCGTCAACTTCCTATGCCATAATAAGGAACTAGTAAACAACTTCCTTAAGGTCTCAGGATGAAACTGACTAAGGTATTAAGTGGGCAAAACACTATCATCTGGTGATGACTTAATGATTTTAGAAAACACACAATAGGATCCTAATATAAGATAAACAACCCAGTTTTTCTTGTTTGCTTTAGTAGCATCCCTGTTATAGGAAAACTAAGCTGAAATTTAATTAACTAAGTTGAAATTTGTTTAATGCTTTTTGGAATCTAGATGTTCCTTTCCTCACCACCCTTACCAAACTATACTGCAGTCAGTATGGTAGATTGCAAAACCAGCCACACTTCCCTACTCTTCCCTTTATCTATACCCTCCGCAATGTACCTGTATAAGTCTTCCTATCAGGAGTTGGAATTAGCCTACACTTTAAGTCTAGGCCAGTTTTGTGACTTGCTTTAGACAACAGAATTCAGCATAAGTGGTATCCTACAACATCTGAGTGTAGGTTCGCATGTCACAAGCTTCTGTTCTCTCTTGGACCTTGTCATCATTATGAGAACAAGTCCAAGTTAGTCTGCTGGTGAATGAGACACCACATGGAACAGAGCTGTTTTGTCCCAGCTGAGATTATCCTTGATGAACCAGGTCCTGGGCCACAGGCCATCTCACACAGATGCACAACTGGGATTAGCCCAGATTGGCAAAACTACCCAATGAACTCATAGACTTGTGAGAAAAAATAAATTGTTGTTTGCTGTTTTAAGACACTAAGTTTTGGGGTTGTTTGTTATGCATCGGTAGTTACTGACACACATGGAGTATACTCAGCCCAGGCTTCTACCTCACCAATGATGTCAGGTATGGCCATGGTGCTTTGACCAATGGCATGTAAAAGGCTGCAATGTGAATTTAAACCTTATATGTGCTTGTGTGGGTGGGCTAGGCCTCTTGGAGTGTACACTCTCTACTATGAAGCCCGATGAAGTTGTTCTTTCAGCTTGGGTTCTGAAATGCAAACATGAATAGAAAGCTTGAAATTGACCTGAAACCTGTACTCCATCCTAGACCACCCAAGATCAATAAACCACAGCTGACCTGCAGATTTGTAAGTGTGAATTACAATGCTTTTTGTTGTAATCCACTGAGATTTTGGTGTTTTGGTTAAGCAGCATTATCATAGCAAAAACCAAGCTAATATATACAGTCTTCACATAGAAAGTTAATGTACTGTAGGTGGCGTATTTCCTTGCTCCATAAACTAGCAGCATCCTTGAAAACATAATGGAATTGTTTATTCATTCTATCATAATTGAATTGTACCGGGAAATTTTACAAATTAAAGAATCCTTTTATGAATTCTTTCTGTAAACCACAGTTAATGGAGAAGGATCTTCCATTATATTGACTTTTTATTCCAGATTTAATATATTCAGTGCTAGATTAAATTGAAATTTATCTCAAGCCCAAAGAAGAATGCAAGAGTCCTAGTCATGACACTCCCATGGATTTAGTCTCCTTTGACAAATCTAATATTACTAACATTATCTTAAAAAAGTCTGCCATTTATCTAGCTTGTGAAAGTGCTGTAACAGAAAAGAGAGCATAAATGTTTTGAAGATTCAAAATAGCATTTTTTAGAATGTATAAGATTATGCTAAGGAACTTATAACAAATATAGTCAAACCCTATCTTCAAAGATGTATCACAGACTATCTCTATGCTTATTTCTGTTTATTAAAGTACAGCTTACATAGAGTGCACAAATCTGAAATGTACAGCTCAGTTAACTTTTACATATATGCACAAGCATCCAGATCAAGATGGAGAACACGTGCAGTACTCTGAAGGTTTCCTTGTACGCCGTCCCTGTCTATACCCTTCCCACAAGCAATGTGCTGAACTCTCATCACCTTAGATTAGTTGGGCCTGTTCTTGAATTTCATATAAATGAAATGATACAGAGTGTATTGTTTTGCATCTGGTTATTTTTTTCCATTAAATGTTATGTCTGTAAGAATCATTCACCTTGTTACATGTAGCCGCCAGCCATTAATTCTTTTCCATTGGTGATTAGTATTCCCTTGTACAGATACAGTAAAATTTGTTTATCCATTCTAAAATTGATACACATTTGGATTGCTTCCAGCTGTGAACTATTAGGACTAAGGTTCTATGAATATTTGTACATGTCTTTTTGTTGATACAAGCACTCATTTTGCTGTCTATATACTTCTTTTTTTTTTTTTTTTTGAGACGGAGTCTCGCTCTGTCACCCAGGCTGGAGTGCAGTGGCCGGATCTCAGCTCACTGCAAGCTCTGCCTCCCGGGTTCACGCCATTCTCCTGCCTCAGCCTCCGGAGTAGCTGGGACTACAGGCGCCCGCCACCTCGCCCGGCTAGTTTTTTGTATTTTTTAGTAGAGACGGGGTTTCACCGTGTTAGCCAGGATGGTCTCGATCTCCTGACCTCGTGATCCGCCCGTCTCGGCCTCCCAAAGTGCTGGGATTACAGGCTTGAGCCACCGCGCCCGGTCTGTCTATATACTTCTTAATGCTATTTTAATGAAGGAAATTTTGTATAATGAAAATGTCCAAAAATAGAGGGTAGGCTAATTACTATATATTCATACACGAACACATGCTGCAGGCATTAAAAATGTTCTTTTGGAAGATTTTTTAATGGCCGTATGGTTTCAGTTATATCCCCAAATTATGTACAAATGTCTATATACGTATGCAGTCTATGTATATTTGCACGTGCAGATAAATGGGTTGTGTGTTTACATGTGCATACGTGTGTGTGTGTGTGTGTGTGTGTGTGTAAACAGAAAAGAACTATACCAGAGGTAAACAATAATCATCTTTAGGAAATATAAATATGTATAACTTCAATTTCATTTAAAATAATTCCCCATATTTTCAAGGAAAAATATTGTGTTTATAATAGTAAAAATACTTTAAAAATTATAAGTAACAGAAATCTTCTCTTCATCAGTAAAATCTTTCCTGACAAACTACATTTTTGCAATGCTTTCTTTTATTTACTATTTTATTTAACCTAAGTAATAGATCAAATCCTACTCCTTTTACCACAGAGCTAATGAGTCAGGATTGGTATGGTTAGGCCAAGGCAACATTCTCCTATGTGGCTCTTCCTGGACCATTTAATAATTCCAGTTTCTCATTAAGATTATCATCTAATTATACAATATCTAAAACAAGGAGAGAAAGAGGAGGAAGGAGAAAGGCAACACCTGAGTGCTTAATTGAGATAACAGAAGTACTGAATGAATCTCAGTAATTGGAGTCATCACAAATGAGGTGCCTAGAAAATATTAAATAGCATGGTCTAACTGTGTATTATGTTGCAGAAATGAACCCTGTTATGACATACAGGTTTGTCACACTTTGAAACATAACGTAATTTTTGCTGTTTATTTTCAGTTTACAGTAAACATTTTTATTTTAAATGCAATCTTCTGAGACCATAACTTGTTCTGCATAACCATCATAACCTCAATTAAGTCTATATTTTCAAATTTAATTTGCCATAAATGGTCATCTGAAAGTCTCAACCAAAATCAAAATCATTTTAGGAAGGAGTCTGAGAAGAAGGTAATCCTGTAGCACTAAACATTTCCTTTTAGGATTTCTCTACTCCAGGGATTAGTAAAATAGGCAAAATTGAAATTATACCATTATTCAATTCACTCAGTACTTCTGTTATCTCAGTTAAGCACTCAGATGTTACCGTTATCCTTGCTCTTATTTCTCTCCCTGTTTTAGAATGGTTACTTTTCCTGGATATTGTATAATTGGATAATAATCATAATGAGACAGCCACATAGGAGGATGTTGGCTTGGTCTGACTATACCAGTCCTCACTCATTGGCACTATGGTAAGAGATAGGATTTTATATATTGCTCAGGTTAAATAAAATAGTATGTTAAGTAAACAGGCCAAATCCTACCCCCAGTTTCTTTTTGTAAGATCCATGAGCAAAGAATGGTTTTTACATTTTTATATGGTCACATTTTAAGTGGTTATATAAGTATATAAGTAATGCCCTTGATTTTTTCTTCTTGTGACACAAAGTTGAAAATGGTTCCTATCCAGTGCTTAATAGGAAAGAAATTGCTGACCCTTACTGTAGTCTCCGTATGGAAACACTATGATCTTCATTCATACTAGTGAAATGGAGTGGAGTTTTGGCAGAGATAATTCTATGTGGAAACATACCCATTTCCTTTTCCTCCTAAGCATTATAGGAATTCTTTATTTCCCAACTGTTCTTGCAGTTGGGTGGGGTCGGTGTAACTAAGTTCTGGTCAATGGCAAGTGGTCTGCCCCTTAAAGCATCCTGAGCCTCCATATACTTTTTCTCTCTTCACTTGTCTGCTATATGAATGTTCTACAAAATGTATAGCCACTAATTAGGAGCCTGGATCCCCTCACCAAAGGAAGACTGCCCTTTGAATACCAAAGTATGAAAACTATTGCAGCATAAACAAAAAGCATACTTTTATTATGCTAAGCCATTGGGCTTTGGAGGGATTGTTTGTTATAGCAACCAATTTTACTTTCCGTGACTACTACAAGTATAACTGTTTTTTCAATATTGCCATGCCTGATATTACCATCACATGTTGTTTACTCACAGAAACACACACACACACAAAAACAAAAGTGTGAGAACAGTTTATCTTTCAATCTTTGTGAGTAACCAAAACATCCCTTTAAAGTTTTAATTATTTGACTTTCATGGCACCAACAAATAAAATCTTTATTCCAAAACACTACTTTTTGTTTGTCACTTATTATGGATAAAAGTTGATGGTTATTTACTAAACTACAACTTCAGAATCAAGTTAGACCCCAGGTAAATAAAGGAAAATCTCAACCTTTATAAAATAACAACCACACTAAATTTGCTTCCAAAAACGTGTAAACAGCTCCTTCATGCTTATTTCTCTACAAGGCTATTTCTCATTTAACTTTCATCATCCTGTTCAGAGTTTACAAGTGAGAATCTTCAGATTTCAGTTTAGACACATCTGGCTCACAAATGAGGCACTACACCCTGAGTCATTGTGAAATCCTCGCACAAGCATTGATGATGAGATCTTGTGTTTATTAGTAAAGATGTTAGAACCAGCCAGTCGCAAATCTATTTTGAGTGGAGACATCTCTGATGTGGCATCTTAGAGGTGTCAGTTTGATCTTTCTCTGCTGAGGAATTGCTGGATTAAATTCACTTCTAAATGCAAATTTATCAGCTTTAGCTTTCTTTCAGCTATAATCTCAACTGAAGTTGGTGAAAGATTATTTCAACTATTCCTTAGTTTTTTTTTTTAAAAAAAAAGAGTTAAAACTTCTAGCCCTTTGGCTTTTTTCTTTATTTCACTGAGCTCTTTTGACTTCCCTAGGGTATATTTATATTCCTTGTTTTTTAAAAAATGCATCATAAAGCTAAGGTATTTATTATTTTTAAATCACTAAAAACAATTTTCATGAACAACAAATTTATTTCTCCTTTGTCTTACACCAAGCCTGACTTTCTCCCCAAAAAAGGTGAACAAAAAAAGAATTTAAGGCTAAGCTTTTAAGAATGGATTGATAATGACTTTTGATTACAGCAAACAAAATTACTGATTCACAGAGTTCACCCTGAGGACAGCCCTCCTCTAATATGGTCACAGCCCACTGCCCTGAGGGAGTTGGATGATGTTGACAAACAACTTGGAGCAAAGTGAAGTAAATTCCCAGGAAATTAGATGAACTCATGTTTCCCCTTTCTCCACACATAAGAAAAAGATAGCCAACACACTGATATATTCTCAATCAAGAACTCTTCCCATTTAACCTCACAAAAATGACTCAGGATCTCCATATCTTGAAACACATTTACCCACAACTGGGAAAAATGTCATCACGGATTCCCTGATGTGATGCACTGAGAAGAACATAACATCCAGGCAGCATTCCTAGCCCAAACGCATAATCCGAAATTAATCCTAGAGAAACAATCATACAAATATAAACTGAAGGGCATTCTGCAAAATCAGCTGGCCTAGGCTTTTAAAGAATGTTAATGGCACAAAAGACCCAAAGAAAAAGGAGGAGTGGGAGATGTGGACTGCTGAAGACCGAAGGTGATAAACAGACATGACAATGACAATTAAATGCAGAGTGATTCTCATCTGAATCCTGGACAGAAAAGAGTTGCTGTAAAGAATATTGTAGGGACAATTTGAACCATTTGAATGTGGTTTATAAGTTAGATCTTATAACTTGGAGATCTTATAACTTGGAGTGGTTTATTGTGTCGATGTTAAACGTCCTGAGTATGAGAATTATGCTGTGATGATGTAGGAGAATCTCCTCACTCTTAAGAAACGCCTACTGTAGTATTTGAAGTGAAGGGTTGTATTTAGCAGGTTTCCCTGCGTGATGAACTACCCTATTCGCAACAGCAACCATTTATTTCGCCTCTCATTCTATTTAGGCACAGCTTACCTGGGTGCTTTCTCTGGTTTCAGCTGGGTTCTCTTAATCTCTCTCATGTGTCTGTGATGAACTGCAGGTCTATTGGGTGGCTCTGCTTCTGAGAATAGGCAAGTGTCAGCTGGGGCAACAGTGGTGACTAGGATCACTCCAAGAGGCTAGTCATGGATTATCCACATGGCAGTGGGAAAGTTCCAATACAGAAACGCGTGCGCGCGCGCACACACACACACACAGAGACAGACAGAGAGAGAGAGAGAGAGAGAGAGAGAGAGAGAGAGAGAGAGAGAGACAGAGAGAGAGATTGAGGGAGAAAGAGGGCATGTAAAGCTTATTGAAGCTTAACCACAGAACTGGTACAAAATCACCTCTGATGCATTTTGTTAGTGAAACTAAATCACAAGGCTTCCAGGGGTACAAAGCCAGCTTGTAAAAAGCCTGGAGACAATGGGGAGAAAACTGTGGTCATTTTAAACAGTCTACCACAAGGAACTACAGATGTTCATTCAATTATACTTGCAGCTTTTCTATAGTTTTCTATTTTGAAGCAAAAAGCTGAGGAGAGCAATAGAGGATGGCACAAGGAGCCAGACACAAAAGAGTATATACTGTAAAATTTGATTAATTAATTTTCAAAGGCAAATCAAATGTATGGTGAGAGAAGTCAGAATATTGGTAACTTTTGGGTAATTGGCTTCTGGGGTACTGGTAACATTCTGTTTCTTGATCTGCATAGCGAAAATTCCATTCGGCTATGCAGCCAGGATATGTGCTCTTTTCCATATGAACAGCGTACTTTAATTTTTGAAAGTTTACTTTCAGAAACAGAAAGCACGTTGGTCTTGGAAGTTAGAAAACCTGGGCTCTTGTCCTGATCCTGCCACCAAGTCCCTGTGCAATATTGAGAATGTCTATTTAATTTTCTGGGCCTGTTGCCTCATCTGTAAAGGAAGCTAAATGAATTCTGTGGACCCCTCCCAAAGTCTAGACTCCAAGATTTAATTCTGACCAAATAGTTTGTCCTCTTTTTTGCCTGGAAATTACAAAACCTTGTAATTATAATGCACTTTTCTCCCCTAGTTATAACATGTGCCTGAGATTCTATTTTGCTTTCCAGAATTTGCACGGAAATAATAACAACAAAGCAAATGCAATAAAGGGGTCTCTTTTCAATGCAGGTGGGAACTATAAGGGTTGGCTATTTGCAGAAGAGGTCACTGGAGGAGCAGGTTATTATGTTTTAATATCACAACAGAAATGCAGTAAAGGAATCTGGCATGTCAGGGAGAATCATCAGGAAGCCTTCCAAGAAGCGGGTCCCATTTCACCACTGCTCCAGCCTTGTCCTGGGGAAAAATAGCACTCCCTCTGGAATAGTTTCTTGACCTCCTCCGAAACTCACGTATTTGGTGGTCTCTTGGACTCTGTACAGCTAGGGGCTTTTAGCATGAAGTGAAAAGAGCCACAGGTGTCCCCCCAGTCTTCCTAGGTTTTGTGTGTGTTGGAGGATACGGAAGTGCAACGTTGCTAGCAGTCCAGGTGTCCCACAAGCCTAGCAGCTGCTTTCAGGGGTGGAGACCCTAGGAGCACCTCTGATTGTGGTGATTTTCTCACTTCTGAGCATTGTGACCCCTTCATAGTTCAAAGGAGAGGCTCTAATAGAACAACACTTCAGGCTTTCTGTTTGTTTGTGTTTCCTTGAGGGCTTCCAGTTTACCTCTAAGGCTCCTCGGAGTTCCAAATTTCAACAGTTTTCTACAAGTCTCATTCATTGAATAGATATTTATGGAGTATTTACTGTGTGAATTCAGAAGTGAATGAGGCAAACCAGTGCCCTGCCCTCATGGACAGAACGTGGAGTCCCGTATCCATCAGACCCAGAGACCTAGAATGACTTACTTTTTCCTCCACGTGAGAGTGATAGTTGAACTTCACAACAGCCTGAGAGTAGACACTCTTAGCCCCAATTTACAGATGAGGCAGATGAGGGAACTGAGACTAGGAAGATAAAACAGTAAGTGAAGTCCATCTGACTAATTCCTTCATATATAGCCTCTAAAACAAACAAGGTGGTGAGGTTGTGCTAGTCCCTTAGGACAGCGGTTGGCAAACTAAGTCATGTGGTCCAGCTGCCTAGCTGTATACGTGAAATTTTATTAAAACGCAGCTGTACCCATTCCTTCATGTATTTTCTGTGACTGGTTTCCCACTGCAACACCAGAGTTGAGTAATTGCAAAAGGGACCTTATAGCCCACAAAGACAAAAAAAAATTGCCATCTTGCCCTCTAAGGAAAAAGTTTGCCATCCCTCCAGCCTCAGAACATTGCCCCCTAGTTAGGATAATGAAAGTTCCTGGAACAAACCACAAAAGTTTAATGGCTTCACACATTTTTTAAAAAGTTTATTTCTCAATTACACAACAGCCCAGCCAGGGTGTTCTTGGGCAGATGTAGGGGTCAGGTAGGGACTCTGCTCCAGAGACCCAGACTGATCATTGCTCTAGGGTCACCCTGGGCAAAAACATCCAGCCAGGAGACAAGGGTAAAAAAGAAAAGATCATGCACAGGAAGTTTTTATGGGCTAGATCTGGAAGGGACACACATTAATCCACCCATATTCTACTGGCCAGAATTCAGTCACATGCATAGGATACCAAGAAATGAAGTGTACTAGAATGCCCTGGAAGAAGAGGAAACAGGATTTTGTGAACACAGAACAGCCTCCACCACAATCCCTAAATTCTGATCATTCTTACACCCAGAAAAAGTCTCTGGCTGTGACTTGTCAAATCTGTTTTAAAGCTCAGATTCAATATGCCTGTGTTTAAAAAACATTGCTTAATTGAGCCCTTACCTTTTTGAGATGCATACTGAAATATGTACATATGAAATTACGTATCATGAATTTGCTTAAAATAATCTGAAAGGGAGAAAATTTATGAAAATATTGAGAATACAGGTAAGACAAGATTGGCCATAAGTTTTGTTGAAGGTGGCTTATGAGTATGTAAGGATTTATTATATTATTCTCTTTACTTTTGTATATATTTAAAACTTTCCATACTAAAAAGAAAATTAAGGATTACATTGAAACTACTATTTGCTATGTTGCACCAATCTTTAGCAAAATAAAATAAAAAACAATAAAATCCTGGTCATAATAGGCCACAAGGTTCTCTGCAATGATATTAACTACAGGTGTTCTTATTAATTTCTCTTCCTTCCTTAAAATATTCCAGTCAAATAAGCCTGCCTGTAAGATAAATCGGACCAATAATGAAGGACAAAATCTATGTGAGAATAGTACAATCAAGAGGCAGAATAGCTATAAAAATTAATGTCAGACACCTATAGTACACGCACTCTAAGGAAAGGTAATCTATTAATTGGGGCATAAACAAATACCAGATTTGTTACATGCATTTTTAAAACACTGATTGAACAATTACTCTGTGCAAGGCATTGTCTCAAAGATTATACTTGCCAAGATGGATACTATTCTACCAGCTGCTGTGCAAACATCCCCACATTACAATGTCTGTGAACAAAGTTTTATCTCACTTGTGCAAGGTTCAATGCAGATATTCCTGGTCCAATTATTCTCTTTTGAGCAGTAACTCAATTTGAGTTCCTTTCACCTCAGAGTCCTTTGCCATGTAGAAAGGAAAGAGAGGGCTGGGCACATTGGCTCACGTCTGTAATCCCAGCACTTTGGGAGGTCGAAGCGGGTGGATCATTTGAGGTCAGGAGTTTGAGACCGGCCTGGCCAATAGGGTAAAAATCTCTTTCTACTAAAACGTACAAAAATCAGCCAGGCATGGGGGCAGGATTCTGTAATCCTAGCTACTCAGGGAGCTGAGGCAGGAGAATCGCTTGAACCTGGGAAGCAGAGGCTGCAGTGAGCTGAGATTGCACCACTATACTCCAGCCTGGGTGACAGAATCACTCTGTCCAAAAAAAAGAACAAATGAAAAAGAAAAAAAAAAAAAGGAAAGAGAGAGTGTGTGCAGATAATCACTCAGGATGTTTTATGGTCAGACCTGGAAGGAAAAAACTCTTCACAGTCCAAACCTAGATCCAAGTATACCTAGAAAATGTCTCATAGCCATGAACCCAGAAAGAAACTAGATACTGGGATGGAGATGATGGAGGTGGGGAGTTGGGGGATGCTCTGAAATGTTCTACCACAAAGGTGATCCCAATCAAGGTCTAGTGGGCAGACAGACATGCAAACAGACACAAGTGCCCCTAGTGTCATAAAATCAATAACAAACATATGAATAGGGTGTTCTGGACGCTCTGCTGAAGGAGGTAGGATTTTAAAAATTTTTATCAGCTATTGATACAATTTCATAAATGTGCTTGAAACTTAATTGGTTTAGTCTATTAAATTTTTAATTATTTTTCCACAAAAATTGTAATCCCGTATTCCGTAACTCAAAAACAGAGCCCTGCTGGCAAGCCTGGTTCGGCAACTGGAATCATAGAGCCCGGGTGTTTATCAATATTCGTTATGTGTGCTTACTGGAACATAAACTCACCTGGAATGGGGATCTCTCAGCGTGAAGGGATTTTAATAGGATTCATTCATACATTTGTTCAACATTTTATAAAGACATCTGTCCCCAAAATTCAATTTACAATTTTTACAACATTTTACAAAGACTTTGATCTCCAAATCTCCATTTACAATTTCACAAGAATTTACATTCATTGCAAACGTTTCTTTCCAGAGTTTTTTAAAGGTCATTTTTTTCCTTGGGTCCAAAACTGTTACTTTCAGATGAGAGGAGAGGCAGCTGAGGCTTACATGTGGAGACTGTGTGTGATGAAAGGGCAGGACACAGCGGCCCCGGATCCTAATTCAGACCAGCCTGCCTCTGGCAATAGGAAAGTCATTTGTTTCTGCGAGCCCATACCATAATCCGGCACAACTGGAGGTTAGAACCATCCTTAAAACTCTTTGGCTATGGGATTCTAGTTTGCCATCTTAATTTATATATTCTATTTCAGCGCTGATTCTCCAGCCCTTTCCCTTTTAAGTGATCCTAATTAGAAAACACACAGGAGGATCCTTCCAGGATTTAAAGGCTGCTGGGATCCCCTCTTTGATCTCCCATCTGAACTACCCTGGACGGTTATTGTTTCACGTTTCTCCCCCTCCCCCCCGCCACTCCCCCCGACCCGCACTCCAGTGACAATTATTGGCATTTTAGAGCCTAGAGATAGAAATAAGATGTCTGACAGGCCCGGCTGCCTACAAATCCAAAGCAAGTACCCCTCCAAACATCTCCCCTCCTCCCTCGCACTTCCCCCCACCCAAAAAAAAAAACTGAAAAGGAAAAAATATAGCAGACTCTATAAACAGCTGCCAATTTATTAATAAGATGCTGGAGTTGGTTAGAATTTTAAAGATGCTTCCGGCATCTTTAAAGAGGCAGCAAACCCTTCCTCTCCCGGGCACAAATAAGTCCAACCAACAGACCCTACCTTAACCATCGCTATTTAAATTCTGCAAAGTGCCGCGGTGACCGGAGGAACCTTCGGAACGCAGCAAGGGTTTGCCTTAATATGGATAATACTTGGTTGAGACGCCTTGCGAGAACTCGAAAGCCGTTGAATTAAGAATCTTAAATCTTTCTAGGGCACGGAGGAGGAAGGTAGGAAATTGGGAGGGGGGAAGGGAGGCGTGCCGTCAAGAAAGTGTTGCTTATTTATTTAATTTCATTCACCAAAGGAGAATTCGGAGGCTCCATCCGGAGGCACTGGCGTCCGTGACGCGGGAAGGGCTTGGAAATGTGCGAAGCGGATGTGTGCGAAGGCATGGACTAGGTCCTGGCTCGCTGGGAGGGAAGGGCTGGGCTGGCGCTGGGGAGGAGGAAGGGAGGGAACGAGTAGGAGGCGGGGAAGCGCAGTATAAAAGGCCCGGCCGGACTGAGAGTCCGCTACTCAGAGCCACTTCGGTAAGGCGGGAGGCCGAGCAAGATCTAGGAGGGAAGCGCGCGGTGCCACGGACGGACCCAGTTCGCTCTAGCAGCCGACGCTAGGACTCCGCGCTCTCAGCCAGATCCCCGAGCCCTTCCATTCGCCAACCGCCCCCTGCAAAGCATGAGCCGCACGCGGGAGCCCGAGGCTGCAGCACGGCCATGAGGCGGTGGCCCGGGATCAACGGCTGCGCGACGCCAGCCCCCAAATCCCCTCTGGTCGCGGCACCCCCGGGATAAGCCCCCTAGACGCAAGCCCGCTAGAGCCGAGATTCACTCCCAGTTCCTGAGCGCCTGAGCCGCGGGCCCTGAGTCCCGGCAGCTTCCGGCCAACACCTGCGCCGGTGACCAGACCGACGCCCAGCGAGTTGGACTCCCCTTCCTTCCCAGGCTCTACGGGGCGCCGCGGACGCGCGAACAGCCGCGCAGGCTAGCGGGCGGCCCAGCAAGTGTCAAGACCCTTCGGAAGGACACTTTGGCACTTCTCCCCTCCCCCGACTGCTTCAGGCAGGGATCGCAGGCAGACACCTGGCTTATCCGGCGCCCCCTCCGTTTTCCATCGCTGCAACTCCAGCTCCATTTTGCAATAAAGGTTTCTAACGCAGCCAAGGCACCATCCCACCCACCTACAGCCCCGAGCCTCAGTGAGCACAAGGGCTCTACTCGCACCCCCCACAGGGACCACGGCAGTGGGCACTTGGTACAGCCCGGCAGGCGGACGCAGACGCCGAGGGCGCCCCGGCTACCTCCAAATCGTGCCAACCTCGGTGTGCCCGGGGCCCCCATCTGGAACCGGCCCTCCCCGGGACTCTGTGTGCGGGGCGGCGCGGCAGGCAGCCCCGAGGAGCGCGGAGAGTAGTGGAGGTGGCTTGCCGGGTGAGTGGCTCGGGGCGGCGAGGGCGGGGAAGCCAAGCGTGGAGGTAACTCCCGGCCGCAGCTGAAGCCCTCCTCCTCCTCCTCATCTCCTCCTCCTCCTCCTCCCCGCGCTCCTCTGGCGGCCGCTCCCGCTCCAGCTGCGGCGCCGCAGCCACATCTGGGGCGCCCATGTGCGCTCGGGGGCTCGGCTGCGCCCGCCCCGCCGCCGACCCCGCAGCCCCCTGCCAGCAGGGTGGCCTCCGGCCCGGCCCGGGTCCCAGGCAGCCCCGGGACCCAGTTTTCGCCGCCGCCGCCGCCAGGCAGCGCCGGGGCTTGCTCCGTAGCCGGCTTGGACACCCCCGGCCTCGCGGTGGCTCCGCCGTGGTGCGGCGGCGGCGGCGGCGGAGGCTCCTGCTCCCCCGGCCCCGCACGCCCTGCCGCGCCCTGCGTCAGCCCCGCAGGCCCGGGAAGCGGAGTCCTGGCGGGAGCCGAGGTGGGAGCCGTGCTGCCGGGTTCCCGGGCTCCTACTCCTCCTCCCCCGGCGCCACCGCCGCCGCCAGCCGCCGCGCCGGGTCCTAAAGCCGCGCGTCTCAAGAGGATGGTGCGCCTGGCGGCCGAGCTGCTGCTGCTGCTGGGGCTGCTGCTGCTCACGCTGCACATCACCGTGCTGCGCGGCTCGGGAGCCGCCACCGGGCCCGACGCGGCCGCGGGCAACGCCAGCCGAGCCCAACTGCAGGTGAGTGCGCCGCCGGAGAGGGGCGTGCGCGCCTGCGGGGATGGTTTGTGGGGCGGGGGTGCTGAGCTACTGCCTGGTGGATGCAAGGAGGCGGGTCCTCCGCCCCACCTAAGAGCAACTGTTTTGGTAGTAGTTTTGCCCGGGCCACTTGACTTAGGCAGAGGCGGAGCGGGGACACGTGCCTGGAGGCTGCACCCGGCTTCCAAGTCTGGCAGCTGCGCTCCTTCAGTTCCGTTGGTCACGGGTCAGGTGCAGAGTTGGTGGGGAGGTGGAGGGAGCGAGGTTTGGGATGAGCACAGGAAGTGTGGAGATACGCTTGCTTGGGGGTGCTACCAGTCTTTCGTTGCCCTTCGGAGGCTGAGTAATGTTACTCGAGGCTGGAGGGACGCAAGACTTCACAGGATGATATCCCTGAAGTCTTTGGGAGAAAGAACTCCGGGAGTCTACCCCTTGAGGAAGCAATGCCAAAGGTCAGGACATAATTTCCCAAGGAGGATAGCCAGACACCCCCTCCTCACCCTCAGGGTTCCCTTGCTTCCAATGTTCCTCCGGAGGCCTCGCCTGAGGTCCCCCGGTTGCCCCCTTGGTCGTGGGGAAAGTGCAGAGTGAAGGCACTGGTAGTGATTGGGGCCAGTGTTACCTGGGGCTTTTAAACTCGTAGCAAAGTCTTTCTCCCAAGGATCTACCCCGTTGAAGGTCGCTTTAGCAATGGGATTCTGTTTATCCATTTCAGCTTCAGGGCAAGGGGAGGGCATAGTGGACGGTCAGACACAATGTGAGTTCTGCCTTCTGAAGAGAATTGCCCAGCTAGGCGTTTCCTGCCGCTACCTTAGTGCCTTTCCTTGAGTCTAAGGGTGGGACAACTGTAAACTTGGAGCATAGGCAAAAGTAAACAGGGATTTTCCCAGGAGGCAGAGGGGATTCTTTGGCTCCTAAAATCAGCTCAAACCAGGCGCGGTGGTTCACGCCTGTGATCCCAGCACTTTGGCAGGCAGAGGCGGGTGGATCACCTGAGGCCAGGAGTTACAGACTATCCTGGCCCACATGGTGAAACCCCGTCTCTACTAAAAATACAAAAATGAGCCGGGCGTGGTGGCGCACGCCTGTAGTCCCAGTTACTTGGGAGGCTGAGGCAAGAGAATTGCTTGAACCTGGGAGGTTGCAGTGAGCTGAGATCGCGCCACTGCGCTCCAGCCTAGGTGACAGAGCGAGACTCTCAAAAAAACAAACAAATAAATAAATAAAACGAAATAAGCATTATTCATTGTTCCCAAAGGACTTTATATTCATTGTCTTTGATAATTCACTTTTTACATCTTTATACAATTTGTAGCGAAACTTTACCGTAAAGAGAAAGCTCATAAAACACTTCCATTGTGTTTACTACGTGCCACTGTTTTAAGTGCTTTACAGAATCTAACTCACTTAATTTAACCATAATCTTATGAGATATAGTACTGTTAATATAGCCCCTTTACAGATGCAAAAACTGAGGTACAGCGAGGTTAAAAAACTTGTCAAAGTTCAGACATTCCAGACTCTTGATTAACTACACCAAATTTTGTCTCTACCAGGATAGACTAAAGCAAGGTGATTATTGCACGCAATTACAAAACCAACAGTAGAAAAGTACACACCCCAAAGCTTAAAGTTGTTTTAACTTTGAGATATTTCTAAAAATATCCTAACTTTGTGGGATCTCTCATCTTCTCCTGTGGGTAGCTAGGTACAGTGACAGACTGAGGGAATTTCTATGGGGAAGTTGAAGATGCCACCATCCTATAGACTGGGGCACCCACCAATCTAACACTGTAGGGATAATTCTTAATATCTTCAAGATTTCTGGAAGTTATATTTTATACATGATGCTTTCTTTCCTCATGGACTCATGAAAAGCCATAAAAATGATGTTCTGTGGAAAAGTAAATTTGGCAGATTTCTTTATGAGGTGTTTGCTATCATTAGAATAACCCGGGGTTGGCCTTTTCCACTTTAACAGTAAGGTAATGAGAGAAGCAGCTGGTGGAAGTGGCAGTTCTAAAAGGGAAGTGGACTGAATTCTCGAAAGGGGCTTTGGCTGAAGAACTGCCCCAAGAGGACAGAACAAATGGGGGATTTAGAAAGAGTTATGCTCCTAGAAATATCTGAGTCCCAAGTAGCTGCTAATCCACCAGCTTCAGCTTATCTTGTAATAGTGTTCGGTAATACTGTCCACTCAATGCACACACTTTTCCAAGCAGAATGATGAATTTAGCAGTTTAGTTCGTAATTTTGCTGTTTTGTGATTTGTTATTATAAAAGTTTTATACTCTTCCTGACCAAAGTTATTTCTTTGGCCCTCTGACTCTGCAAAGGTTTTATAAGTCAAGTGAAGAATGTTCTGCCAAATGAGGAGGTCTGCAAAAGACATTTATTAGTCCATCATTTTCAGGCCCCAGAAAGTGAATTTGCCAGTAGCAGGTGTATTTGAAGACAAAACTGTGGTCATTGTATTCTTTCTTTTTACCAGACATTTTAAACCCAAGTCTTAAACATCATCTAAATTTATTGGTTCTATGCTGTCCTGAGCTACTAAAATCCCTCTTCTTAATCAGAAAATTAATCAATCCATATACATCATTTTTATTGTTTTTGTCTCTGTGTACAACCTTCTAAAATATAAGGTTGTCTTAGAAATATGCAATGGTGGGCTTATTTACCCGAATTGTAGTATGTTTGGATTCATCTAAAAAAGGACACATTCTTATTTAAGGACATATCAAGGACACCCAATAAAGTAGTAGTAAGAAAAGCAACAATAATAGCTAAGATTTATTAAGTGCCTTTTATGTGGCAGGCACTGTTCTTAGCGCTTTAGACATATTAGCTGTCTTAATCCTCACAAAAATCCCATGAATTGAGTACTATCGTTATTCCTGTTTCAAATGGAGAAACTGAGGTTAGGTAATTTGCCCAAGGTTGCACAGCTAGAAGCTTCTTAATTTATTTTCGTTATTTTATAGTGGGGAGCTATTTGAAGCATATTTCTATTGCAAGTTCTGGATAAAGTTATACACTCAAGAGAGAGAAACGCTTTTAACAATTTACATTTTCAAATGTATCTTGACATTCTTACTGTGTTCACTAGGACATATATGTATATATACACACATATATATATACATACACATATATGTATAAATATTATCTTACTTTTTTTTGTAGTTTCAGCATACTAGGGGCTACATTTTTGACTCTTTGTATGACTGTCTCCCCTAGTATGCGCGAGTGTGCTTAAAACATTGATAGGTACGATGTGACGAGGTGGCAGTAAAATGTTTTGAGTACACTATCCATATTGGTTAACTGGCTGATGAACATAAAAATGTTTGTCTTTGAACTGTTTTCAGTATTTTTACATTATCTAGTAAGAAATTAGATAACTGTGTGCAATAGCTGCATTAAAATGCATGGAAACATCAACTTTTTCTTTGCTTTTGAATCTTATGTCATTAGAATAAGTATGTCTCATATTAATCAGATACTCAGATTAGTTCTTTCACATATATTTAATTAATGTTAATGAGAAAACATAGACATGGATATAGATATAGATATATAATAAGAGTAGTCTGGAAGACAAAATATAGAATCCATAGGCAATAATAGTACTAATAAAGGTATCTCCTTTGTCTGAAATTCAAATGATTGCCTTTCCACTAAATCTCAGTCAGTTTTAGAATCATGAATTTCTATATATTTTTAGTAGTAAGCCAGAACTCATTAAGGCAGTGAGATTTAAGCAAGTATTATAAAACACCAATTTGATTATTTTTACAGTAACATTAACACAAACCAAACTCTGGAATGTAGTAAAATGTCTCTGTTCTCTATTTCCTAACTATCATCTTTATGAACACTTTCCATCTTTTATCCCTCTATTGCCTTCAATAAAACAGCTTAGCTTCTTGTGTTCACTGCTTTGGATTTAGGAGTTCATCCAAGCTACTTATAGCAGTAGAAGCAAAAGCATAATTTATCTGTACTTAATACAAGAAAGTCAACAGCCATTTGTGTTTCTTATTTTGTGACTTACCTGCTCATTTTCCAGTCAGGCTGATTACTTTTACTGGATTTTTTTTTTTTAAATGATGAACAGTTGTCTCACTTAGCTATTGCTGCAGAACAACCCACCCTAAAATTTAGTGACTTAACACAACCACCATTTTATTTCCTCATGAATTTGTATGACAGCACCTTGCTTGGGCTCAGCTGAGTGGTTCTTCTGGTGATTTCACCTGATATTACTCATGTAGCTGTAGTCATCTGTTGGCTTCATGTGGGCTAGGTGGTTCAAAAATACTTCACTCATTTGTCTGATAGTTGGTGCTTGCTGTCACCTAGGTTTGCTCTCCATAGAATCTCTCACCCTTAAGGAGTCTAGCTCATATATCTTTACACGGTGGACTCAGAGCAGCAAGAGAATAAAAGCAGAAATTGCAAGACGTCTGGATGAGTTTGTACAACATCATTTCAGCTGCATTCTATCAGCCAAACAAATCACGTGGTTACTTAGATTCTAGTGGACAGGAAATAGATTCCACTTCTTGATGGGAGGAGCAACAAAGTCACATTAAAGAAGAGCATGTGTACAGGGAGGAATCGTAGGCATCTTTTTATCTTTGTTCTCCTAATTTTTGATTTACATTTTTAGAACCCGTAGTGCAAGGACATAAAGTGTCCTTTTTGGTGACTGTCTTTCTATCAAGGTGAAATTCTTTATCTCTTTTATTGCCTTTAGTCTTGAATACTTTTTTGTGTCATATTAATATTGCAACTTTGCTCTTTCTTCCTTTTAGAATTTGTTTGGGTGTCTTTTCCAACCTTTATTTTCAAACTTTTTTTGACTTTTCATTTTTTTCAAATGTATTTATTTATTTTGAGATGGAATCTCACTCTGTCACCCAGGCTGGAGTGCAGTGGCGCAATCTTGGCTCACTGCAAGCTCTGCCTCCCAGGTTCACGCCATTCTCCTGCCTCAGCCTCTTGAGTAGCTGGGACTACAGGCGCATGCCACCACTCCTGGCTAATTTTCTGTATTTTTAGTAGATACTGGATTTCACTGTGTTAGCTAAGATGGTCTCAATCTCCTGACCTCGTGATCTGCCCGCCTCGGCCTCCCAAAGTGCTGGGATTACAGGCGTGAGCCACCACGCCTGGCCCAACTTTTTAATTTAAATATATTTCTTATTAATAAGCTATAGCTAAATTGTACTTGTTTATGCAAAGCATCAATGGATTTAACCCATTTATATTTATTGTGATTATTGATAAATTAGAATTTTTTTATTTTATTTGCTATTCTAAAATTTTTATTTATTTTTATTTTTCCTCCCTCACTCTCACCTTCAATTTATTTATATCATCTTTGGCAAGAGGATTAGCCTTCCTATGTCTAGATTTTCTCATCTGTAAAATAGATATATAGTAACTATTTCTCAGTATTATTGTAAGGATTAGAACATTGAATGCATGCTAAATGTGTTATTAGAGCTTGGCATTTAATCATTTGATAAGTATTTATTTATTTGTTTATTTAAGTGGAAGCTTGCTCTGTTGCCCAGGCTGGAGTGCAGTGGCATGATCTTGGCTCACTGCAACCTCCACCTCCCAGGCTCAAGTGATCCTCCCACCTCCGCCTCCCAAGTAGCTGTGACTACAGGTGCTCACCACCATGCCCAGCTAAGTTTTGTATTTTTTGTAGAGACGGGGTTTCACCATGTTGCCCAGGCAGGTCTCAAACTCCTGGACTCAAGCGATCCACCTGCCTCAGTCTCCCAAAGAGTTGGGATTACAGGCATGAGCCACCATGCCTGGCCATTTGATAAGTATTTAAATATTACTTTTTAAAATTTTTATCAAGTTTTGAAAGTTATCTGTTCTATTTCTATTATGTTTAACATTTTAACAAACATAATTGAACTAACACTTTTCTATTAATGCTGAGAATCAACCATTATCTATAACCTAAACCCATCACATAAACAAGATTCTGACATGCTAGATGCAAGATTCTCTGTCTTGTCTGTATACTATCTCTAATTTTTTAATCTTCTGAAATTTTAGTGCTAGAATATTTCTTTTAATCTTTCTTTCTTTTGTCTTTCTTTTCTTTTAGTATGTCTATTTTAGGAATCAATTCTTACCAGTTTTATTATACTCCCAATAATTATTTAGACTTAATTCTAAGATTTACTTATTTATCTAGCTGCTGCCTTTCGAGACGGAGTCTAGCTTTGTTGCCCAGGCTGGAGTCCAGGAGTGCAGTGGTGTGATCTCGGCTCACTGCAACCTCCCTCTCCTGGGTTCAAGCGACTCTCGTGCCTCAGCCTCCCAAGTAGCTGGGATTACAGGTACCCGCCACTATGCCCGGCTAATTTTTGTATTTTTAGTAGAGACAGGGTTTCACCATGTTGGCCAGGTTGGTCTCGAGTAGATATCTCTCTTTTATGATCTCAGGTGATCTGATCTCAGGTGATCTGCCTGCCCCGGCCTCCCAAAGTGCTAGGATTACAGGTGTTAGCCACTGTGTCTGGCGTGCTGCTGCTTCTTCAATCTCATACTTTCATCTTTTATTTTGCTAAAACACAGTTTCAAAAATTTTTTCAGAGACAATTTATTAATTATAAACTCTGTGAGAACCTATATCTTTAGACCTATCTTTATTTGATTCTCAAAATTAAATGCTAATTTGGCAGTTGTCTATCTTCTATCTTATTTCCCCCCTAAGAATTTTAAGAATACAATTTAATTTTTTATACTATCTCATATTTCAGATGAGAAGCCTAATACCATTTCTTTGTAGGTGATTTTTTAAAAACTTGATGCTTTTATGAGTTTTTCCTTTATTCATAATGTTCAGAAATTTTACCAGGTTGTGTTTAGATTCAGGGCTTTAGCTGTTAGTCCTGTTCAGCATATGGTGAACTCTTTCATTCTGAAGTCCCAACTTTGTCTCCAGCTTGAAAAAATTTCTTTAGTTATATCTTTGGTATTTCCAATATCCCTGAACTCTTTTTCTGGAACTCCTGTTAGAGATTGAAACTAACATTGAGATTGAGATTTCAAGATCCATCTTTAATGTCTCTTAATTTTTCTTCTTGTACTTTTATTTCTGCTTTTTAATTGTGTCTTATGTCTTGAGGCATTCTTCTGGCTATTTCAACCCCAGTGTCTTGTTTAGGAATATTTCATAACTGAATGCTCATAGTAAATATCAGATGCAAATGTCAAACTCAGCCACTCTGAAACCCAGGACTGAATGAAATAGTTCTACCATTTCCTGCCCTCAGCCTTTTCTCCTAACTTTTATAGCCTCTTTTCTCCCCTTCTTTTTCCTTCCCTTTCTTTCCTTTTTCTTCCTTTTTTATCTTCCTTTCCTTTTTCCTTATCTTTCTTCTCTTCTCTCTCTCTCTGCATTTTTTAAAGTTTTTTTTAAAGAAAACAATATATAATTTACATACGATAAAATGGATGAATCTTAAGGGTTCAATTTCATTTTTACAGTTGTATATGCCTATATAGTTACCACCAAAATTAGGATATAGAACATTCCCCATCACCCAGAAAGTGTTCCGGTGCACAATTGTAGGCAATTTACTCCTTCCAGAGGCAACCAATTTCTGGCTTCCATTACCATAGATTAGTTTCGCCTGTTCCAGACTTTCACATAAATGGAAATGTACTGTTTGCATTTTTCTGTGCGCCTGGCTTCTCTCATTAAACATAGTTTTTGAGATTCATTTATTTTGTGTATATCAGTAGATTTCTCTCTTTTATTGCTAAATGATAGTCCACTGTGTAACTCTATCACAATTTGTATATTCCCATCAAGGGACGTTTGGTTTGTTTCCATTGCTTTGCATATTATGAGTGAGACCATGTTAGTGTTTTTACACAAGCCTTTCTGTGGACCTATGTTTTCATTTCTTGTGAGTAAATTTCTAGTAGTAAGGCTGACGTAGTCTCTGTTCTTGATATTATTGTGGCAATTCTTCTAGGGAAACTGACTTTTTAGAGATCTCACTTTCCTTTTCTCAGCTCTGTAGTGCTTCACTTTCAATCGATTGCCACTTGTTTCTTATCTACCAGAAATCCCTCTCTCTCTTCTGTAGTTGGCCCTTCTTTCAGCTTTCCAGTTCTATTGTGGATTGACTCATATTTCTTCTACTTCTTCCATAGAATTAATAAATAGAAAAGAGGTAAACACCAACTTGGGCAGCCACCTTGAGCTGAAACACTGTAATTCTATTTCTTAATTTTATTTTCCTTCATATAAACCAAAATAAAGTTCTATCATTTGTGCTGTTCCTTCATTTATTCACTTCTACCCATAGTTTAAAAGGCATTAATCTTTGAGGTTTGGGGGCATCCTCAGATGTCTATGCATTTGGTCACGAAGAATCTGTTTTGGTTTTAAACTTACAAAGCAAATAATCTCAATAACATTTTCCACATGTCATACAAGGGTTTTTAACAGCTCTTAATATCAGAACATTTTTCCTCTGATAATGCCCATTAAATCCTTTATGCTACATGTTAATTTCTTGTTCACTTTGTTCACTTTTTTTTCTTCCCAGTGTTCATGAACAGGTGACTTCACTCTTTTCAAGAAACTTCTCCTGCAGAACTTGAAGATTATTATGTAATAGCTCCTTTGTCATTTCCAAATTCCATTATCTCAGTTTCTTTAACTTGTCTTCACTAGTCTTATTGTAAAACACTTTAGTGCTTTCTGTAGTTCTATTATGTCTCTCTCATCTTCTGAGAGCATCTGTCTTTTGCAATCCTTGGCTTAGAGTTTATAAATTTTACCCTTTACAAATGTTATGATTTGTAAACAAAAGGATGACAATGAAGCCCCTTTCCCCAATGATAGCTAAGAGTGTCCCTCTGTCTCTACTTATCCCCCAAAGACAGGAGATCATTTAGAGATGGGATGGGGTTGTTGGTTTAGTGCCCAGATTGTATGTAGTGGGTTCAAACAAACAGCAAGGGACTGTGTTATAGAAAATAAAAAAGAAAAGAACAAAAAAACTTCACTTTGCATGTTATTTAAACCTTATACAATTCCTTTTTATAAGAATTATAAGAAACTGTGAACATAAATACATAAAACTTAATTTATTTCTTTCTGTGGCTTATCAGTCAAGAGTTTAGATCACGTCCAGTGCTGACAAAACCAATATGCTTCTTATGCCCAGTGTTTCTCTTGGAACTAAACACTCACTGCCCACTGTGGTCCCTGTCTTGATAATGTACCCTTCTGGCTCTTTCTCTTCCCTGCCTGCCTTCCTCTTCCCCTACCAGAGATTTCTGGGGTCATCTCTCAAATAAATTACTTGTTCTTTGTCTCAGGGTCTGCTTCTGGGAAAACCCACACTAAATGAACCACACCCGAATGATAGTCATGATGATAATGGATACTCCTCTAGGTAGTAACAACACAGGAAGTCTCCAGAAAGATAACAGAGCAGAGTTTCCACGAGGCACCTGCTTGTTGTTGTCATTAACAGCGAGGAAGTCTGTTAGCCTCAGAGAGATGTGCTGCAGGCAGCAAAAAAACCAGGCTATCCCATGCACTCCTGGAGCAGTCAGGAAAAGGGAAATTCCAAAATTGCAGAGATGGGCTGCAAAGGTCACGCACAGGCAAAGCCTACAAATTCCTGGTGTTCAGAGATCTAGTGGGTCCTTTTTCTCCTGAGATGCTGATCCCATGGTCCTTTACTATGTTAGGTGGGAGGATGAGTGACAATGAGGAGGCCTCAGAGGCGTGTGGGATTGTCCTCTAATGCCTGAAATAAGCAGAGGCCTTGACACAAATAGCTTAGCATCAACTCCCTAAGCACAGACCAGCATGTGTCCGTGGAAAGTTATCTTTGTAAACCAAGTAGAAGTCAAAACAGTAGGTTAACTACCCCTTCTTCCTGTTGGCCTGACTCATGCACATTTCAGTAAACCCAGTCATCTTGCAGAGAGCACTCTCCATGGCCGATACACATCCATTAGACAGCAACACCTGCATTCTCCATGGAAGAGATAGTACTGTGAGGTTCATGGAATAGAAGAGTTCTGTCTTCAAGTTTGGGTCTCTGAGCTGCCCGATTTGCAGTTTTGAGGACCCCAGTCACCAGATATTCAAGAGCAGTGACCTGGAAAAGGTCAGGTAGACTTTGAATGCAATGGGCCATTGATGTCTTCTGGACACCACTTATCTATTTTCAAAAATAACAAAGTATGTCCAAAATCTATATGAAGAATGCAGAGAAGCTGGAAATAGTCATAGCCCACCCCAGTGTTAACTTCCTCCCACAAGCATCCAGATAGAATATTTTCACCAAGGACAAGGAAACAAATAGCCGACATGCCTTGCCTCACAGGTAACCCTGGGAGATAGCAGTGAGGACAGGAGGAGAAGAGTGGCAGTCATTTTACTATTATTTTTTTTTAAATACAGCTTTGTCAAAGTGCAATTAACAACTAATAAACTGTGCATATTTAAATGAAAAATGTGACAATACTGACACCTATAAAACCATCACCATAGTCAAGATGATGAATAAATCCACCATCTGAAAAGTTTCCTTGTGCTCCTCTGTGAGCTTCAGCAATCTCCGGGCAACCACTGATCTGCCTTCTCTCACTGCAGATTAGTGTTGGATTTCCTAGACTTTTATATATGTGGAATACAGAATGCATAGCATTGCATGATATGGCTTCCTTGCTCACCATAATTTTGAGATTCATTCACGTTGTTTTGTGCATAGAGAACTTGTTCGTTTTTATTACGAATTCATATTCTATTGTGTGGATATACCACAATATGCTTACCCATTGACTCATTTAGGTTATTTCCTATTTGGCAACTATTAAAAATGCTGTGAACATTCGGTATAAGCCTTTGTGTGAACATTTGCTTTCATTTCTCTTGGGTGAATACTTTGGAGCAGAATGGTTGGATCATATAGCAGTTGTATGTTTAGCTTATTAAGAAATTCTGGAACTCTTTTTGGTGCACTCACATAAAATGTTTAGGATCTACAACAATCCAGGTACTTCCTTGGAAAACTTCACGGAATTTGAAGGTTGAATCCCAGGATGCTATTTTTCTATAGTTAAAATATAAATGTATGAACTACAGTATATTATGAAATACTGGAAGAAGGAGAGAAGACACTGTCTCCTTAGAAAGAATTCTCCTTTCTTTTCAGAATGCCCAAAGTAGTCTCATGGGTCTCGATTCTCCAAGTGATGGTGGTGACATCGATTGTAGTGACCATCATGGTGGGGGTTGTGAAAAGAAAATTGGATGCTGAACCAAAAAAAAAAAAAAAAAAAAAACAGGCTAGAAAAGTGTCCCAGAAGAAAACTCTACTTCTCCCACATCCTGCTGTCCAATATTCAGTGATTCTCTTGCCCCATTCCTAGTCCCCATGAGTAGAAATTAAAAAACCAGAAATGGATTTCGTATCTTCTGCCTGGGGCCTCAATTACATTGTGCCATAGAAACCTGGTATGGATTTTGAGCTCAAAATGAATTGGAAACCAGGTTTATTGCTGGGAATCTTCAAATTTCAGGGAGTAGAAAGAGCAAAAATAAAAATGGAGATTCCCACCGGGCGCGGTAGCTCATGCCTGTAATCCCAGCACTTTGGGAAGCCAAGGCAGGCAGATCACCTGAGGTTAGGAGTTTGAGACCAGCCTGACCAACATGGAGAAACCCTGTCTCTACTGAAAATACAAAATTAGCTGGGCATGGCGGTGCATGCCTGTAATCCCAGCTACTCGGGAGGCTGAGGCAGGAGAATTGCTTGAACCAGGGAGTTGGAGGTTGCAGTGAGCCAAGATTGTGCCATTGCATTCCTGCCTGGGCAACAAGAGTGAAACTTGATCTCAAAAAAAAAAAAAAAAAAAAAAAAAAAAAAAAAAAAAAGGAGATCCCATTAGATGTTCCTAATTCTTGGCCCAAGAAATGAATTGAGGAAATTCTGACCTTCTGGGCACATGGGACGTAGGAGAGCACAGATTGTTAGTGACTCACATAGGATTCTCATTATGAGGGAAAATATTGTCCTTCTCTTACACATAAGGTAACCCATCCATTGCCCAAATGTTCACTAGGTGCATTCATGGCCCAGAGATAGACAAGAAGCTCAGAATGGCTTCTCAGCCCTTGCGCTGGGAATGTGGTCTACAGACCACCAGTATTAGCATCTTCTGAAAGCTTGTTGTAAAATAAGAGTCTTAAGCCATGCCCAGAACTACTGAATCAGAATCTGCATTTTAAAAATGTTTATTTATATATATTTGGGGAGTACAGGTGCAGGTTTCTTAGGTGCATATATTACGTAGTAGTGAAGTCTGGGCTTTTAGTGTACTCATCACCTTAGTAGTGAACATTGTACCCAATGAGTAATTTTTCAGCTCTCATCCCCTCCACCTCCCACCTTTTGGAGTCCCCAATGTCTGATTACTCTTTGTATGTCCGTGTATGCCCATTGTTTAGCCCCCACTTATAAGGGAGAACATGTGGTGTTCGACTTTCTGTTTCTGAGTTATTTCGCTTAGCATATGGCCTCCGGTACCAGCCATGTTGCTACAAGAGACATGACTTCATTCTTTTTTATGTCTGAGTAGTATTCCATGGTATATTTCTTTACCCAATCTTCCACTGATGGACACTTAAGTTAATTCTATGTATTTGCTATTGTGAATAGTGCTGTGATAAACAGATGAGTGCAGGTATCTTTTTGATGTATTGGTTTCTTTCCCTTTAGGTATATACTCAGAAATGGGATTGCTGGATTGAATGGTACTTCTATTTTTGGTATTTTGAGAAATCTCCATACTGTTTTCTATAAAGGTTATGCTTATTTACATTCCCATCAACAGTGTATAAGTGTGCCCTTTTATCCACGTCCTCGCCAACGTATGTTGTTTTTAGACTTTTTAACAATAGCCATTCTGACTTGTGCAAAATGGCATCTCATTGTGGTTTTAATTTTTTTATTTATCTGATAATTAGTTATGTAAAGCATTTTGTCATATGTTTGCTGTCCTCTTGTATGTCTTCTTTTGAAAAATGCCTGTTCATGTCCTTTGTCCACTTTTTAATGAGGTCATTTGGTTTTTTCTTGCTGAGTTGTTTGAGTTCCTTTTAGATTCTATATGTTAGCCCTTTGTCAGATGCATAGTTTGCAATTTTTTTTTGTACAGAATCTGTATTTTGACAAGGTCACCAGGTTAATCATCTGCAGGTCATGGTTTGAGAAACACTGGTCTACATGCATGTTTTTCTTACAAGTTGCAGGTCCCAGAAAGCACTTAATACAGGTCCTGTGTTATCCAAATATTGCCTAATAATACGGTAGGACAACTACTACAAATCTCAGTGGTCTGCACTTATAAGCATGTACTCTCACACTCAGGGGTCCGTGGGTCAGCTAAGGTTCAGTAGATCTAGGCAGGGCATGGCTTTAAGCTATGGATTGGGTCTAGGTTTATGCCATGGGTCTCCCATTCTTTTGTGACCAGCAGGTTACCTGCCACACATTTCTCTCATGGTGATGGGATTATACCTCAGTCATATCTGTTACCATTTCACCAGCCAAAACAAGTCATAAGATCCAACAGACTAGCCAAAAAGTGGTCATGGGCTTTGGAGTTGTTTTGATTCCAGTTCTGCTCCTCAGTTAAGTCTCTGCCCCTAAGCAAAATTCTTACACTTCTCTACATCTCTGTGTCCCATTCAGTAAAATGGGATAAGAATAGTTACATCACCAGGGCTGTGTTGGGAAGCTGCTCAGCCTGACTCCGGGGCCAGAGTAAGGCCAAGAGGGAGAGTGAGTCCCAGAGGGCCCTGCCACTGAGAAGTTAGAGCTAGAGAAAGCTCCCACATGTCATCCTGTGGGTTGCTGTGGCAGTACAGGATTCAGCCCCCACCAAGGGTTGTTTCTGAGTCAAGAAACACACGCCCATCTCTTTCCATCTTTTTTCGGAAGGGTTGCCCTTTCACTGCTTACAAATTGTGTGCTACATTGTAGGAACTGTGCCTGCAAATACATTATTCATCACTTATGGGGCTTGGACAATTTGAGCCTGTGACCACTTTCCCTGATGAAAGGGCACTGTTTCCTACCTTCCTTCCCCAGATGCAACAAAAGAAACAGAACATGCCTGGGGACAGGAGTTCCACAGGCTCTGTGCGTTGTATATTGTACTTTTTTTTTTTTTTTTTTTTTTTGAGATGGAGTCCCATTGTGCCACCCAGGCTGGAGTGCTGCGGCACAATCTTGACTCACTGCAACCTCCACCTCCCAGGTTCAAGCAAGTCTACTGCCTCAGCCTCCTGAGTAGCTGGGATTACAGGCACCCACAACCATGCACGGCTAATTTTTGTATTTTTAGTAGAGACAGGGTTTCACCATGTTGACCAGGATGGTCTCGATCTCTTAACCTTGTGATCCACCTGCCTCGGCCTCCCAAAGTGCTGGGATTACAGGCGTGAGCCACCATGCCCGTCTCGGCCATACTTCTAACAAAGACCTGCTCAGAGTTACAATTCTTGGGAGTGATACAGTAGAAGACAATTATGTGAACAAACTTCTCACCTTTCCAACTAATGCTGGGATATTCGTTGAGTTAGCACTGGAAAGACTAGCCCCCATGATTCAATTGCTTCCCCCTGGGTCCCTCCCACAACACGTGGGAATTCTGGGAGAAACAATTCAGTTGAGATTTGAGTGGGGACAAAGCCAAACTGTATCATTCCACCCCTGACCCCTCCAAATTTCATGTCCTCACATTTCAAAATCAATCATACCTTCCCAACAGTCCCCCAAAGTCTTAATTTATTTCAGAATTAATCCAAAAGTCCACAGTCCAAAGTCTCATCTGAGACAAGGCAAGTCCCTTCTGCCTATGAGCCTGTAAAATCAAAAGCAAGCTAGTTATTTCCTAGATATGATGGGGGTACAGGTATTGGGTAAATACAGTCATTCCAGATGGGAGAAATTGGCCAAAACAAAGGGATTACAGGGCCCAGGCCAAGTCTGAAATCCAGCAGGGCAGTTACATTTTAAAGCTCCAAAATGGTCCCCTTTGACTCCATGTCTCACATCCAGGTCACGCTTATGCAAGAGGTAGGTTCCCATGGTCTTAGGCGGCTCTGCCCCTGTGGCTTTGCAGGGTCAGCCTCCCTCCAGCTGCTTTCAGAGGCTGGCGTTGAGTGTCTGCGACTTTTCCAGGCACATGGTGCAAGCTGTCGGTAGATCTACCCTTCTGGGTTCTGGAGGACAGTGGCTCTCTTCTCACAGATCCACTAGGCAGTGCCCAAGTAGGGACTCCGTGTGGGGGCTCCAACCCCACATTTCCCTTCTGCACTGCCCTAGAAAAGGTTCTTCACGAGGACCCTGCCGCTGCAGCACACATGAGGTCCCTCCCACAACACATGAGAATTCTGGGAGATACAATTCAATTGAGATTTGAATGGGAACACAGCCGACATATCAACATGCCCCTGACCCAGCAATTCCACCTGAGTATGTGCCCAACAGAAATCTATTCACTAATGCACTCAAAGACCTAAAAAAGAATGTTCATAGCAGCACTGTTTAAAATGGTCCCAACCTGGAAATAACCCCAATGCCGTCAACAGAATAGATAATAAGATAGTTAAGTGTACACAGTGGGAAGGAACAAATGACAACTACATGCACAATTTCACAAATGTAATGTTGAGTGAAGGAAACCAGGCACGGTAAAGTACATGCTGGATAATTCTGTTTAGGTAAAGTTCCAAACCAGGAATAAGGAACCTGTGCTGTTGGAAGAGAGTTACCTTTGTCAAGGAAGTGATGGAAAGGGAGTCCAAGGAGGGCAGCTAGGGCACCAGTGATGTTTTGCCACTTGATCTAGGCGTTGGTTACATAGGTGTCTTCAGTTTGTGAAATCTCATTGAGCTGTAGAGTTATATATGTGTATATTTCTGTAGGAATATCATACTTCAATTTTAATAAAAGAGTAAAGAACGCAGCCCGGCAGGGTACATGGTGTAGAAGAGATGGCTGGTTTTCACTGGGAAAGATGACCCACAGCCCTGGAATTCACTCTCTGGGCTCCCTGATGTGTGTGCTATCCTGCAGATTGTTCTCCAAATGGGAATGAATGCAGGCTAGTTTCAGTATTATGGGGGTGCTCCTCTGCCTCAGGTCCCAGTGCCATTGTTACAACATCAAAGACCAACTGCTGGCTGAGATGCAGTCCATATGAAAAGAGTGACCAGCAAATTTACTGCTTGACTTCATTCCCTTTAAAAGGAATTGGCTCCATGGTCCTCCTTCAAAGCTCAATTGTAGACATATATCTTCTTTATAGGACATCGTTTACAATAAAGAGGAGCAATAACTTAAAATTTTTAAAACAGAATACCTTTGAGAGCACTGTGAGATGGACATTCCATTTCATAAACATCACTGTGGTTACATTGCCCAAACATTCCCAGAAGTCCAGCCATGGGCCTGCGAGCCTTCTACTGGACATGGTGACATTTGGGGACTAATTTGAATTATATTTTTATGCTCCAGCCCTTTCCCTAGGCTCTGAAAGTTCTTGAGAAGGTCATTAATGAGAGGCAGTCTACTTCAAAGCAGAGGGTTACCTCACTAATATCAGGCAAAATGGCAAAATACATAGCCCATCACTCATTAACTTATTTGGAGCTGCCCTTCAGTGGAGTAAACATTTTTTAAGGATTAGGGCCAAATTAAACTCCTGGATCAATTATACGTGGTTCTCCAATACCCACATGGACATCACTCCACATAATTCCAGTGTGAAAATGTCACAAACTTACTAGCATTTCCAGATACTAGAACTCAACTAGAAAACAGCAAAGTTGTTTGTATGCCTGTCAGAAAATGAAGAATGTTATTAACTTTCCAAGAAAGAAGAAAGTAAAATTATAACATACAGGAAGTTTTTGGCTTCACATGGAGTCTGACCCAGATGTGAAAGTCACATCTACAATCAAAATGACCAGCCTCCTGAAAACTGACCAATCCAGAATAATCCTTTCAAGTTCACTCATGATAGCAGTTGATCAGCCCATAGGGGATATGACGTTCTAAAGAGTGGTCAAGTCATCCATTTCTGTTTAACCCATTATTCCTGAAAAGGTTCAGCTCTCCACACTTTGCTGGAAAAAGGCTAACAACTCAGTGCACACCTCCCTCTCTGCTCCCCTTACTGGTGCATTCAGGAAGACACGAACCAGGTGAGACAACTGAGAGCTCCTTACTGAGAGTGTGAAGTGTGATAGCAGCACAACACGCAATTCTGAAGACATCATGAAATGAGATAAATCTGGGGAATCCACATCAACTAGAAAAAAACTGGAAACATTTGAAGAGGCATTGGGATCACAAAGAGAGTGAATCTAAACATCGAACAGCAGGTATTAAATAGAAATAATGAAAGGCAGGTTCTTAGGAAAAAATATATGGCAGACTAGGTATTCGAAGTTCTATTCCGGGTTCTCCCCAGGGAATCACTGCCCTGAAGCTCTGTCCGGTGTGGTTCTCTCATGCCCCACAGTGGTTCTTTTACTTCTTATTCACCAAGGCCAGGATTAATGCTAAGGTCTGGACTAACCCAATAATGGACATGAATGGCCTTGGCCTTAAATTTTCAGGGGTCCATCTGTAGGTTCCTCCCTGAGATCTGAGAAGGTTTTTACTTACTTCTTTCATTTTAAGGTGAATGCTAGTGGGGGAATTATTGTGGTGTACCCCGAGAAGGTTCTGTGTCTTGGTCCTGACAATCTACGTGAAGTACCTTTTGTGCCACCAGGATACGTGGGCACATGACAGGCACTCACATACACAAGGGTCACTGCATGTGGCTGCAGGAATGCCCAGGTTGGACCAGGGCTTCATCTGTGCCCCAACCCGCCTGCACTCCATGGTGAGACACTCTGCTTAGAAGGCAGGTTGCAGACACTCCGCAAATTCTAGAATGTTGTTGTTGGCAAGATAGCCAAGCCCCAATGTCTCATTTCATTGACAAATAATCTAAAACCTGGAGAAATTAAAAGATTTGGCTAAGACCATACCATTCATTCATCCTAGTGCCAGCCAGTACCAGACTCCAAAGCAAGTCATCTTTCATGAACCACACAACCCCCCATTCCTGAACATCTGTAAAAGTTTTTATAGCCCTGCTTAGCTGAAGAGAATTAGAGTAAATGTACATCTAAAGTGCTGGGGTCCTGCTACATGGCAGTTGCTCTTAGGTTGTTACAGGAGCAGAAAAGTAATTAAATGGACATGAATTTTCTCTTTTATTTAATATACAACAAAACTGCAGTCAGGCAAATGAAATAATGTACATATAAGCATTGAGCACTGCCCAGCCACCTAGTTAGCATTCTACAATTCCATTCATTCATTCAGCACTTTCATATCGCATGGTTATGATGAGCAGATATTGTGCTAGGCACTGGAGATTCAATAGAGAACAAGCTTGTGTTCTAGAAAGAAAACTGACAAGAATTGATTCATAATAAAGAAATTATTATAGATTGTGATAGGTGCTTAGCAGGACATAAACAGGGAGCAAAAGACAGGGAATAACTGAGAGTTCTTACTAAAAGAGGGTGGTCAAGGAAGGACTTGAGGGAAAAGTGACACTTGAGTCCTGAGTTGGAGGATAGAAGGACCAGCTCTGCAAAGAACTTGGGAGAGCCGGTCAGGCAGATGGAATCACAAACACCAAAGCCTTGAGGTGGGAAGGACTTTGGCATGACTAAGGGATGGAAAAGAGACTGGAGAACAGTGTGTAAGGAAGAAAGTGGCACATGAACTTGTAGAAAAAAGCAAGAGTTTTGCAGGTCATGATAAAGAATATGGCTGTTCTAGGACTGGTGAGGAAGAAGCCATTGAAGAGCTTCTAAATGATGGCTCCGTCTGATCAGTGGAGAATGAGAGGGAAAAACATAGATGTGTTAGAAAATTTCATAATAATCCAGGTAGGAGGTAATGGGATGTGGACCAGGGTAGAGAGGAGTGGATGGATGCAAGACACAATTTTGAGACAGAGCCAACAGGGTATGCTGGTGGATTGCATTTCAGAGTTAAGAAGGGAAGAGTCAAAGACAACTTCCAGTTTTACAAGGGTAGAGTTCGTGTCAGTGGATTTACATGGGATATGTGGAATATAAGATGCCTCTGGGACATGTAAGTGAAGATAATAGCAGGGAGGTTGTCAAGTGGACAAGCTGAGAGTGAGACGTCATGACCAAAGTGGTAAAAGGAGAACCAAGAGGGGTGGTGTCACAGAAGTCAGGGGAGAAGAATGCCTTAAGGAGAGAGGACTTCTATCGAATGCTGCTGTGAGAACAAAAAAGATGAAGCCAGAGACGTGCTCATTCAACTGAGCAACGCAGCTATGACTGGTGACCTGAATGACAGCAGTTGCAGAGGCATCATGGGAATAGACTCCATTGTCTGTTGGGTAAAGGAATAAATGGAAGGTGAGGAAATGGAGACAGAATATACAAATAAGTCTTGCAAAAGTTTTACTATAAGGGGAGATATATGAACATGTGGTCAAAAAAGAGTTTTTGGTTCATGTAAGATCAGAGATACCAGGGCATCTGTGATGCTGATGAGAACGATCCAATAGAAAGGGAGAGATTGAGGATGCAAAACTGAGAGAGGAGAAATGAGGAGTGAATTCTTCAAGAAGGCAAGAGGCTATGTGTGAGCATTGGCCTTTCGTAGAAGCAGGAAAGCTTATTCTGTGCAACAATTGGGAAGAGGAAGAAAATGAGCTATGCAGACAGGAGAATAGATAGAGTAATGGTAATAAAAGAGTTACCATCCCATGACTCCTGTTCCATCAGAGAAATATGAAGGGAGGGCAGGAGCATAAGTAGGACATTTGAGGAGAGAAGATATGAAATGGTCATCTTGGGTACTGAAGCAAGTAAGATTGTGAAGGAAGGGCAATTGGATTTTGGAACAGTGCTTAATATTCATTTGAGGGTTTGAGGACATGAATCTAAAATAAAGCAAGTTTGTCAAGTTGGATGCTTTTATTGTTCCCATCACCCACCTGCTTGGCTACTAACTTACAGAAGTTGGATCACTGAGTTCAACCAAATGGAGGTGTTGCCAGTCAACTATATAAGGAGAAGAGAAGGGGGCAAGCAGAGTTGAGAGCCGTTGCAAGGAAATGATTAAAATAAAAGAACATTTTATTTTATAAAATACTTTCCTTCAAGGAAGGAAAGTAAAAACAAGAGAAGGCTGAAGGGAGTTGAGAAAATGGTAGTGGCTTAGACATCTCAACTAGTTTTAAAACTGGAAAAACGAGTTAAAAGAACGGGAAGTGTCTGTATTAGAAAGTTTACTGACAACAGGTCTAGGGAAGAGGGTGGTTGAGATGCAGTAGAGGGAAAGGGTGTGGGAGGTGAGGAGGTCCAAGAACTGGGGAGGTCATCTACGTGGATGTTGAAGTCACCAAAAAGGATAACAGGAGGTCAATGGTAAAGAAGACTAAGCCAGAAGCTGGGCTTTTCAATGAATAGAGAATGACCAGAAACTCCACAGAGCAGTTGGAACATCCAACATCTTGAAAGGAGCAGGATTTGTTTGTCTGGTTTTTGTTTATATTTTTCAGGAGGAAGGGGAAGAAAAGGTCAGGAGGTAGCCATGGGACCAGGAAGATCAGGAGGAGGTTGAGGGGATGTTCAGAGAAGTGGAAAATGAGAGATTGATTATCATGGAGTAAGAGCCCTAGAAGGCCAGTAAAGGACAGGTTTGGGAAGGTGAAGGAGGAAAGGCTGAGTCCAATTAAGTGTTCAGAGATGTGTAGAGTCGAGAGCCTGGTCTCTTGATGGCAACTGGGGTAGCCATGATAGGAATGGTCCTGAGCTTCTCTTGAATGGAGGTGAGACCCTTTGCTCATTGGCATGGTGGCTTCTAGGCTGTTGTTTCTATGCTGATTTAGGTTGGTATAAAAGCATCAGATGAGGGGTAGGAATTACTTGAGCCTCAATCAGTGAGGTTGGCAGCCATAGCTTAAGAAATCACGTCCCTTAGTGTTCATGTGTGAAGTGATGGGAGCTGATAGTTATACAGATTTCACCTGATTTTATCTACTTGCCTTTGTCATATACTTAAATAGTCCCTACTATGGGCCAGACACTTTTTTAAGCATTTGATTAATATTGACTTATTTAACCTTCAAAACAACACCTTGGGGTAGGCATTATTATTATCCTCATTTTACGCAATAAGATTAAGTACCTTGCCCAAGTCACACAGATAGCAGAGGTAGAGGCAAGATTTGAACTTTGGCTGTCTGGACACCAGAGTCCATGCTTTTCATCACCGTGACTGCGTGGCTTGGGGAAGAAGTTCCTTATCTATTACCAAAAAGAACTCTTGCCTTGGAAGTCAGAAGACATAACTTCAAGTCCCTGCTCTGTCACTAACTGGCTGTGACCATGGGCACAACATTTAACATCTTTCATCCTCAGCTTTCTTAGTGGTCAGTTCCATGCAATCATTCAGGGACCCAGGATGATAGAGGCCCTGATGTCTTCTTAACAGTCCCAGCTCAGAAGTGACATACATCACTTCTGCTCACATGGATCATCCGTTGATGCGGGATGACTGGGAAATGTATTCCCTGAAAAGGGTTGCTTCCAGCGTGGCACAAAGACGTGTATTTTTGCTAGAAAGCTAGCCCTCTCTGACTCTTTACTCAATATGGCTTATGCTTTTAAGATTTTGCAGTATTGCACACTTAGGGCTGTACTCTCAGCTGTTTGTCTTCTTCCTGCCTGACCTCTAGGTCTCTCTTATTATAAAAGCAGTAAAATGACCATCTGAATGCCATTGACTGCCATGCATCCCCTCACTTTTTCAAATATAAGCTATGAATAAAAAAAAAGATTAGCCCTTCACTAATGCCAAAACCTAGGGAAGAAATTTAGCGTGCCCAGAATTTTAAGCTATATCCATCACCGTTAAGCATCTGTTTGCACTATGTCTATCCATTAACTAATTAGCAAAACAGACTTTCAGTAGAAATTGTTACAACTCATTTTATATGGAATGACAAGACTTAGAGGTTCATAGTATTTTTGCAGTTAGAATAGCAGGCACAGTTTTCCTGAAATAGTTAGATATTTGAAGGGAAGCTGGAATTGTTTCTCAGTTTTCCAGATATGTTTGCTTTAGTGGAATGGGGATAGACCTCAATGCTCATGGTATTTGCAGAAGGGAATGTTTGTCTATTACCACATCTCCAATGTAGGCATTGCTGATTCATCTGCAGGTCAGAAAAAGCTCTGTTAGCCAGTTCAGGAAGGTCACATTTATAGACAAATCCAAACAAGGTACTTTGCTATCCTCTCTTTTGTTCACAGACAGACAAGATAAACCTAGGCAAAGAGAAAACTTGCCTCAATCTTGGATTAAATGCAGAGGTCTGCTTGCACATTCCAAGGTCAAATTAAAAGTCTACAAGAGCAGGAGACTTGATTCAAAACAGCTCATCTCTGACTGGTTTTCATGTGGGCAGAGGGGACTCTCTGAACACTAAGATGACCACAGCTCACATAGAGGTGTCAGCTGAAATATGGAGGATTACCACTACTATAGAAGATGTCCTATGCAAAAAAATCAGCATAAGCTAATGAAAATATATAGTGGTCACTTATTTGGACATTACATGTCGTAAAGTCCTACAAATTATTTGGTAAGGCAGCTTTGTGATGATTTGTTTTCACACAGCAAGATGACTAGTGAAAAGAATTTAATGATAAGCAAACATATTGCATATAAAAACATATTAAAGATATTCATTTAGCATGAAGGCTTATTCCAGTTCACAGGCATGGTATTACCTTTGCTATATACTTCCATAATTTCAACACAGATAAAGAGATAATGTGGTTTCTTCAAAATCCTTGGCCAGGTTTTTTGTTTACCATCATTAGGTATTTTAGTGTCACATGGATTTGTAGGAAGACCCCATTTTCTATTGAGAAGATATGTCCCCCTTTTCATCCCCCTAGAAATAAACTGCCTTTGCAAAGTCAAAAGTGAGTAAAATGTGTGAAAGGGAAAGGTGTGTTTCACCTAAGTGTCATATTCAGAAACATCTGCCTTGCCTGGTGTATATGGCATTAATTTCCTGCCAGTTTTCTATTGGAAGGCCCCCTGAGTCTTTTGAAATTGAACATCAGGTCATGTTTCTTTAATCAACTCTAGGAAACAATGAAAGAAAGGAGTGGTGGAGAGGTTTCTTTTTATAAAATATTCCTAAAGTCAAAAAAGACCATGAGTCTGGGATTTTAATACCAGAAAGCACTTATTCCCTGCCATCTCATGTTGATTAAATACCTTCCTTCCTGTATTAGTTATCTATTGTTGTGTAACAAATTACCCCATACTTATGCTACCCCATAGCTGCTCAAAAGAACACATTTATTATCTCAGAACTTCCGTGGGTCAGGAATTCAGACACAGCTTACCTGGATCCCTTGGCCCATGGTCTCTCACAGGCTACAGTAAAGGTACCCTCAGTTCCTTGCCATGTGGGCCTCTCCGTGGTGCAAGTCCCAGGATGGCAGCTGAATGTATCAGAGCGGGTAAGTGAATAAAGCTAGAAAAAGAGTATGAGCAAGACAAAATCCACAGTTATTGTCACCTAATCTCAGTGACATTCCATCATGTTTGCCATGCCCTGTTTGTTAGAAGCAAGTTGTTTGCTCCATCCTGCACTCAAAGGGAGGGGATTGCACAAGGCTGTATATTCCATGAGACGGGGTCATTGAGGGCCATTTCAGAAGCTGTCTGCCATACTCCTCTCCACATGTACCTGCCCATTCCTGCGTGTCCCAATAGTGATAGTTCCCCTGCACACCCTAGGGTAGTTAACTGGGTCCTTACTTTTCCAGATTTCCTTAATTCCTTCATTTTATTTCATTTCTCATTTCTCTCCTTTCATGTCAATTCAAAATAATACTTAGTTTCATCTTCTAAACTGTTGCTCTCCTCTGCTCACAAACTTCCAATCATTCCCCTTTCTATGCCTCAGAACAGATACTGAGGAACTCCATATCTGGAACTGATCCACCTTTCCTGCCCCTCACTTTACAGGATGCATTTTCAGCCAAATTAGACTTTCACTATTCCTTGTACCCACCCACTCCAATGTTCTTTGCCCTCTTTCCAGTTGCAAAAATTCTGGACAGGCCACAAAAGCTTTTCTGTGGACTGGGCGCTGTGGCTCACGCCTGTAATCCCAGCACTTTGGGAGACTGAGGTGGGCAGATCACTTGAGGTCAGGAGTTCAAGACCAGCCTGGCCAACATGGTGAAACCCCATCTCTACTAAAAATGCACACAAAAAAAATTAGCCAGGTGTGGTGGTGGGCACCTGTAATCCCAGCCACTCAGGAGGCTGAGGCAGGAGAATTGCTTGAACCCAGGAGGTGGAGGTTGCAGTGAGCCAAGATCATGCCACTGCACTCTAGCCTGAGCAACACAGCGAGACTCCATCTCACAAAAAAGAATAAAGCTTTTCTGTGAACTGTCAAGGTAGAAATGGGCCCACTTCTGAACCCTCACAGCATGGTTCATCCATTTGAGTGAATATTGCATGCTTCCTCCTCCATGCCTATCTGTGGGTATGAAGCATCCCTACTCCCCACTCTGCCTGCCAGGACAGAGGAAGGGCCATGAGACCAGCAGTCATAGCTTACTTCTCTGTTACACCCACAGCACGCAGTGTAGCTACTTGCATAAGGGAAGTGCCCAAGAAAGTCTGGAAGGTCAGGGAGTGTTGTGCTTTCCACAATGCCTTCACCACATTTAAGGAGGCAGAGCAGATACTGTTTTTTCATTTTATAGATGAGAAACCTGAAACCCAGAAAGTTTACCTACTTGCCTGAAATGGACAATGGTAGAGCCATGATTAAATTCCCAAGTTCTAAGACCTTGTCCAATCCCCCAATACCCCGGCCTTATAAGAAGAAAGTAACTGATTTGGGATTCTCCATTCATATCTTTTCTTTTTTATTTTCAATGTAAAACCACCTGACTGGACTTGGTTTTTAATAAAGCAATTTAGAGTCACTTGATAACTCTTGCATTGTAATGAATATCGTTCTCTCTCTCTCTTTTTAAACCATTCCAGGGGAAAGGAGGGAGTGAGACATAGATTTTAAAAAAAGAAAAAAATAGTGCTGGACCAAGTGACTCATGCCTGTAATCCCAGCACTTTGGGAGGCCGAGGCGGGTGGATCACCTGAGATCAGGAGTTAGAGACCAGCCTGGCCAACATGGTGAAACCCCGTGTCTACTGAAAATACAAAGTCAGGTGTGGTGGCACATGCCTGTAATCCCAGCTACTTTAGCAGGAGACTGAGGCAGGAGAATCACTTGAACCCGGGAGGCAGAGGTTGCAGTGAGCCGAGATCGTGCCATTGTACTCCAGCCTGGGCAAAAAAAAATGTGAACCTCCGTCTAAAAAAAAAGAAAGAAAAAAGAAGAGATTTAGAGACAGAAAGAGGGTCTGGGTCTGCAATTTCTTGTTCTTCTGTGAAGTGAACTTTTCAACTTACCAAAAACACAGCATCAGGAAATGTTGTGTCTTTAAGGGTCAGCGTGTCCCTTCCTGACCCCTGATTCACTTCTGCCCATCTGATGAAGTTATCAGTAGCTTGTAACCTGTACAGGTCAGGAGGGTTCCAATGACCCAGGACACCTTTGCTGGATGCTGTGGCTGAAACCACAGCATTTTGGCAGCAAAGTGAGGGGTGTGTGTGTGTGTAGGTAGGAGGAGCAACTTAAAAGAGAGACTTTAGCATGAGGGATAATTATTTCTCAAAACCCACCATCCAGGCCTCTGTAGGCAATATTTTGAATTCAAAATGACTTTCAGCCAAGTCGTGTTTGCACCTGGGATCTGTGAGAAGTATTGAAAGCTTCATAAAGGAGATGAAACCTGACCACGACAGGAAGTGACTTACAGCCCCGGAGGCTCAGCTATATTGACATAAGGTAGTGAAGTAGGAAAGAATTACGGTTTTCAAAAAGAAGTAGGATCTTGGTTTCTCTTTTATCTCAGTATGATGTGTGTGTCCTAGAACAAAATCCTCTAACCACCGTGCAAAAGTGACATTCATGCAAGAGGAGTGGTCTTAAATCCCTTGCCTTTGTGGGTCTGATCCAGAGGAAAGTCAGAATTTCCTCTATGACTTGTTCATCATGTGTCAGTATTGTGGTTTCCAAGTGCTGTGCAAACCTGATTTTCCAAGTTCCAGGTGGGCTATGTGGGTGATGGCAGCATCCAAAAGTGCAGAAGAAATGAACTAGAGCCAGGGAGTTGCTTGGAGACTGAGGTTGTAGCTGCCCGATTCATAGCAGTACATTTCTTTGTGTGTCAGATTGTCAGATGTTCTTACTCTCTAGCATTTCTTAACTTGATTCTTCTTTATGAACATTTCTTGTTGCTCCACTTGAAGCAGCAAGGGGTCTGATATCCAGCAGCAGGTGATTATCCAAAAATCTGAGTGTGAACTGCATTGCTGGTGTGTGAACTGTCTTGGAAGAACCATGTCACTGGAAAATTTGGTATTATTTTGAAAAGATGATGGGCCTTAGCAGGGAGATGTCTCCACTCCAGAGGAAGCTATTTTTTTAAGGCAACACCTTGCCTGACATAACTACTTCAAGATCAGTCTCAGGAGAATCTTGAGTTTAGAGAAAGCATACTGTATCATTTCCCAGCAAGTGATTTCATAATAAATAAAACCATTGAATTTTCTCTTGAGCCAGGCCTCATATTACTAATTTCTACCAGTGTTCTTCACATGTACCCAGGGTGAAATGTGCCAAGTTTGTTTTCCCCTTTCAGTTCACTTCTTTTCCTCTCCTTCGTCCGAAACCCAGTGTTAGAGGGACAGTTTGAAACAACCTGAAGGGATGGCACATGATGACTTTGAGACTCTTCCCTTGATCCCCAGATGTTTCCCTGTTCTGCATGACCTGCCATTTAGGGGTGAGGCGGGGAAGCCAGTGGAATAAATATATTTCTATCTGCAAAACCGAGCACTGGCTTTGAATTAACATGAAAGGACAAATGGAAAGCGAGGTGAAAGTATATGATGTAAGAGAGTTGGTCAACATGAAAATACTGGTAAAAAGCACTGTGACTTCTTAAGGTGCTTGTACAGGAGAAAAAGCTGTTTATGTTTAGGTAAGATAGGCTAAACATCATGGGCCAAGTTCAGGCCCCACGTACATGTGGTCAGCTCAGGAGCCCTGCAAAGAACCTGTTGCCTTTATCCAAATATTACTCATTGCTGGGTGGATTTTTTAGGATGATTTTTGAAAAGATAAATAAAATAAGGACACAAAGACCTGGGTAGGAAAAAGCCAAATCTCACAGGAATCAGGGTTCCTAATGATCTTCTGTTCTCCCCACCACTGAAAGGTACTGAAAACAGGCAGGAGGGAGATCAGTTGCGAGCCTGCCCGTTTCACAGATGGACCAGGGCTGCGGAGCTGGTGCAGCCATTCCAGGCCAGCCTCCCCTGCCTCCCACCCCTAGTTCTGCCAGCAGACCACTGCCTCCAGACGTGAAGCGCAGGCAGGCCAGCTGGAACCCTTCCGTGCCCCGGGTGGACAGACACGGCAGGACCACACGGAGTCCATTCTTCTCCAGCAAAGTAGTGATGTGTTCCAGGCAAAAACCCAATTGAGGATGTTTTGGCCCAAAGGAAACATTTACAACCAAATTATACACCTCGGAAAATAAACGAGCTTTCATTTTGGAAGGAAACCCTGCCAGGCTCTTTATTATTTGCACCACAGTCATAAAGTTGGTTTTAATCTCTGTAGTGGAATGCTGCTGAATTGGCCAACTGGCAGGCTCTGGTCGCTTGAGTGGGGACCACTTTGCCTTTCGGAACACACAATGGGAAGCAAAGGGGAGTACTTCTCCTGAACCATTTTTGTCAGCCTCCATCATTTTTTGTTTTGTTTTGTTTCCTGGCATGTTCATTACAACTTTAAAGCAGACTCCTTTCTGCATTCTCTTTTCCTTTTTTCTCATTTGCAAAAATTCCTGGGGCCTTCCAGAAAAAGGCTTAATGTAATGTTTCCTTTCCAAATTGATGAAAATCCAGGAGGAGGCCCAAGAAAGTCTATAATGGATTTCCATTGATCACTTCCAAGGGAACTGGATATAAAAGCTCACAGTGAACAGAAGGGAAGAGCTATCAAGCATGTTCTCTTTTTCTACCTTAACAAAGAAATCTGGAGATGGAAAACTGCTGGTAGTCTGCTGCCAGGGTTCATGCCACGAAACGAACACGTTGATAGGGTAGCCAGGAGGCTTAGGATTTCTGGGATGGCCTGGGTTTCAAATATTTTATACCATTATCAGATTATACACTGGGTACTGTGTCCAATTTTAGGTTTGGAATAAAGAGGGCCCCTACTAGCTTTCAAGGATGTGGCTGGTGCTTTCAGTTAGGAAACTCCTTTGATAAGGCTCAGAGTCGATTCAGCTTGCAGAGCATTTCACATGTACTGAAGATGTGAGAATGAAGTCCTTAGGGGCATATGGAGTTTTAGCAAACAGAGCAGGAAAGGAGTGAGTAATGGGCAAGCTTTGGTCCTCATTGATTGGGCAAACCATGGCAACACAGTTAAGCAGGCCAAGCCGCTTCCAAAACCTGCTGCACACTGGAATCGCCTAGGGATCTTTTTAAGGTCCTGGTGCCTGGACCCTTCCCCAAACTCCCTGTCTGATTTATGTGGTTTGGGATGTGACTGAGGCATCAGGAAGTACATTTGGGAACCCCTGCTGTGGACTGTAAGCTCCATGAGGGTAAGATTAATGTCTATCTTGCTCCCTATTGTATTTCCCGTCTTTGGAATGGAGTAATTGGCTCTCAGTAATTACATATTGAATGAGCAAATGAATACATGCCCTGCAGCTCATCTGCCCACACACCATCAAAATGAATCCCAGCTAATTAGGTGATTTCAGCCTTTAAGTATGTTGGGTGGTTTAGGATGAGTGTGGTTTACATTCTAGGTCTCCTTTGCCCCCATCTATTTTACCCTCTGCTTCTCCCTACTGAAAACATCCTGAGAATTATTTTATCATCTCTTCATAGGCCACTTTTAATATTCATGACCTGGAAATTTTATAACTTATGACCATTGATTGCTTTGTATTTTCCATAAGTCAGGAATAGCTGTTCTGCTCCTTGGATTTCTGCCTCTCTCCCTATAATACTTTAATAATTCAGAGATCAACCCAGTCATTTTTTGGCCAGCAAAGCACTGGGGATTTCTTTCACCTAGTAATTGAATGGCGAACACTTGTCCTCTCCTTCTGATGTTGAAGGTTTTCACTTCCCGCTCCCTGTCTCCATTCCATCTAACCCCCCTTCCACAGACATCAAATTCTGGCAGTGGATAAGTCAGCTTTTATTGTAAAAATGTTTATGGAGACTGTCAGTTCTTAACCTTCAAACTGAACCATGCTGTTTGTATTTTTCCAAGTGATGGAGAGTGTGAAGGACTAATGAAAATGGAGCGTGAAGAGATCAAACATGCATCATGGAATCTCTGTTCAAAACCCGGAATGGGAGAAATTCCACTTTGCGGGGGAAGGCAGAATTCTGGGGATGGGATCCTCTGTGAGTTGGACTTACGGCCTGAGATCATGATCTGGCATGAGAGAAAGTGAGGTGCAGGGAGCAAGGGGACCAGCATGGTATGTGGGAGGTAGAGATCATGAGACTTTCTCTTTGGAGAAGCTAGAGCTAGAAATATATTTCCTTTGGTCGGAGAGCAAGCAAGAGTTGTAACAGACTCTATCTTCTGACCTTCTCGAGCCTGCTTTCAAAAGTCAGGATTTTGAAAGAAACCATTCATAAGTTTGTACAGCGTGCCATGTTGGAGAACTTTTTGCTTACCGTGTGACTTTTCTGTACACCACTGGGGAGGGTGAGCACTTAGAACTTGGAGCCGAACTCTTAGTAACTGAATACCCAGGACTCTGGTTAAAAATGGGTTTGGCGCTACCTAAAATGTCAATCTGTATATCTGCAGACTTGGGGAGTAAGTGGGAGAGTCTAAGCTGAAGCAAGCAAATGGCATATTCACAGGGTGAGGTATAAATTTGCTGGAGGAAAGCAAAGCTCTGGTTGCTACATGAGCTTTCCAGTTGAGGGATGTGAGATTTCTCTGAAAAGAGCATTTTCTTGAGTTAGATTCTTGGCAGCAGTTGGCCCTGTCTATGGAGCCTTAAGACACAAGAGTGTGAATGGATCCCTCAGGCCTTTTTTCTGGAAGATGTCCCTGGAAGAACAAGGAGCAAGCGCACAGGGGAGATGGTGAATGAATGTAGCTCAGGAAGTTATGCTTTTTCCTTGGAGTAGGGACTGTTTGGCTTTGATGATGGCTGCAGTGTATATGCTGGGAACAAATAGATTGTCCTTCTTCACCTTCATACATGAATCATTGCTTTAATCAGGAAAACTACAGGTTAGGTGTTGGATGGTCTGAGATTTATCTTTGCTGATGGGTTCATCATGGGGATGCTTTTGCTGCATCCGGGAGCTCTTCAGTTTAAAGGGGCACCATCTTGGCCTGGTGCAGTGGCTCATACCTGTAATCCCAGCACTTTGGGACACCAAGGCGGGTGGATCATTTGAGGTCTGGAGTTCGAGACCAGCCTGACCAACATGGTGAAACCCCATCTTTACTAAAAATACAAAAAAAAATTAGCCGGGTGTGGTGGCATGCACCTGTAGTCCCAGCTACTCAGGAGGCTGAGGCAGGAGAATGGCGTGAACCCGGGAGGCGGAGCTTGCAGTGAGCCAAGATCACGACACTTGCGCTCCAGCCTGGGTGACAGAGTGAGACTCTGTCTCAAAAAAAAGAGGAGCCATCTTAAAACCATGATAATAGTAACTTGGCCTTTGGGGCAACTGAAGGAAACTGTTTTTCTCCTCTTTCACTTCTCTCTCACCTTCTGTCTTCCCACTTATCTCATTTACTGACGGATAATTTCTCCTCTCTCTTAGGCCCACCTGGGGTCCCCAGCCCCCCTCTCAGATCTTATTTAATCTTCTGCCAGACCTCTGAGCTAGAAAAGTTTATCTCATCCAGTAGCCAATCTGAAACCAACCTGTCCTTCCCCATGGACCTGTGTGGCTTAATTAGAGACAGACACAGTGAGGGAGAAATCAGTTGGAGGCCCGTTGCTGCCCCGTTTGGGGTACTTGTTACCCAAGCAGGCCTGGCAAAGCTAGCATTTATTGACGCAGGGAAAAGCAGGAAGGAACCAAGTCTCACAGTTCACCCTCCATCTTCGGGGTTTTTGATCTTCTCACCCTGCGTGTTGATCTCTTATGTCACTTGCTCAGTGGAAAACTTCCTTCGCCCAGGGACCCGGAGGGTGAGGAGCTCTGCCTTCCCTCATGGTGTTATCGTAGGGGCATCCCTGAGGAGTGGGTGACCACTCAGAGGGTCTCCCCAGGCTGGATGGGATGCCTTGGAGCTCATTCACTGTTGATCTGATTATGCTTTTCCAGGATAAAAGTGCATTCTTTGAGAGTCCTGTGTTTGCTGGAAAGCATCTCCCTTTGCCAAAGTACCGTTCAGAATGATCACTCCTTACCAGCCACTGTTCCTCACCTTCTCCTGGTGAGAGCAGAGGTTCTCAGGTGTGAGCCTGGAGGGAATCACCAGGAGGCCTTGCTCAAACGCCCGCTGCTGGGCCCCACCCCAGAAGCTCTGATTCCACAGGGGATGGGACCCGAGAATCAGCATTTTAAACACATTTCCAGGCGATTCCAACACTGCTGGCCTGGGACCCCCATTTTGAGAACACATGAACTAAATTAATAACTCAGTATTATAATCATTTTTTCTGTGAGCTCAGTTAGGAAACGATGGGCTAGTTCAGATATCTTAAAATTTTAAAAAAAAGCTAAAATTAAAATAACACATACACATCCATATCCGTGTATATATAAATATATGTGTATGTTTATACACACATGTAAAAACACACTTATAAATGTCTATTTATGGGCTGGGCACAGTGGCTCATGCCTGTAATCCCAGCACCTTGGGAGGCCGAGGCGGATGGATCACTTGAGGTCAGAAATTCAAGACCAGCCTGGCCAACATGGCAAAACCCCATTGTCTCTACTTAAAAAAAAAAAAAAAAAGCAAAAATTAGGCATAGTGGCACATGCCTGTAATCCCAGCTACTCAGGAGACTGAGGCAGGAGAATCACCTGAACCCAGGAGGCGGAGGTTACAGTGAGCCAAGATCACGTCTCTGCATCCCAGCCTGGGCAACAGAACAAAACTCTGTCTCAAAAATAAATAGATTAATTAATTAATTAAATGTGTATTTATGTCTGCAAATATATATGTATATTTATATAACCATATATGTATACTTTATATATGTGTATATATAAGTATAAACAGATGTATATACAAATAGAAAATCTTTGAATTCATAGTTGACTTTGAAGAAAAGCAAGCAGATTCAGAAAATGTTCAGAATCAGAATTGAATTCAAGCGAGCAAAATATCTGCCCCTGGCATCTCCTGCTGAGCCTCATTTCTGCACCTGCTTCCTAGACCCCTGCTGCTCTCTGTTACTCTGCCAGGGCTGCTCCTAATGCACTTGCTGGGAGCTCAGTGGTGACTTGGTCACAGGCAGGTGGCAGGAGCCGTTGGTACCTCCAGCACAGTCTCTATATTATCTCTCTGGGCAAAGGGAGAAGCTGGGCACTGCCCATGATATCACTCAGAGGCAGATGACTGTGCCATCCTCTGCCAGGACTCAGGGTCACCACACAAGTAAGGGCTAAAACAGGAGCGAGCCAGTGAGAACTTTTCCACCTCTCCCAGAGCTTCTTCTCATCCTCCCACATCCCAGAATCCAAACATGGTTCCAGAGATGTAGGAGGAGTCAACTGTGGCCACACTTACTGGGCATTGAAATCCCGTTTGTCATTCCTTCCTTTTCCATCTATTCATTGTCCCTTCCATTCGTTCAGAGAGCATTTAGTGAGGTCCTACTCTGTACTGGGCTCCAGGCCAAGTGCTGAGGCACAGAAGTGACAGAACAGACACAGTCCCTGCCTTGTGGTTCTGACATCATGGTAGGGGCCACAACAAAGAAGAGAGCCCATAAATAGAATAATTGCAGCTAATAAATACTACAAATGAAATAAGCAGAACAATAGAGGGGAGCTTTTAAAGGTTAGGAAAGAGCGCTGGTTATATAAGATGATCAGGGAAGTCCTCGCTCTCTGCAGGTGACATTTAAGCTGAGACCTGAAGAATAGAAGAGAGAATGATGGCAGCCTGGACTAGGACAGTGGCAGAGGAATTGGAAAAATGGATAAAAAATGCTCTGTTTGTTGTTAGCAAGTATTAAAGGACTTGAAGATGTTAACATGGCTAATATAATTTTCCCCATTGTACAGTTGAGTTTACAGTTCAGTCATTATTTGTGTGTGACTGTTTAGCCAGAAACTGGACAAAAATGAGTAAATGTCTAATAATGTGTAGAAAAAGAAAAGAAGTATGTATATGGTAGAGAAGTAATGAGGAGCAAGGAGGAATTAACTCTGCTGAAGATCAGGGAAGGTTTACAGAGAAGGCAGTATCTAAATAGGGTTTTAAAGGATGCATAGGAGTTTTCTATACAGATAAGGGAAGGAAAGACTTTGCAGGTAGAGTAGACAGAAAGAAGTGTGACACTAGAGCATCTATTAGCACTTATAAGCCTCTATATGAATTACAACAAGTCATTCCCTCTGGGAAGATAGTACCCCTTCCTCCAGTCCGAACTTCAACCATTACTTGCCCCCTCACCAGACATCTTTGCAGCATGCACAAATTGTACAATGTACATGGCATGGTAGACCTAAGTGAAACTACAAGGAGTCCACTGTGCCCATGCCTATCAGGCTTTGAAATCTTGTTTGTTCATCCAGCCCGCCAACCAGCTATTCATTCATTCAAAGTATATTTAGTAAAGTTCCTGAGGTTTTTTTGGTGTGACTGCAGTTATAAAGAGGGAAAGACGTTTGTAATTTAGTCATGGAAAACCGTGAAGATCCACCAGGCAATGACACTCAAGCAGCCAGTAGGAGAGCATCAGGCTGGGAGTTCAAAATCCTGTGTCCTGGGCCCTGGCTCATGTGCCACCCTCCTCTTCAAAGATTCTCTAGAGGTCGGGCGCGGTGGCTCACGCCTGTAATCCCAGCACTTTGAGAGGCCGAGGTGGGCAGATCACCTGAGGTCAGGAGTTTGAGACCAGCCTGGCCAACATGGTAAAACCCCATTTTTACTAAAAACACAAAAATTAGCCAGGTGTGGTAGTGGGTGCCTGTAATCCCAGCTACTCAGGAGGCTGAGACAGGAGAATCACTTGAATCCAGGAGGTGGAGGCTACAGTGAGCCAAGATTGCACCATCACACTCCAGCCTGGGCAACAGAGTAAGACTCCATCTCAAAAAAAAAAAAAAAAAATCCTCTAGATTATGCTTTGCAAAAATGGAGAGTTGGGTCCCAAAACCCATCTTGTGCCCTCCCCCCACCAGGCAGGTCCGACATGACTGTTCACAGACTAGTTGTATTTTAATAGAGGATCATGGGATCATGGAGATTAAATGGCTTCAAAATCAAATGACTGAAACACTGCTCCTTCCATCCTCAACGTGGACCTTTTTGGAGAGGAGGGCAATTGGTGGTGTTGGTCCTTTCTCTGCATTCTGAGCACTCTCTTTACACTGAGGTTGTTGGAAGAGGTATTCACTCTCCCTAGCAGCTGCAGCCCACACAGGCTGCCTTTTGTTGTCTCTGCTGGTCCAGCTTTAAAGCGTCTCTGGAGTCAGCCAGAATTCACACACCCCTAGTTCGTATGAGCCAGGTGACTTTGGCAGGATTCCAAACCTCAGTTTTCTCATCTGTACAATGGGGGTGATGATAATTATATCCACCCAGTGGGAAGCTTTGAGAACCAATTGGTAGAAGTGATACATAAAAGTGTTTGGGCAAGGCTGGCACAGAGAAGACATTTGAAAAAGGTGGAGGAGGTGGAGGGGTGGCTGTCACTAGGGAAGATAGGAGCTGGGCCTGAGGGGAAAAACAGTGAAGAGAAAATATGACAGTGTGAGAGTGAGTGTTAGAAAAGGCTAATGAGAGAAGGGAATAATAAAGAGGAGAAAAGAAGTGTCTTTACCACACAGATGCTACCCATTTTACAGGTGAGAAAGCTCGAGCTGCAGGGAAATAACGTGCTCAACGTGAAGCTCCTCTTTTTTCAAACACTATATTTTTCTGTGTGCCTTATTGGTTGGAAAATAAAGTAACAGTAACAGAGAAGCTTGGCTTCTTTAAGAGAGTATCAGCCGGGCGCAATGGCTCATGCCTGTAATCCCAGCATTCGGGGAGGCCAAGGTGGGAGGACCACCTGAGGTCAGGAGTTCGAGACCAGTCTGGCCAACATGGTGAAACCCTGTCTCTACTAAAAATACAGAAAAATTAGCCAAGCGTGGTGGTGGACGCCTGTAATCTCAGCTACTCGGGAGGCTGAGGTGGGAGAATCACCTGAACCCGGGAGGCGAAGGTTGCAGGGACTGGCCCTCTGTGTCTTACTTCCTCAGTTCTCTGCCTCATCTGACCCACTGAATAGCTCTCATGTTTACATAGCGTACTATGTGCCATTTCATTCCTAACTTCTCCCCTCTTGAATTCGTGATAATCCATTATTTTTGACGTCACTATATCTATGGGTTTTGTTGACGAGAACTGATTAACCCTAAAAAGCCATGACACTGCACAAGTAAAGCAGTGTTGGGCTGTACTGTTATCTAGATGTGTATTTTCCTAAAAAAAAAAAAAAAAAAAAAAAAAAAAAAAAAAAAAAAATGAGGCTAGGACTTCCTCTACCAAACCAAGTCAGGGAGCAGAGTTGAGAATTAAATCCACAGTATGCTGCAGGCCGGTGTTCTTGAGCCAGTCCTCTGAGAACTGTTATTCTGGAGCCGAGCAGCATTTAGGAGAGGCCAGGGAATTCAAAGTGGCTGTGGACTATCTTGTTCTAGCCAGCTCCAGGGTGGAAATTAGGACAGCACCGTATGGTGAAAGGAGCAAGGATTTCGTAGCCTGCTTACTATCTAGGGGCCTCTCAGCCTTAATTTCCTCATCTGTGGAACGGGGGCACTTGTGTCTACCTCACGTGGATGTCATGAGACCAGATTTAATGTATAGTGCCTGGAATAGGTGATATTATAGCTGTTATTTCTCCCAAGCATGTCTGTGTCCCCCAGATGTTCTATTTACCTCTCTCAATCCATTTTCCACCTTTCTCCACCCTGTTTATTTCTTGGGCATATGATCTGAGTGTATTACATCAACAGGCTCCCTTGCTGTCTGGCTTCTGATTGGGTTTGGCCAGTGCTAGGCATGGCAGGAAATGAACGCCCACCTTACCTCCAACCCCACAACTCTCCCTTTCCCTTTGGTTAACAGTAGCCTCTCCCTGTCCTTGCATCTTCAGGCCTGGAGATGTGAGCTCTCCCTGGCTTTACTGACCCTGAATACTACAGCATTCTTGATGGTTTCTGGTCACTTTGTCCAGATATGTTAAATTGTCCCTTTATTAAACTCTCCTTAGTTATCCACTTGGAGGGTGCCATTCATCCCCTGCTCAGACTCAAACTGATACATCCTAATATTATGATGTTTATAATGAGGAGAGTAGTAAACATGTTCTCTGTTGAGTATCTCCTCCTTCATGACAACATCCCAAAAGAAAGCTTCTGAGAACTTGTGATTCTCTTTTCTCAAATCTCAGTTAACTGAGGTTCTCATGGTAGAATTCTCACTGGTGAGAACAACACTGGGAGGAGCTTTGTTTCTCTAGGATCAGAGTAGGGAATTGTATGGGGGGAAAATGAAATGGTCGACAGGAGTTTGGGTGCCTTCTGGTGCATGGCCTTCTGTTCTCCCCATAAGGACCCTCATAGGAGGAGAAATGCAAGGGAAGTCCTGCTCACAAGCCATGGTTCTCCATACTGGTTCCGGCTTGTCAGTGCATTAGACCAACATCCAGATAGGAGTCTCTTAGAGAAAGTGAGAGAGCATTACATGGTAATGTTAAAGACCTTATAGATGGTGAGCTGTGGTATCATAATTAGGAATCTGGGCTGGGCGCAGTGACTCATGCCTGTAATCCCAACACTTTGGGAGGCCAAGGCAGGCAGATCACCTGAGGTCAGGAGTTCAAGACCAGCCTGGCCAACATGGTGAAACCCCATCTCTACTAAAAATACAAAAATTAGCCAGGCATAGTGGTATGCACCTGTAGTCCCAGCTACTTGGGAGACTGAGGCAGGAGAATTGCTTGAACCTGGGGGTCAGAGTTATAGTGAGCCGAGATCATGCCACTGCACTCCAGCCTGGGCGACAGAGTGAGACTCCATCTCAAAAAAAAAAAAAAAAAAAAAAAAAAAGGAATCTGGATAATTTTACTTCCTTACATTGAAAACTTCCACTCCTTCAGAATTTCCCAGTTTCTACTTTGCATTTTACATGGATATAAGCATTTCTTAACTTCCCCTCTGTAATCTAAATTAGAAGACAAAAACCTGTCCAAATAAAATTTTCATAATATTAAAAATGTGAATCTCATACAAATAAAGAACAAGAACATGTCAACTACTTAACTAAATGAATGAAAGAACAAGGGAGATGCTAATGCCATGTCAGACCATTTGAGAAACAGATATTTATAAAGTTAGTGGAGAAAATGATGATGAAGTAAATGTGTAAACATAAATTTAAGACTGATTACTGTCCTGTAGAGCCACAAAACAGTTAGCATTGAGTTGTTGTTTCTACTAGACAAAAGCATTTCTGTATCTACAGAATGAAAATCTACAAGCCAGCGTGTAACTTTTAGTCTGAGCCCTAATCAATAGTAAATAATAAGCCAAGTGAAGATACATGCTCCTACAGAATTAAATGCTTTGGGGCAGGCCTGTGCCCCAGTACGAAGTGATAAGCTTGCAGTCATCCTTTTGCTTCACTTCCAAGTTTTGGGAAAGTTGTCTTAACAAGCCATGTGCTATTGGCACTGTCTCACCCTCACACAGTACCTGGTACATAATAAATATCGATGAAGTGTTTGTTGAATGAATCCATGAATAGAGCTAACAGCCCAACTTCCTACAGAGAAAGGTTAGCTAAGCTAAGTCAGGAGCCCACAATTGCATCAGCTGCCAGTTTTCCAAGCAGGAATCACACCATTTCCCTAGAGAAGAACAGAACAGTAGTCCAAACAGGAACAATCTGTACAGGCAGGTGGGAAAGGGAACAGGTGCCGGTGGCAGGAGCTTTCTCTTCACTTCTGGCCGTACGTAGCCTATGACAGCTCTATAATTGTTTCACAGTGTCGGGGAGGTCCTGTTAATAAGTGGGCGTTACTAGTTTCTAGTAGCACACAGAGCTGTACAGGTGCATCATGAAAGCACAGAGGAGAACTGTTAAGTCTCAGCTTCGAGTCTTTGAAAAACTGGCAATGCAGCTATTACCAAAAAAGCACCTGTCAGTGAAGAAAGCAGTTGGCAGGACTTTGGAATTTTCCAACAGGTTTTACCCAGCTTTGAGCTAACAGGTAGAAGGATAGAGAGAAAGGAGAAGATGTTCTAGTCATTGTAGATAGAATCTACGTTTCATGCATTTGTGAACCACTGGATTTTTAGTTAATCTCCCCACCCTCAATTTGATGTTTTCCGCATTTGGAATAAAGTGGAGTTTTTTTCTGAAATTAGTGTGAAATAATTTCTCCAGAACAAGTGTCTCTTTAGGATTCCATTCCAAGGAGGTCCGAGCTGAATAGAGTGAGAGCCTTTCTGCAACTCTCATTCTACCTCACCATGGTCATTTTACAGAAGAAATAATCAAGGTCCTATATCAGTCAGCTTTTACTGTGTAACAAACCACACTGGGTTTACTAGCTTAAACCCACAAGGATTTATTATTTCTCATGAGTCTCCGGGTCAGCAGGGTAGCTCTCATAGCCTGGGTAGGCTCAGCCAGGACTGGATGGTCTAGGGTGGTCTCCATCTGAGTGACTGGCCGTTGGGCAGACTGGTGAATCTGGGATAAATTATCTCTGCTGCACACGTCTCTCATCGTTCAACAGGCTAGCTTGGCCTTCTTCACTGAATGTTCTACTCATTCCAAAGAGCAAAAAGACTAGGCAATCCTGAGGCACAAGTGCTTCTCAAGTCTCTGTTAACTGTTGTCCCTTTGGCCGCAGTAAGAAGCTCAAAGAAGGCCGGGCACAGTGGCTCATACCTGTAATCCCAGCACTTTGGGAGGCTGAGGTGGGTGGATCACCTGAGGTCAGGAGTTCAAGACCAGCCTGGCCAACATAGTGAAACCCCGTCTCTACTAAAAATACAAAAAATTAGCCGGTATGGTGGTGTGCACCTGTAATCTCAGCTACTCTGGGGGCTGAGGCAGGAGAATTGCTTGAACCCAGACGGCAGAGGTTGCAATGAGCTGAGATCATGCCATTGCACTCCAGCCTGGGCAACAAGAGCAAAACTCTGTCTCAAAAAAAATAAAAAAAAGAAGAAGCTCAAAGAGTGTGGAAGCAACTACCCGAGGCGTGGATCTTTAGAGAAAAGAAGAATTCATGGACATTTTTGCCAACCAGTCTACCATAAGTGCAAAGGTGCAATAACTTACCAAAGCTCACAAAACAGGAAGAGGCAATGTTGGGACCCAGACCTGGACCTTGAAACTCCCATCCCTGGTCTTTTCCACAGTATCCTGAGCCCTTTTCAGGATTCCAAGGTTAAGGTCCAAGGACCTTTGAAACCCATTTTAGAAGTACTTGGAGCAGAGAGATTAGCAATAGATTTCAATGAGGGTTCTTAACTTTAGTGTTGAGAAGAATCCATCTCCTTAACTAGGATAATAACTTGGCAAGGGTCCCCAGGCCACCCCTACCCCAGACCTCAGCTTCTGAACTCTGCCATCCATGTTCTTTGGCTTAACTTCTAGGTTCTCCCTCTCACCAACAGAACACCAACCTTGGATCACCTCATTCCATGTGGGGAAAACACAGAATCACTGAGGAGATGTTTGCCTTCTGGTGTCCTGTTCAACACCCTTTCCCTTTGGTTGCAGGAGGACTTAGATACTTGGGCCTTTTAGGTGCATTAATGATCTGGTGCCTCTTCAAATTGGGTCCTGGAAAACGAATCCTAGACAGTTACTACTCTCTTTTCTTTGCCAGTAATGGAGAAAGCACAACTTGGAAAATCACCGATAATCCAAACTCACTAAATATTTGCTCAAAATTTGACTTAAAGGGGTGGCTGAGCTCTAACAGGGCTGAAGAGCAGGGACGGAAGCCCCCTGGTGGCCACTGGTGGCCTGGCCTTTGTAGCCCTCAGCTGGTTAGCTGTAGCCTGGAAGACTAATAGAAAGCCCGGCCCTTAACTGGATGCTGAGGATGGCTGGCCTCACACCGCAAGAGCTTTATTAAAGTGGTTCTGGAAAGTATGATTTCTCCATCTCCCTACATTTGCAGGGATGTTTTGGGTGATGTGGGAAGGGTTTGTTTTTCTTTTTCTTTCTTTCTTTTTTTTTTTTTTTTTTTTTTGGCCAAACTCACTTTCCACTCTTGTACTCTGCTTCTTACATGTTTTCTTAGACTTGAAAGAATAATTTCTCCTTCATTTCAGTTCATTCTTTAGCCTAACAGGACATAAAAGAAATTGGTCCTGGAAAAGCTACCACTCTGTTTTCTTTGCCAGCAATGGAGAAAGCACAACTTGAAAAAAATTCACCAATAATCTGCACATTTTCAAGATCAAAGCAGTTTACAGAAGTATTCAAGACAAACCGGTGAAGTGTTGATCTCCATTTTGTCAGCTGGCCCAAAGAAGCTTCAATGAGGAGAGATGATGTACAGGGATGGGTGGCCTCTCCACCGCAAAGCCAGCTCCCTGCCCAAATGCAAAGAATTGCCCATTCTTCATTTCTTCTAAAGCCTGAGATAATAAACGAGGTCACTGCCAAGCTCTAAAGTAAACATCGTTATGACACATTCTGCCACCATAACTAGGGATTCCTCAGCTATTAGTCAGACCTCGACAGCAGGCTCCATTCCCAAACCAGGACTGAGACCCTCCTGAATTCTTGAGCCATGATGTGCCTGTGCACTAGTCGTCAGAGTCTCCAGCGAAGACTGAAGCATGTGTATGGCCGTTTCCCCTCTGCCAGGAATAGTTCCTAAAGGGGCATTGCATTGTCATGCTTGCTATAAAATACGGCCATTGACATTTGCTCTGTTCCTGGTGCCTGAAGGGGAATGATTGCCATCACACACAGGCTTCATGAGAGCAGCAGCTGGTCACCCTTGTTGTCTGTGTCTTCATGGTGCAGTTTCTCTCCAGTGTATCCTAGCTGCCTCTTTCCAACCCTTCTCAGAACAAGCCCCAACAAGCCCCCACCACCCCCTGCTTCCACTCCTAGGATCGTGGTCTCCATCCATCTTCCTGAGCACTAAGAAAAAGTGTGCCTTTTCTGGAAAGCCAATTTTATGGTCTAAAATTCACTTTATTCATTCTCCTGGTTTTCTCATCTTAGGAGTGCTTGCTCCTCAATCATGTTAAAGATAATCAGTGTGCCATTTTCTTCTTTTATCTCTTCAAACAGTAAAACTTTTGCTCTTCCCTTTGAAATACCACTAGTGGCATCTTAAACTTATTTTTAGATGTGTGGGAATGTTCCAGACAAAATCGATGCTCGACACAGATAAAGCCCTGAGTGTGTTTACCATGGGTAGAAGAAAATGAGTGTTTGAATGTGGAAGGTGCACAGCCATGTTTCTGGGTGCAGTATGGCTTCCTTTCATCTGGAAAAAGGAAACAAGCATTGTTGATAATAATATGCAGATGTTCAGCTCCAAATGAGGACATATTGCTAATTAGCTATATTGTTAGTTTGTTTTAAGGAGTGAGGCTGTAGTGACATTAATTACAATCTCTGCTGTTTGTTGTTCAAAGTCTATGAGACCAAATGCATTGTAATATCTTCTTTAATATCTTCAGTAGACGATTCCCAGGGTTTTTTTTTCTTTAGAATCCCACATAAAAGCTACATTAGGGGTAATGAGGCTTGTAGCCTCAGCCTAATTAAAACAAAATCTAACTAGGTCCTGTTACCCAATGATAACTTTAGCCATCATTATCATCAACTAGTACCTATTGGTTGCCCCCTGAGCTTGTGAAATTGGGGGAGGGAGGAGGGAGTTTGGAGACTGAAGATAGGGCCTGTTCTTTGCTTTTCAGAAATTTGCCAGCCAGTGTGCCTCCAAGAAGTCTACCTGGTTGTGTTAATCTGGGGAACAGTTACCAGTTTTTGCCTTAAAGAGAAAAAGTACTAAACTTTCCTAGACAGCCACAATTTGTCACTGATTTGTGCCTCTTCTGGAGGTTCTGAAAGTGGTGAAATCAACCCTGTTCTTCAGATTCCAGTCCTTGGTTGGTGTTTGCAGAATAGGGCAGGTGGCTATTTGTAGACTGGGACAACGATGCTTAGCACATTTTTTCCAAAAGAGGATGCATCGCCCATTTCCATAGCTTTATCTTCCCCCTATTGTAGTGCTTATCCTAATTTGCCCCGTGGCTTGGATGTCCAAAAACCCTCACTCCCTCTCTTTTGTATTCATCTGCCTGTGTCAAATGACCAGCTGGGAGACTCTGGCCATTCTGAGCCCTCTGACCCTAGATGTGGCTATGGCCATCCACCTTGGTCACAAACACAGCCATGATGGGCAGCGCCAGCTATGCAGTGGCTGGAGGCAGTGATTGGACATTCTTGGTGTTGGACCAGGTTGTACTTAGTATAAAGGACACAAGTGATTGAAACGAGTGGATTTGTCATCTGAGAAAAACTGCACCCCGCCTAAAGATGAGAGGTTTTCTCTTCTCGGTTCACCTCAGCACAGCTTTCCCACGGGCATCCAGGGCCAGCTGATGACAATGAGGAAGGAGGGATGAGATCCCAGCACCATGTAGCTTCAGCAAACCTCCAAGTGCCCCAGAGGATGCCACCAGGGAAGTAGCAGCCTGGTGGACAAGTCGCAGCACAGTATGATAGAAAGCTGTCAGACCAAAGGCTGGTGGGCTGAGACTGCGTGTTGGGCCCGATGTGTATAATATTTAACTCCGTTAGTTCATCTGAAAGCAGCAGGTGTCTCTGATCGTTACTCTCACTGCATCTCAGCTCTGAAACCCTTTGGATCTATAAACCACAGCTTTGTCAGACCTCAGAGACTCCTTCACCAGGATTGCAAAGCTCCTGGACCCCTCCCCAGATCCCTGTTCTCTTAACCTGATGCATCTACTGCACGTTTAACAAGCCCTTCAAACATTGCTTCCTCTGAAAACCTTTCTTTCTTTTTAATACCAATTTGCAAAGTAAGGAGTTTTATAATACCTACCTCAAATGGTGACAGTAATTTTTCTGGATTTCTCTCCTTCATGAGTATCCTCATGAATTTTGATAGATTCAGTGTACATTAGTCAAGTACAATCTCTTTTTTTGGTCCAAATTCTCTGATCTGTGAGCAATGGGGACCTGTCAAGCTGGCTCCTGTGTTCTTTCAAGACTACCCTGTTAGTCATTGAAAGCTTCCTTGCTTCTTGTTGCAGGAAAGTATCCCAAATTCATCTGTGCCTTCCCCGCCCAAGCTCTGCACTCACCCCATTTGTCCAAGGAATGCTGGTTCCTTTTGGTGAGGAAAAACCTCTTGCAATCATGATAGTATTTGGCTGGTGCAAAAGTAATGCTGGTTTTTGCTATTATTTTCAGTGGCAAAACCTTTATAATTTTCTTGGTCATCATAACTCAAAAATGAAAATCCCAAGAGGGCACATTGCTACTGGTACTGCAGCATTGTCAATGTTAACATTAAGATTAATGATAACAGTAAAAGATATATGGAGGTCACCATTCCAGGACCAGCGCGATAGCTCCATAATGTTATCAGGGACCTAAGCCCGCCATCTTTCCAGTCAGCCACGCTTAGACTACAACCTCCATCCTCAGGCCTGCCAGCTGTCTCATTTCACATCAAGCCCTGTTTCCTCATTTCAGGCAGGACAAAGTGGAAGAGAGAAAGGCAAATGGCAAAACTGAATCTGAAAATTCCTTTTCAGCAGTTCTGTCCAGAACCTTCCACTTACTCCTCTTGGGGCAGAATTGTGTCATATGGTCACATCCAGATGCAGTGCATGCTGGGAAATGTAGTTTTTGCCAGGTCCACAGCCACCTGAAACAAACACCAAGTAAGAAAAAGAGGGGACTAGACACTGGGCAAGCAATTGCAATATCTGCCACAGTACTGCCATATAAGGCAAAATACTAGGCTGCAAGAACAGGATATTTTTATTACTATTCCTGTTTTAGATAAGTTCTAAAATAATAGAAGGAGAGGAGCACCAAGCAGTAGCTAAATAATTTGGCCAATGAAGATCACCTGCCTCAGCAATTGAACGGTTCATGTGCATAAGCCATTCAGTAGCTGCATTTCTTTTGTTTTCCTTCTCCTTGCTAGTCACAGCTCTGAAATTATAGTCACAAGAGGAAACATTGCGGCTGGTACTGCAGCATTGTGAATGTTAACTCATAGATAGTTAACTCAATGTTAACTCATTGTCAGTGTTAACTCATAGATTGATGTTCAACTCAAAGACACATTGTGGGTAAAGCAATATTTTCCCAAACTGAGCAGACCCCCTTGTATCACTTTAACTGGGGCAGAATGAATTCAATGGCATTTTGGAAAGAATGGTCATGTTTCTTTCCTTAAATTCCCAGACTTTCCTAAGATATCATTTTCAGAGAAGAATGTTTGCTTGCCTGAATAAAACACAAAATATTTTACTTTTAACCTTGAGATCCACCCCTGTTGAAAATCTTTACTCTGCTGGAATAATTCAAGTGGAATACTCAGTGAGTGAACTTGGTGATAGCTGGACTGATGTCCTCAACCAGGACCTCCAACGGGGCCTCTGCAAGGAGGATGTGCAGTATGTCCCTTTGAGAAGAGATGAAGAAAGGTTTTCTTCTGCATTACTCTAGGATATTCTGTCTGTTGTCTCCTACTCTAGATTTAAAGTCTAGATGACTAAAATAATGGCTACTCTTAAATCTTGTTATTGATTGAATAAAACAGGGTTTCATTCTATATGGGCCATCCTTAGCCACACTTCCCTTATCCTAGGATTTCCAGTCTCTTAACAGCTTGGGGGCATGCCGTTGCAAGGAGGCAAGGTTTCTAGTTAAATATGTTTTGGAAGAGGTGCAAGAGTAACTCAGATGTTCAGAGATTGTGATTAGCATGTCTTTATTACTTAGCATCTTCCAAATACTTTACAAACACCAAGCCTGTGTCTGGGGGGCAGGGAAGTTAGGAGAGATAGAGAAATGCCACAATTGTGTGCATAACTGAAGCCAAAACATACTTCAGCCCCAGTTATCTGACTATTCCCGGCAGAGGTATTTGTGGCCAGAACTGCCCAGCCAGTGGCCCTAATGTGACGCTTCTCTTTCCATGTGTAGACACAACCTAACCCAAGTATCTTGACTAATCCTGCGGGGAGGGTACAGGGCTCTTCTTATTATCTAATCTGCTTTACATGCAAGGTCCTTGAGTCCTAGAGAGTTTAAGGGGTTTGCTTGGTCTGGGGCTAAGCCAGAAGCACTGTGGTGGTGGATTTCCTACCAGGAAAAATTCAAGAGTCACATCAATCAATCAATCAAACTTAGTCCGTGTTTTTTCAGACATCTAGGCAAAATGTTAAAGAGTAGCAAAAACACATTTTCTACTTCTTCTAAAATGTAAGTGTTCATAGTAGAAAGAGTACTACATCACAGGGGAAAGGAAAGAGAGCCCCATTTTTAACCTAATTAAGCAGTATACCTCCATTGTGGCAATGAAGTTAGGGCTTGATTTACAAGAAGTACTAAAGCAATTGGGAAGCAAATTCTGGGCCCCTTCCAAGATTCGTAATCCTAAATCCTACACAAGGAATTCTCCGTGACAATCTAACTGTCCCCCCTAATGTTGCTGGAGAAGTTTTAGGGTCGGAGATTAAGGGAAAAAAGCAAGGGAACAAATACATTCAGCTATCTCCCCTTTGGGATGTCATAGAGACGTCCCCCCCTTTTTTTTTTTATGTTAAGAATAGACAGCATGCTCTCTCTCCTCTCTTCTCTTCTCTTTTCTTCTCTTCCCTTCGTTTCTCTCCTCTTCTCTCTCCTTCTCTTTCTCTCTTCTCTTCTCTTTCTCTCTTCTCTTCTTTCTCTCTCTTTCTCTCTCTCAGTGCTAGGCTCAAAAACAATCCACTTGGCTCTGTTGCATTGAGTAATGTCTCAAAATGTCAGGGCAACTCCCTCTATCGGGATGTGCCAGGAGACGAAAACCATGGCAGAGAGGTGACTGGAAAGGTGAACAAAGACACTGCCTCCACCCACATCTTCTGAGCTGTGGAAAGGCGAGCAAAAACATGCTGCAGAGTGGCCAGCTTTCCCCTATCACTGCATGTTTTAAAGAGGTGATAGATGAGGTCTCTATCTCCATCCTCCCCTTGGCCTCTTCGAACATTCAGAGGTGGTCTCTGCACCAGTGAGTTTGTTCCTGAGCCCCATTCCTATTTAAACAGATATATAAAAATCCATTCACAGCTGGGCATGATGGAACGTGCCTGTAATCCCAGCTACTCGTGAGGCTGAGGCGGGAGGATTGCTTGAGCCCAGGAGTCTGAGGGTGCAGTGAGCTCGACTGTGCCACTGCACTCCAGCCTGGACAACAGAGCAAGACCCTGTCTCTAAAAAATGACACATAAATAAAAGTAAAAATAATAATCCCTTCCCTAAGGTTAGCTCTCCAAGAAGATATGTATCTGCTAGTGTGTTTCAGCCTCAGTGCTCTTGACCTTGGGTGCTCAGAGTCATGAGTGTTTTTATACCAGATGCAACCCTTTGGCTGGGTCAGAGGCACTGTGGTGGGGGGCAGAGAGGGCGTGTGGAGACAGTGTGCTGAAACATACACTCCCAAACCCCAAAACATGCCCAAGAATAACAAGAACATTAACCACTGACCCAAAGCTTGGTGAAATTCTGTCTCCTTGTCTCTCTCCACCAGTAAACATGAAAATGCTATCCCTGAAGGCTGGAGTAAATCTTCTGTGAGAGGAGAGGGGAGAAAAAGAAAGGCTGGTTTGGAAAAGGAGTCCAGCAACTTCTATACTCTTCAATCACTAGAGAAATTTCCCCATAGTGATAAAGAAATGGAGACATTTTTCACACCTGGGAAAAACAATGGGCTTGCACTTTTCAGTGTAAAATCATTAGATTTCAGAATGCCTTTTCATGACTTTTTCTTTGACTATTCCCGTCTCTTCATCCTCATCACCTATGGTTCTTCCCTCCTTCCCTCTACAACAGCTTCGCTGGGGCATTCTGTTTCTCAAACCAGCCAAACTCATTCCCATCCTGGACTTGAGTGCTCCCTTTGCTGTTCCCTTTGCTAAAATGTCCTTCCCCCAGATTATTGCAGGGTGCCACCTTCTCTTGTTCACATCTTGCCTCAAGTGTCACCTTCTCTGAGGGGTTCTCCCTGACCACCCATCTAAGGTTTTCCCCAGCCACTCTCCATCATCCTCTTTCTTTTCTTCTTGGCGGTCACCATTCTGTGATCTGATCTTATTTATTTATCTATGTACTTATTGTTTATTTCCTTCACCTAGTTGTGCATTTCAAAATAATAGGTCTCATGTCTATCCTGTTTATTGCTGTATCTCCTATGCCTAACATGGTTGGCATTTGTTGATTAGATGGATGGGTGTGTGGGTGGAAGGATGGATGGATGGATGGGTGGATAGATGGATATGTGAATGGATGTATGGATGGGTTGATGGACAAATGGACAGACAAATGGATGAATATATGTAATCAATAATATGGCCCGAGAACTTTATCCAGCTTGGTCAGATCTTTCGTTCCATACCCTACACAAAAGAAAGCAACTCTGGACACTAGAACTATAACTAAAGCCAAGGTGGTTAATCAGTTGAAGCTGTGAGAAGAGAAACATAATTTGGTTCCAGCTTTAAATGAGCACCTATTCTCCTTCAAAATAGTGTTTTCATTTTTAAAGTACTTTGAAGCTTAATAAATAGCCCATAACTCATTAACCCTCAGAAAATTCCCAAGTAGCAGGCTGGAAGAAGTTTTCTGATGATCTGGCTTTTAAGACATGAAGAAACTAAACCATGGGGTTGCAAAACGAGTTTGGAATGTCCTACTGGCTTAATTTCAGCCACTGGAATTGTCCTTGCTCCTGAATATAATGGACTGTTAAGGGTGACATTTTTAAATCATGTGTCTCTTTAATAGGTGTTTGTTTGCTTGTTTGTTTGTTTGTTTTAGAATAACCTCAACGTGGGAAGTGACTCCACATCAGAAACCAGCTTTTCTGTCTCCAAAGAAGAACCAAGGGAGCGTCTGGACCACCAGGCTGCACACCAACCCTTCCCCAGACCGCGATTCCGACAAGAGATGGGGCACCCTTCGTTGCAAAGAGATGGCCCCAGATCCTTTCTCCTTGATCTACCAAACTTTCCAGATCTTTCCAAAGCTGATATCAATGGGCAGAATCCAAATATCCAGGTAATTCTTGGCACATGGAAGGTAGAAGATAACAAAACAGTCCATCTTCTGTTTTCTGATGATTCCAGTGGAAACCGCTGCCTTACCTCACTTTTCTTCTTAAACCCTTAATGATTCCTGCTTAAGATCATGTTATCTCCATAAGAACAGTGCTGCATTTCATTAAGCGACACCCGTGATTGTGAGATGCACCATTATTTTGTGAACCACTCAAAAGAAGAAAACACTACCAATTAAAGTACAACACACCAAGGATTACAAAATACATACTAATGTAAGAGACAGTGAAATATTAAAGCAAAACAAAACAAAATAGTCTGAAATATAAAAACAAAACAAAACAAAATTGATGAAATGTGGCAGTTTTAGGAAAAGGCCAATCTGACCTGGGAACAGATTGGGCAAATGATTTCAAACATTTCAAAGCACTTAGGAAAGCTCTTTCTCTTAATGCCCCTCTAAACTTGCCTTGGACACCAGAAATTCCTTCACAAAGAGACAAGCTTCCATTACTCTAAAGTATACATGACTTACAAAACAATAAGAGGAAGGAAGTTGAGAATAGGAGTTCCTAGAGGAGAGATGGCTATCTTCCACTAAGATGGGATCTGATGAAGCAGTAGGAAATGGAATGTTAAGGAAAGGGTGACTGGGTTAAAAATAATAACTTTCATCTACACTGAAATAGCTCAGTATACTTTACAAAGCAACTCTTGATCTGATTTGACCCTCCCAACACCCTCATGAAGGAGACAAAGCCCGTGCCATTTTTCTAATACTATCAGTAATGCACCAGATACTCAGGAAGTTACTGTTTGGTTTACCCAAAGTCACATGGCAGTAAATAGTAGTTGTAGGGTTCAAATCCAGGCTCTCAGACTCTCAACCCACATTCAGAGACAAACTCCTAATTTTGAATGTTGTTTGTACTTTTCTCTGTTTCCTCCCAAAGATGGTCCCTATGATGGTTGAGACAGGCTCATCCCCCGAGCAACCCAGCCCCTATCCTCATATGACTGCTTCCATACTTTTTTTCAAGATGGCCTCACTCAGTCACCCAGGCTAGAATACAACGGCACGATCATAGCTTACTGCAGCCCCTACCTCCCAGGCTCAAGCGATCCTCCCACCTCAACCTCCCGAGTAGCTGGAACTTCAAGTGTGTGCCCCCACATCCAGCTCATTTTTAAATTTTTTTGTAGAAACAGGGTTTTGCCATATTGCCCAGGCTGGGCTCAAACTCCTGGGCTCAAGCAATCCTCCTGCCTCGGCCTGTCACAGTCCTGGGATTGCAAGTATGAGCCACCATAGCCAGCCCATACTTGTAAGCCTTGCTTCCAATTCATTCTATTTGTATAGGGGCACCTTTTCCACACTTTTTTCTCTCTGGACCAAATGCCAGTTTGCTTACATAGCAGAAAGTTCCTGAAGCTGGACTCAGACCAATTGATCCTTCATTAACTGCTTCTCTCTCCACAGACTAACACCCTCTGCGTGATACGGTTTTAGATCAGGTTTCGTGGACCTGAGTTGTTTTGCTCTTAACACCAATGTCATGGGGGCAGGCAAATCTCACTGAGAACACTTCATTAGAATACCAACCCCCACTGTATATAAAATGCTGCATTAGGTTATAGGAAATTGAAAAATGTAAGCCCTGTTCCCTCCAATGAATTAGATCACTGTGAAGATCCCAGCTACCACATAAAACAGTGCTGGAGGGATCATGAAGACAGAGGAGGAAAAGCACTGTGTCCCAAGGGGGTGGATCTCAACAGGTGGGGAGAAGTCAGACAGGCTCTGTTGATGGTACAGAGTAAAAAATGTTGTGGAGGTCACTGTCGACAACCCATGCACAGAAATCACTGCCTACTGCACAGTCGAGTTATTCTATTTCTGCTCGATACAATCCCTATCTGTAAATTTTCTGTTGGTGATACGGGGGCGGGGAGGGTGGCCAGCATTTTATTGATCTGATGACGTTTTGGCCCTAAAGAAAATAAAATTGTGCTGCATTTCTAGCCTTCTGTTTCTGGAAGACCACAAAAGGTTAGTATTGGTCACTCAGAAAGATGTTCAAAGAAAGAATAAAACAACTGCTACCCCTGGGAGCCCCAGTCTTCTGTCAGCATGTAATTGTGTGTGCATGCACATACACACACCCACACCCCACACAGCACTAGCCGCTGCTGCCTCATGCACCACTGCACTTGTGTAAACCAGTTCCCTGGTGGTCCTTTAAAACATGAGGTGCTTTCTACAAGGAGGTGATGGTTTCCGTGTTGGCAGCTCTCACCCCTTTCTCAGAGCACTGTTCTTTTGTTGAAATCCACTGGTTTGACACAGGGCCGATTCAGCCCAGCAGACAGCCCTGCTGGTCCCTGCGGGCCCCGTCAAAGCATTCCCTCTCTCTGGTATCAGAGTGAAGTCAGGTGAGGGGCCCTTCAGTGGGTTGGCTTCCGCTGCCAGGGCTTCTGGCCTCATCTGCCCCTTCCCCTGGCAACCTGCCTTTGCCCCCACCTGGTTCTCCCTAGCTGGAGCCTGGGAGCTGAATGGGAACTTGATACCCGCCCTCCGCACCGCCCCACCCCCTCAGGCTCTGGAAATGTTTCCCACGCTCCAGGGCTAAGGAAACAGCCTGCACCTTTCCAAAGTGACATCGCTAAGCCCATGCAAGAGGCCACGTCCCCCCGGGCCTCTTGACTTTCAGGATAGGAAATCCTTCTAAAAGCCCCAACACCTGCTTCTGTAGAGCATTTTAACTCCCAGGAGTCAGGCAGCCTCGGTCCCAAGTGAATCAGACAATTCTATTTTAAGACTGGCTTCAAGCTGTGGAAGTGAGGAGGGGAAAAAAATGCACAAAATAGAAATAAATGGCCTCAGACTCCTAAACTGAATCTCCAAATAAAATTGCAAACAATATAAGAGGTTGGGTTTTATTGAAAACAAAAATCATTCAGGAAAGAAAGTGAATCCCCCAGAACAAGTTAGACTTTGGTATCCTTGGCTGGGTTTTCAGTCTGCAGCTGATAGTCAGTTATCAGAGACAAAAATCTCTGAAATAAATGCGTTATTAGGCTTACTGCATCGGTTCATTACTACACTAGCTATTCACAACCAAATACTCTCTTTTCTGGATCAAGTTGAGATTAGTATTCATTTCAATCAATATACTTACTTCTTTTCTCCCATCAAGAGGGACTTAAAAATAGTCATGTAAAGGCCTTTTTTTCCTTGCACAGACATATTGCATGGCCACAGGCCTCTTTAGTGCCACAAGATACAATCAGATGAGTTGGCCAGGGTTACAGTTGTACATGCTTCTACTTTTGCTTTTGCCTCCTCCTTTTTCTCTAAAATACTTTTAGAGGAATGGCAAGTCTGGCTGGATAAGAATCAAGAAATTTCTCTGCCCAGGACATGGACCCATGCCCCTATAAAGACAAGCCTGTTCAGCTCAGATTCTCATGGGGTACTGCTGTCAATATATGGAGGCAGATTGACTTGTGTTTGGGATCAGGCACCACCATTTAGTCAGCCAGACTTGACCTCTGTAGCCCCATGCAGGTTTACTGGACCTCTCTGTGCCTCAGTTTCCTTGTCTATAAAATTGGAATGACAGTACTACCTATGAGTAACTATGTAGTATAATACTACATGTAAGTGTGATTTTCTGTGAGGATTCAATGAGATCATCCATATGAAGTACTTAGCACAGGGCCCAATATAGGATAAGCTTCCCAAAACTGATAGATGCTGGTTGGTGATGATATTGGAGATGAAGATAACAGAGAAAACATATATAAAAATAATTGGGAATCAGAAGAACTGGTTCAGAGACCAACACTATACCTTCCTTGCTGTTTACCTCGGGACGTTGAATTCTCCAAGCCAGTTTGTGTGCCTGAAAATTGGGTCTAAGTTGTGTAGAAGGGACAATAATGCCTGGACTGATGTGCTGTAAGTCTCAAAGCAGTAACCACAGTTAGCTGGGGTTGCTACCCTTGTTCTTAAAGCATCAGCAGGTCTGAGAAGAGGAAATTAGATATCTTCCTGGTCCATTTTGTGTTCTTTCCATGGCAATTGTTGAGAAAGAAGGGGTAGAATGATCTGGATTTAAAACCATTGTTGGAGACATGTCCTTGGATGCTCTGTGCTCCTGAGGAAATCCTTTTCCTCTCTGGAAAATACCTGCCCATTCCCACGACTTTCCACAGCTCACAAGGCTTAGAGGACCAACAAGCAAGAAGGCTTTCCTGAGTTTGAAGAGAATGGCCTCTGGATTCTCAGTGGCGTTGGTTTATTATCAGCTAGACTAAGAATGGTGTGGGTTTCCCTGTGGAAAGTGCATTTCCAAGCAAGAACCAAGAGTTTGCTTCTAGTCAATGTATTAATTTTCAAGAGAAGGAAAGCTGATCAAGGTGCATTGGAACTTTTCCTCATTTCCTAAGACAGAATTATCCAAATTATCACTTCTTTTGGACTCTCTTTCTTGGAGCTGGGGAGATTGTGCCAGAAATTGAACTTGCGGCTTTTGAAAGAGTTCCCTTTCTTTTATCATCATGACTTGAGTGTGGAAAAGTCCAGAAGAAAAAAATATACTAAGACACTTCAATTATGTGTGTTAAGGATGAGAAAGGATGGTAAGATCTAGAGTCTTTGTCAGTTTGGAAATTTGTGCTCACTCTGCACCTACAGTTCATCACACCGATCATTATTCAAGACATCTTTATCAACAGATTCTTTGATGCTAAAAAGTGTGTAAATAGAATGAGAGCAATAGGAAACATAAAACGAGCCCTTGCCATTGGAGAAGTCATTGATCACACTCATTAAGTCTTTTTAATTGGATGCCTATAAAACGTCAGGCTCAAGATTAGATTTCTTATTTTGATATGAGCATAAGGTTTTCACTTTGTTAACTGTAGGGAAGGGTGGATCCTAAGATTTGTTTGTTTTGTGTTTTGTTTTTGTTTTAATTCAGTTGAGGCAGTGGCTAGCAATTAAAGGGAAAAATAAACCTCTAAGTGTTGAGATTTAGTCATCGATATAGCTTTTGGAGTAAATTTGTATTTTGCTACTCATTGCCTGGCCAGGCAACAAATCTATTTTGTTTGGATCTGAGCAGCAGTTTGGAGGAAAAAAAAAAATCATATTGACGGTAATAGCTTGAAACATGAAATTGTTTTTATTCCTAGCTTGGAGAAATTGCAGGGCACGTTTTGTTTAAGCAATCCCTTTGACTCCAGTCTGAATACAAATGGAATACCAAAAGTGTTGGGCACATTCCCTCTTATCTCCTACCCATAGACTGATTTCATTACCATAATTGCAGGCTTGCCTGGCTCTTGGCAGCCTCTCCCCTCCAAGACCCTTAATAGCCTTGCAGACGATTGTTGCAGCTCAGTTGTTCCATCTGTAGGCAGAGGGAGATGGGGCTGCAGAGAAGAAAGGTTATGTCTCCAAAGGCTCAGCATCGCCCTGTCACTGCCCAGCTTGGCTCGGCTCTACCCAGCTGTGTGCTCCTTCTCCACTTGTCTTTCTAAGCTTCTGTGTGGGTCCCTGTTACCATTACTCTCCCACGACCATTCATTCCAGCAAATAGCAATGATACAAGATGTATGATGTATTCCTTTGTTTTTCTTCCCCCTTTTGTTTTTTGTTTGTTTGTTTGTTTTTTGTTTTTTGTTTTTTACTTTTGGGATTACTGAAAAGCTCCACAATTATTTACAAATATGCAAAGGGTGCCTACAAGACTGGAGTAAGGGTGGTGGCATGGGGTAAAGCTAGCAGTGCCCTTCTAGGTGTCCCATGACAGAGGAGAAAGGTGCACTTGGCCTGCTGCAACCTGAATAGACTCTGGGGTTGAAAGTCACCCTCTTGATCATGTGTCCGGACTCCACAAAACCACAGCCCCGGCCCACTGGCTGGGCAACATCCTTTGAAGTGAGCAGATTTCAAACCTCCCCATTCCTAACACAAAAGGAAGGGGCTGTTTGTCTCAGGGAGGGGCACACCCTGGTGCAGTTTGGCAGAGCATCTCAGCAACTCTTTCAGATGTCAGGTTAGGGCAAAACTGGAAATGCATCTGCCCAGTACATCTTGGGTTGATTACTTGGAGCGCATGTTTCTGATTCATTTGCACATAACTCATCCAGGGGGTGTTGCAAGAGCTATGTGATGGCTAAAGGAACCCAATGCGTCTTTTATTATGTTTTTAAAACAAGTCTTTCTACGTTGATTGTCTCTTGGAACCAAGAAGCTTCTTTCTTCCAGCCCCGTGACAGACTTCAAAATGAGACTTTCGTAAATCTGAGAACAAGTTCTAGCTTTGGCTCTGGGACTATCTACTCTGACCCTAAGGGTTGGTTGAGGAGTGTGCAGTCTAGGGATAAACCATGGGGTGAGTGAAAGTCGTAGCTGGGAAAGCCTGGTCTTGAGGAGCTTGTACTTATGTCTCTATATACCCTGAAGCAACCAACCCCCACCTGCACCTGTGGTCTTGTTGTTTCTTTGGTCTCTTGAGGGGACAGTAGCTCTGTCACTTACTTTTTGAGAGACAGTGTGGCAAAGTTAGGGAGAGCATGGGCTCTAGATCCAGACTCCCCATGTCTGCCACTTACTAGCCCTGTGACCTTAGGCAAGTTGTTGATGTCTCTGTGCACCAGGTTTCCCTGGTTGTAAAAGTTATCTGGCAGTCATCTCAAAACTTAATAGTTTGAGACAACGACCATGGGATTGCTGTTGGTCAGGAATTTGACTAGAACTCAGCTGGGAGAGCTTGTCTCTGCTCCATGTGGTGTTGGCTGGAGTGACCCATTGAGGCTGGAAGATCCACGATGGCCCTACTCACATGACTGAGCCCTCAGAGCTAGACATGGGCTGAGAGACCTTGGTTCTTCTCCATGCAACCTCTCTCTTTACATAGTCTCTACACACGTAGTGGTCTAGGGTAGGCTTCCTTGCATAGCGGTTAGAACATTCCAAGAGAATGAAAATGGAAGCTGTAAGGCTTCTGCTAAGATCCGTCACCATTCCACTCCTATCCATTCTGCTGGACAGAGTGAATCACATGGCCAATACAGATCTCCAGGGAGGAAAAATGGGCTCCACCTCTCTCAGTGGGAAATGTGGCACACGCAAACATGGATGGGAGGTCTTTACAAGAGTTAAATAATATAGGTGGAGTATTTAGGATAGTGCCTGGTACAGAGTTTGTGTTCACAAATGTTGTATTTTATTATAATATGATTATTCTGGTATCACTTCAGGAACAAATATAGTACGTGTTTACTTCCTGAATGAAGGGCTTCTCAATACCACATGGAGGAGAGACAAACTCTCCAGGCTCAGCTCTACTCAAATTCCTAACCCACAGCAATCCAACAGTCATTGTTTCCAGCTATTAAGTTTTTAGTCATCAGTAAATCAGGGACTCCAGTGATGAATTTTCCCCTCTCAACCCGAGGCCATGTTCCATCTAGTCATGGAATTCATGTGGACCATCCCTGGAGGTTTTCCATTTGTATCGCTATGCGGTCTCAGCTTTCCTTCACAAGGGATGCATCCATCATTTCCCTCTGCCCTCTCAGACTTTCTTCCAAGGGTCACGTAGCTTGGAGGCTATTGACTCCACATTGACCCTGGCCTATTCTGAATTCTTCAGGTCACCATAGAGGTGGTCGACGGTCCTGACTCCGAAGCAGATAAAGATCAGCATCCGGAGAATAAGCCCAGCTGGTCAGTCCCATCCCCCGACTGGCAGGCCTGGTGGCAGAGGTCCCTGTCCTTGGCCAGGGCAAACAGCGGGGACCAGGACTACAAGTACGACAGTACCTCAGACGACAGCAACTTCCTCAACCCCCCCAGGGGGTGGGACCATACAGCCCCAGGTCACCGGACTTTTGAAACCAAAGAGCAGCCAGAATATGGTGAGTTTACCACCCAGTAATATAAAATTGGTGGGAAGAATAAATGAGGATGATGCCTTGAACATGCAGCCAAGCAAAGCCCTGCTTAGAGCATGTGGCTTTTGGTCTTCTGTGAGGCAAACCTCACAAAGGCTCTGTTCCGCAGAAGCCTGAAGGAGGCACCAGCAGCCACATTTTTCTGGAAAGATTATAATTTTAAATCAAATCATAATCACTGTACCAATTATCTTAAGAGATAATTTTTTTAGGATCTTTGGGGTTCTTTCTGCCTTCCCCACCCCTTAAATTTCAGTTTTATTTCTAAAAATGAAGAAATTATCCAATAAACTTGCTTGTATTTTTTACTGTAAAAATTCATCCTGAAAATCAATGTAGTGAAAGAGATGTATACGGCTGCTTCCTTTGACCAGGCAACTGTGTTATGTTTTATATTGGCAGTGGAGTGGTCCTTGGGAATCCACACGAACGGGTATGTCTCAGGTCTTCAAAGCAACCCCTCCCCCAATAAATTTCAAAACTCCAAGTTGGGACTTCTGGTTTCCTGTGTTTTGGGAGTAGGATAAGTGAGGTAATACCTTCCAAATTCAGTGAGTTAAAATAATAAAAATTCATTTCTCACTTGAGTTGGGATGGGAGACAGGGTAGGAGAACTCAGCTCCACTCAATCATTCAGGGATCCAGCCTCCTCCCATTTTGGAGTTCCATCAACTGTTAGGGCCTGAGAGTTATCCCCTGGATATTCTGTGTCCAGCTGGTGTCCAGGGAAAGAAAGGGAGCTTGGAGGAGGAACACACAGTCGTAAGGCCCTCGGCCTGGAGGTGACACACATCAGATCTACTGAAATTCTGTTGGGAAGACCTGGTCACATGTCCCACCTTGGTGCAAGGGAGGCTGGGAAATGTGTTCTATGTGTGTCCAAGAAAAAGAGGAAACCAATTTAGCAAGCATCTGGCCAGATTTAGTGGGGAATCAGGCAGTTTGTTATAAGAATATTTAATGTCTTACAAATGCACCCATCATCATGCTTTTCTTGTGGCTTCACCATCAGTGGACTTTAGAGTGAGCAGTGTATGAAGAGGATGACTTGTCTTGTACCATTTGCATGCTAACCTTTATCCCCATTTTTCAACAGATAGACCAGTTGTGTATTAGAGACTCATTTCTTCTCATTAATAGAGAATTCTAAGCAACTTCCAAAACAGCAAAACAAAAATATTATTTTGCCACATCATCAGTTGTTCAACCAACATTTATTAAGGGCAAATGTTGTGTCCAGCACTATGCTGGGTACGAAAATGAGCAAGGCATAGTTTGTCCCCAGAGCAGATCTCACCAATCTGTGGATCAAGGGAGAAAATTAAACAATAGAGCAAAATAGTGCCATGGCAGAGATGTACATCATATGCTAGGGTAACAGAAAGAGAACTCTATATCCCTTCCAGCCAGCAGGCTCATGAAACCTTCGCCTTTCCCAAAGGAAGTCGAGTTATCTGCTTTCCAAGAGGAAGGACTTGGGATAATAGCCAACATTTAAATAGTACTTACCATGCACTAGTCCCTGTTCATGGCATTTCACATACATTATTTCATTTAATCAGCTCTCTGAGGCAGATGCTGCACTTTACAGATGGGAAAGCTAAAGCCTGGAAAACTTAAGCAACTTAACCTGGAGAGCTAAGACCTGAGACTCACCCCAGGCAGTCTGGGTCCAGAATCTGTCCTCTTGACCACTATACAATTCTGCCTTTCTGGGAAAAAAGTCGCACACCCTTTAGGACAGCAGAAGAATCTAGAAATGAGTGCTTCGGTTGGAAGATAGGAATGGGAGGAAAAGATCAGTGCCATTGAATGAGAGAAGCACAGAGGACCGCTTGATGCCAACCTGACATTGCACAGCTTTTGTGGCTTCATCTGTTTGCTCAGCCCACATAGAACACTGTTTCTGAGAGTAGAGCTCAGACACCTGGCATCAGAATCATTCAGTTGCATGTTTACAAATGCCAATCTTGGGCCGCAACCCTTTCCCTATATACCTCAAAGTGTGGCCCCCAGAACCAGCACCACTAGCATCACGTGGAAATGCAAATGTTTCAAGCCTGACTCCACACCTACTGAGTCAGACACTCTGGAATAGGACCCAGAAATCTGTTTGAACAAGCCCCCCAGGCACTCTGCTGCATTGAGCACCTGTTTGAGATGAATGGTTCTCCACCTTGGTTGCTCATTATACTCACCTGGAGAATTGTTTAAAATCCCGATGCCTAGACCTCTCCCCAAACCAGGTGAATTGGGATCTCTGGGGATGGGTCCCAGGCATCGTTGTCTTTTAAAGCTCCAAGGATGACTTCAGTGTTCAGCCCAGGTTGAAGGCCACTGCTTTCCATCTCCTGAATGAGAAGGTCTAGAAGTGACACCTGGAGTCCGTTGTTGTTTGTGTCTTTGTTTCTTTCCTTTTTCAATCAGGGTCACCAGATGATTCTCTTGCACACTGAAGTTTGAAGACCACCACTAGAAACAACTTTTTCATCTAAAGCCTTTACAGAGTACAGTTTGCTGAATTTATGAGCATTAAGAACACCCCCTCTATTTCCATCTTGAGGCTAGAATTTGCCCTACGGCAGTTACTGTGGCTACCTCAGCCACCCGCACCTCCAGCCTCCTAGACCTAGAGTACCATTGAGCTCCCCACATCAGGAGCTCACAGCATGCCTGGGCCATGGAGAAGCTCCCATCCTGTATTATTTCAAAGTACCTCCTAGTATCTTCCCCATCATTAGACTGGACATCGGGATTGCTGCTTTATAAATAAAGTCGTGTTCTGTACGGTACCTCTAAAGCAGTGCTTCTCAGACTTTCATACATGAATAGCCCCAGGGGCTTGTTAAAATGCACTTTCGATGCAGTAGGTGTAAGAAAAGGGCAGAAGCCTGGGTGAAACTGAGACTGCTGGCCCTCCAACCACACTTTGAGTAGCAAAACTCTATACCCATTGTGGGTGCTTAGTAGCATTAGGCAGAATGAATGAATGAGTGATCATTGCGTCCCAGGATAGTTCACATTCTGGAATTCATGTTTTCCAGAATTCCATACAGCATCAGATAAACTGAGAATTCCCCTTTTCTTTCTGTTTTCTTTATTTTTATTTATTTAATTTTTTTTTAAGACATGGGTCTCACCCTGTTGCCCAGGCTGGAGTGCAGTGGTGTGATCAGAGCTCACCAAAGCCTCCAACTCCTGGGCTCAAGCAGTCCTCCCACCTCAGCCTCCAAAAGTGCTGGGATTTTTATCCCACAGACCCACTTTTATTGCAGTCAACAGGAAACTTGGAGCAATTTCTAAGTATTTATCCCTATATTGGGTGCTGTTGTGGAGGAAACAGAAAGAGAACATATCACCCAGGAAGGAGAAGTTCATGCAACAGCAAAGCAGTGCAAGTCACTGTATCTTGGGGCTTGCAGCCTCGTCGGAGACAGGCTAAAATTGCCACAGGAGCTGGCCTTCATGGAGGGGATAGATCTCAAGAGTTTTGAAGGTAGAATTTTTAGTAAGAATTTAAATATTTGTCCGCAAGGAGTATTTCTAAATATCCTAGGTGAAATACATATAGGATACAATGGCATCTGTAGAATAAATTACAAAATACGCAACAGAAGACAGACCTCACTTGTGATGATGAAAACACATGTGATGATGCTGTGAGTCAGCTCAACTGTGGAAAGTATGTGTTTGAGATGCTGCATTTTAAATCCTTTCTGTGTAGATACTTGGAGTATCCAGGGCAAAGAGAGAGTTCCAAATAAATAAATATATATATATATTTTGTCTAACAGTAGTATACCATTTCTGGAACTGTTTAGAATAGCCCACATAATAAAATTACATAGGTACTGCTTATCGTTACCTGGGTTAGGACTCAGTTCTTTGAAATTCTCTAACTGGTCGTGATCCTATCTTAATAGAAGATTTCACAGTGATTTTTTTTTTCAGTTGTTTTTCTTTATAGTGTTGAATTATGGCCACGTAAGTGGGTATCTCAAAGACAGAGCAACTTGGGCCAGAATCAAAACTGCTAGAATAATACCAAGCTATGGAACAGGATATGGCGGGAGCAGACAGATCTTAGATCTAATTCCAGCTCAGCCAAGTTTGAGCTGTGTGACCTTAGGCAAGTACCCTAACCTCTCTGAGCCTCAGTCTCCTTGTCCATAAAAAGATGATGTTTCCACCTACCTCACAGGGTTATTGTAGGAGTTAAATCAGTAGATAGACAGGGCAGCTGGTTAAAGCAGGCCCTCAGTAATCTTGGATTACTTAGACACTGTCATCTTGGATTAATGGTGCAGATTTACTAGTGGCCAAGTCAAGACCCAAGTCACTTCAATTGCCCCACCACTGTGACCGGCCCACAGAACTCTAGTGCCCTGAAACTGTGAAAGGACTACTTTAAAACTCCATCGGCATCCTTGAAACCCAGCTCTCAGCCCACTGCACTCGGGATAGTTTTGTTTCCTCCTTGAGTTATTTGATGTCACAGCCAGTGGCTGTCAAAGCACCATATAAATGCTCCCAGGAGCTGTTTTTTCCTGCCATTGTCATTATATTTGCGATTATAGCTGCTCACATTGATTTTCTGCTCTGGGCAGTGGCCCCTGGTAGGTGAGCAACTGAGAACAGGCTTGTTTTATTATAGCAGAAAGGAGCATTGCCCTCAATGATTTGTACCTGTCAGAAATTCCCTTTCTGTTCTTTGAAGACATTAAACAAATAGAAATCCCCAAGAGGAGGGTCTTTGCTGGGACGGTGATGTGGGCCCATGTGCTGTGAAAGCTTCAGGAGAGTGAGCTCACATACACACTTCTTCCTAGGAGGCAGTTTCACTTCATTGCCAGCCTCAATAGAAATAATTAACCACATGGAGAGTTCTATGCCTAACTTTGGGGGACCCATATGAAAAAAAAGTTTGGAAATAAAATGGCTTTGTAAGCATTTAAAATAAAGACGTGGAGAAAGCCACTTACTGCAATCATAAATCCTTAATGGCTTCAGAGTCTGGCAGCTGTCTAGAGAGCATATTTTAGGGAGGATTTTATGGGGTATTTGTAACAGTTAGCTTTTGCTGCTTAGAAAACCACCCCCAGGCCAGGCATGGTGACGCATGTCTGTAATCCCAGCACTTTGGGAGGCCAAGGCAGGAGGATTGCCTGATGCCAGGATTTCAAGGCTAGCCTGGACAACAACCTCATCTCTACAGAAATTTTTTGAAACCCTTGGCCAGGCATGTTGGCACATGCCTGTAGTCCCAGCTACTCAGGAGGCTGAGGCAAGAGGATTGCTTGAGCCAAGGAGTTCAGGGCTGCAGTGAGCCATGATGGTGCCACTGTACTCCAGCCTGGGTGACAGAGTGAAACTCCGAAACAGCCAAAAAAAAAAAAAAAAAGAGGGTGGGTGGGGGGAAGAAAGAAAAGCCACCCGCAAAATTAAAGGAATGAAAGAGTTCTCTCTCTCACGAATCCGTGGGTTGTCTGGACTCTTCTGGTCTGGTCTGGTCTGGCTTGGCTGGGGCTGGATGGTTTAGGCTGGCCTCACTCACAATGAGGGGTGCCCAGCTGTGTAGATGCTGTATTGACATGGCTGGGGCCTCTCTCCACTGGTCCCTCCTGCTCCAGGAGGCTAGCCTAGGCCCTTCACGCTTGGTGGAAGAGTTGCCTGCATCAAGAGGGAATGCATGGGCACTTTGTATACCTCAGCTGGCATCCTATCTGCTATTATCCCATTGGCCAAAGCAAGTCATGTGGCCCATCCTGGAATCAGCCTGAGAGGGGAGTAGCCAAGGGAATGGATTTAGAAAGAGGAATTATGGGCGTGATTTTTCACACAGTCTGACACAATATTAATGTTTAATAATTTAGATCCAAGAAACTATAACAAGAAATCACCTCATGCAGGGATTCCAACACAAGTCTTATAGAGAGTTTAATGCTAAAATTTCAAAACTCAGGGGCGATGTCTCTCCAAATTTGCTAATTGAGATAATGGAGAGGCAAGGCTGCATGAGATTTCTGGATAGTGGAGGTCCCTTTGCTTTTGCAAAGCCAAGGACACTACTTGGTGTCATTGGGTTATGTCTTATGCTGGTGCCCACCCCACAGGTGATGCAAACTCTCCCTAGGGGATTTAATAGACTTCTTGCCGGGCGCGGTGGCTCAAGCCTGTAATCCCAGCACTTTGGGAGGCCGAGACGGGCAGATCACGAGGTCAGGAGATCGAGACCATCCTGGCTAACACGGTGAAACCCCGTCTCTACTAAAAAATACAAAAAACTAGCCAGGCAAGGTGGTGGGTGCCTGTAGTCCCAGCTACTCGGGAGGCTGAGGCAGGAGAATGGCATGAACCCGAGAGGCAGAGCTTGCAGTGAGCTGAGATCCGGCCACTGCACTCCAGCCTGGGCGGCAGAGCGAGACTCCGTCTCAAAAAAAAAAAAAAAAAAAAAAAAAAAAAAGACTTCTTCTGACTTACTCACTTCCCCTTTTTTATGAATAAAAAACATTATAATCTTTACTTTTGACTTTTTTTAGCTGTTATTCCCTTTAACAAAATCTGGCCTCAGTGGTACGTGCAGGATGTGACTGGGTATGTGCTCATGTGCGTATGACCCGCTTCACCTGGATGCTTCTCTGACAAGTGTGCAATTGTGTGCTCGTTCCAGGCACCTCTCTGGTGCTCTTGGGGAGGTAACAGAGAGACACTGGACTGCAAAGTTCTCAGTGGGAGCAGTGACTGCCCCTACCGCAGTGGTTTCTCCATCCAGAAGTAACTTGTCTCTCTAGTCCTTCTGTGTGATGCCTAATAAGGGATGGTGGAGATGAAAGAAGCTAATGCCAGGGAAGGCAGCCCAATTTCCTGACACAGGGCAGTAGTTTCAAGTATCTGCTTAGCTGTGTGGTTGGAAAACCATTTCCTAGGAGAAAAATCAAAGTTCAGAAAAATTCTTTTTTGGGGATCGGGAGGAAAATAGATGGGGCCCCAGGGGCAGATGAGATGGGAGCAAGCTCTCCACTCAGAGTTAGGGAGGAGGACACAACCATGAAATCCACCCCCCACCACCCCACTTCTCCAATTCCGCTTAGTGCACTGAGGAGGCTCCACAGCTCTGGGTTTGCCTGAGGCATGTTCAGAGTGAACGCCACGTAAACAACAGCCTGGAAGGCTGGCACGGGCCCACAGTTCAGGTAGAAGCATGTGTAGACTACATTCCTGCCAGGCCTATGTAATAGCAATCGCCACAACCTGCTATGAACAGAGGGCACTCCCTCCCGGCAAGGGGCATGCCTTTAGCTCCACACTTGGCACCAGCAGAGGCCCCAAGGCCGTAGGAAGATCGGGGTAAACCAGGAGAAACTGTCGCAGAGCAGAGGTACTGCAGAAAGAATCATGCTTTAGAGAGAAAGGGCTTGGTGCTAGAGCCCTGCTTTCCCTTCTGTCAACCAATGACCTTGAACCAGGCATCCTACCACTCCAGGACTTTACTTTTGGTAAGAGGAACTCAGTTTGATAGGTGTATTAGTCTATTCTCATACTGCTCATAAAGACATACCCGAGACTGGGTAATTTATAAAGGAAAGAGATTTAATGGACTCACAGTTGCACATGGCTGGGGAGACCTCACAATCATGGCAGAAGGCAAAGGAAGAGCAAAGGGATGTCTTATATGGTGACAGGCAAGAGAGAGCTTGTGCAGGGGAACTCTCATTTATGAAACCATCAGATCTCGTGAGACTTATTCACCACCACGAAAACAGCATGGGGAAACTGCCCCCATGATTCAGTTATCTCCAGCTGGCCCCGCTCTTGACACATAGGAATTATTACAATTCAAGGTGAGATTTGGGTGGGGAGACAGGGAGACAGAGCCAAACCATATCAATAGGATACCAACCTCTCCCACACCTCTCATCCCCAAGGCCCCTATTTCCTGGCCTACTTTTCCTTTTTGCACAGCACTCATCAATTTCTAATATGCCATCTAATTTACTTATTTTTTGTGTTTATTGATGAGTGTTTCTCTTTTCTCAGTAAAATATTAGTTCCTCCAGGGCAGGGATCTTTGAAAGTTGTACTTACTAGTGTATCTCATATACGTAGAATTGTGCCTGACATACAAAAAGGGTTCAATAGGTATTCACTGGATGGATGTTGAGTAATGACCTTGAGGGATGATTTCTAGCTTCACCATTAATGTATCGGTAATCTATTGCTACACAGAACAAAGTATCCCAAAGTTGGTGGCTTAAAACAACAACCATTTATTATTTATCGTGATCCTGTGGCTCAAGAGTTCAGGCAGGGCCACTGGGTAGGTACTGTGCTCCTGATGGCACCAGCTGCGTTCAGCTGTCCACTGGGAATGGCCAGAAGGCTTGAGAAGGCTTTGCTCACATGTGTGGTGTCTCCGTGGTCCTTCATGTGGTTCCTCTCTTTCCACGTGATGCCCCGTAATTCACAGGTCTGGCATGAGCCTCTTTCACACTAACTGGATTCCCCACAGCAAAAGCCAGAAGCTGCCAGGCCTTAAGGTCAAGGCCAGTCCAGGTTCTAGAGAAAATAGGTTCTCCTCTCTCTCTCTTTCTCTCTGTATGTCAATGAGAGGCTATAAGCACAGAGAGGGAAGGAACTGAGGGTGGTTACCCTTGGAATCTGCCTAGCATATTATCCCATGCTGTGCAGATGTATGCATTCTCAGTAAGCATTTTCTGGGCACCTTCTAGGGATGTACAGATCACCACAGTGCCCAAAACCCTTCTTGCTGTCACAAAGCTGATCCCTAAATGAGCGCTGGAGCCATAAACCTTTTAGCTCCAGCTTAAAAGTCCTCTCCAGCAACCCCCTCCCACAGCAAGAATGACAGAAGTGAATAATTGACAGGCTGCTTGATGGGAGATTGGGAGACTCTTTGGCCAAAGTTGATGAGCATCTCCCTGGCTCTCTTCCAGATTCCACAGATGGTGAGGGTGACTGGAGTCTCTGGTCTGTCTGCAGTGTCACCTGTGGGAATGGCAACCAGAAACGGACCCGGTCTTGTGGCTACGCATGCACTGCAACGGAATCGAGGACCTGTGACCGTCCAAACTGTCCAGGTGCGTTTACCTGAGTGTGTAGTTCGAAGTTCAAGGGGAAAGTTTTTAATTTATCATTAAAAACTTAGTAAAATTGTCTTTTTAAAAGATGTAACTACTTTTCTTTTTTTGTTGTTGTTGTTGTTGTTGTTGTTTTTGTTTGTTTGTTTTTGAGACGGAGTCTCTGTCTGTCGCCCAGGCTGGAGTGCAGTGGCACAATCTCGGCTCACTGCAACCTCCGCCTCCTGGGTTCAAGCAATTCTCCTGCCTCAGCCTCCTGAGTAGCTGGGATTACAGGCATACACCACCATGGCCAGCTAATTTTTGTATTTTTTTAAGTAGAGAAGCGGTTTCACCATGTTGGCCAGGCTGGTCTCAAATTCCTGACCTTGTGATCTGCCCGCCTCGGCCTCCCAAAGTGCTGGGATTATAGGCATGAGCCAAGATGTAACCACTTTTCTAATAAGACTTCTGACCAGAGTGAGTCAGGAGGTAACTGATGAGCTGAATGGATTTTCTGAGTCTTATGCACAATTACAGTGGCCATGACCTAAAAGACAATGCCGCATTGTACTTATTTAATTTAGAGGAGGGACTCTGGTTTGGTTGGGTTTTTGATGTGGGATTTGTTGTGCCTTGAAGAGAAACAGAAGGCAGACACTCATGGTCTGATGAGGAAGCCACGATGAGAGGCTTGACAGCCATCTACAGGAAAAAGACACAGCTCCATACCAGAGAGTTGCCAAAGGGCCCCAGGAGCACAACCTGGGGCATCTTGGTAGTCAACTATCACTTTATACTGCATTGTCAGTGCTTCAAAAACTAAACTAATTGCACACTTGGTGAGAGGTCATGTTGAGAGTCAACAATAATTGTGATTGACTGTAGCAGTAGTTGTCAAACTATGGCCAGGTCTGGCTCAAGAACTGTTTTTGTGTGTCCCGTACATTTTTAAAGTGTTGTGAAGAGAATAAGAAAGAGAAGGAGGAGGAAGAAGAATAAAAGGAGAAGGGCATGGAGGAAGAGAAGGAGAAGGAGGAGGAGAAAAAGGAGGAGAAGGAGGAGGAAGAGGAGGAGGAAGCTGCAACCAAGACCATATGTGACCCACAAAACCTAAAATATTTACCCTCTGACCCTTTACAAAAAAGCTTAGTAACTCCTGGTGTATAGTCTTACTGTGTATTTCCCATTGCCAGGTAGAATACCAGCCTAAAATAATATCTTAGAGTCTTTCAAGAAACCACACATTCCAAATAGCTTCGGCTGAAAAAAAATTCAGAGACAGAAAATCTGATCCCCGCACCCCAGACTTCCTTTTTCTACCTCTAGACACTCTGTTCTCCTACCAGAGACATTTGGAACAAAGGACAAATGAAAGCACAAAGGCGTTTCTGAGGAGAGGGAGGAAGAATCAGATTGGAATGAATGTGTATGTTAGCAAAAGGGGACATGTAGAAAACGGGGCTGAAATGCAAGACGTGGCAGTTCTGGCTCCATGTCACCCATGCAGATGGATTTCAAAACAGTGGAGCAACCATTATGGTGCTTTTCCTGACTTTCGCATGCTCATTAGGATGAGCTGAGCTGGAAGCCTGGTGGGTGGAATCTGGATGTGTAGAAAAAAGCAATAAATAATAACAATATGAGGAGGACAGAGAGGGAAACAGGAAGGAAATGAAAAAGAGAAGAAGAATATGAAGTAAAAGAACATGATGATGAAGGTAAAAAGATGAGGCAAAAGAAAATGACAATAAAGGTGAAGAAGAAAAAATAAAATAGATGATGATGAAGAAGATATTTTGAGTACTTAAGTATCAAGCAAATGGCTCAAGTCCTTATAGGTATTATTTTGTTTAGTTTTAGGTATTTACAATTGTATCCATTTGACAGCTGTAGAAACTGAGGCATTAACTTGCCTGGAGTCACACAGACAGCAAGTGATCAACCTGGAATTTGAATCCGAACAGTCTGATTACAGAGTTAATATTCTTCATCATTAAACTCTTTGGTCTTTACCAAGAGAAGGGTATTGGAGTCAGCCAATGCTGTCAATGGACACAGACAGCATTTGAAGTCAAGGTTTGGGGGCTTGCCTGTTGTTTTCTCTTCCAGAGCTCCCATCCAGACTCAAAGTGGTAGATTTAGGTGCCTTGTCAGGGGAAGGCTTCCCTCTGCCTCCATTTACAAATGTTTCCTTCCTGTTTTCTGTCACCGCGGAGAGCAGTGTGACCAGGAGCCCTCTTCACACCTTTTCTTCTCGTCTGTCCTCACCCTCCTTCCATCCTTTCTGCCTCTCAGTTCCTGGCTATTGCAGCTTTTCTGGGCTCCCTTGGAACATGAAGGATTTCCTTTTTCAGGATCTCTTTCCTTGTTTGATTCGTTGATTCCCGGCTTTCCTGGAAAGACTCATGGGGCAAAGTCCCCCTGGCCTGGCAGTTATTACACTGTAAAAGTTTGTCCTGTAGGTCAGCCCTGCAAATAAGTTTGAGGTGCCTCACATAAAATCAGAGAGAGCTCCTTAAAGGAAATCAAGTCAGGGAAACCAGCAGGGAAGGCCAAGGCTCACCAGCAAATGTTACCGCAGCGCCTCACTCCCTCCTCTTCTTATTGCTTTAGCTTGCACCGGATTCCTGCTTGTAAAGGAAGCTTGGTTAGGGGTGGCCATTTGGGTGAGCCAGTAAGTTTGAGTAGAGCTGGGTTCAGTTCCTCAGAGCAAATTATGGGAAGCCCAGCTTTTTCTTTCTGAAGCATCATCAGCAATGCTAAATGTCCTAGAATATGAGATAACTCTTCTTGGCTATGCATTGTAGCATCCTCAGTGAGCTAGACAAAGAATGAGCAAGACAGATATTCAAGGGAAAACTATCACCTAACACTTCCCACTTACTGCTCTAAGTACTTTCTTTACACCAACTTATTTCATTATTTCAACTCTAGGAGGTAGGGCAATTTGTTCTCCCCATGTACAGATGTAAAAACTGAGGCACACAAAAGTTCACTGGCTACCCCAAGGTCACGTGGCTAGTAATGATTTCAACTCTCACAGTCAGTCATTAAGAACAAGATATTAACCACTACGTTCTATTGCCTCTGGTTTAGTTCGTCACCCTGACACCATGCTGGCATGTGTCCCTCACTGCCCAAATCCCCATCCGCCGGCCCCGTGAGTGAGTTCCTAAGGACTCATTCAGGCACATTTGGATCTGATTTCATGCTGCCAATGTATCTTGGGTTTTAATACAGTTTCTGCACTACTACCTGCTTTTTACTGTTTCCTCTGTTGGCAAGTTTCTGCCCGTGAGTAGTAATGAATACAAAAAAGGCTTTGTTCAGGTGTATTTATTTTGTTATTGTTGGGGGGGAGATAACTTTCCATATAATGATGGAAAAATGAGCTCTTGTCTGTGTTTAGGAATTGAAGACACTTTTAGGACAGCTGCCACCGAAGTAAGTCTGCTTGCGGGAAGTGAGGAGTTTAATGCCACCAAACTGTTTGAAGTTGGTAAGATGTTTTTCTTTTTTAATCCAAATATTGACTTAGTGCCTCGGAGATTCCTTTTGCCTTTGCAGTGCCATCCTTGGATCCACGTAAATGTTTCATTTTCCTTTTCTGGGGTCCAGTGCTCCCAGCATGTGTCTTGCTTGCTGAATATACTTCAAGCAAGAGAAAACAGTCCTGAGCCTCCTCCACTGGACCGAGCGCTTCTGGGTTCACTCTGCTCTCTATGCAGTCTTCACAGCCAGAGGCAGATGGGCCCATCTCTCCTCTTAGCACAGAATAAGCCCATAGCAGGGGCTCAAGTCACATGGAATCTGTTCTTACTCAGCCTTCATTGGGTGTCCTCAAGAAAATCAAGAAATGGTGCCCTCAGTTCTCCAGCAGAGGGAGGGAGGGAGGGGAAGAGGGAATTTTCTCAAAATATTGCACCTCCATCCCCTGCAAGAATTTTTCATAAACCTTTGGTACATTCTGCTACTTGTCCACTAGAAAATGCTAGAGAAAATGCAATAAATGTGAAGCAAACAAAATGGAAAGTGACTCTTCAGGTGCAAGGTGCAAGCTTACTTTTTAAAAATAGCTTCATGTGCTTCTCTATATACTTAAGGATTGTAGAAGGGTAAAATTCCTTCTACCCCCATATCTTTTAGCCACCCGAAAGTTCTTACTTAGCCTCTTCACATCTGCCCTGCCTCCTCAGCCAAAATTTAGCAGTCCTGAGTCCTTTTTTTTCATAGCCCAGCTATTTGGGAGCTGATTTGGTGAATAAAAAATGTTCCTCAAATGCCTATTGAGGTCAGGTAATGGGGTCAGGTAAGCATCCAAGTAGAACAAATCTAGAATAAAAGGAAAGACGAAAGGAAAGTCTGGAGGAAAATAATGGTTCTAGCACTATGACGAAAAGAAAATGAGTCTGGGCACAGGACTCACGCCTGTAATCCCAGCACTTTGGGAGGCTCAGGCAGGTGGATCACCTGAGGCCAGGAGTTCGAGACCAGCCTGGCCAACGTGGTGAAACCCCATCTCTACTGAAAAGACAAAAATTAGCTGGGCATGGTGGCGGGCGCCTGTAACCCCAGCTACTCTGGAGGCTGAGGCAGGAGAATCATTGAATCCAGGAGGCAGAGGTTGCAGTGAGCCAAGATCGCGCCACTGCACTCCAGCCTAGGCAACAACAGCAAAACTCCATCTCAGAAGGAAAGAAAAGGACAGGAAAGGAGAGGAGAGGAGAGGAGAGGAGAGGAGAGGAGAGGAGAGGAGAGGAGAGGAGAGGAGAGGAGAGGAGAGGGGAGGAGTGGAGAGGAGAGGAGAGGGGAAGGGAGGGGAGGGGAGGGAAGGGGAGGTGAGAGGGGAGGGGAGGGGAAGGGGAGGGGGAAGGGGAGGGGAGGGGAGGGAAGGGGAGGGGAGGGGGAAGGGGAGGGGAGGGGAAGGGGAGGGGAGGGGAGGGGAGGAGGGAGGGGAGGGGAGGGGAAGGGGAGGGGAGGGGAGGGGAAAGGGGAGGGGGAAGGGGAGGGGAGGGGAAAGGGGAGGGGAGGGGAGGGGGAAGAGGAGGGGAGGGGAGGGGGAAGGGGAGGGGAGGGGGAAGGGGAGGGGAGGGGGAAGGGGAGGGGAGGGGAGGGGGAAGGGGAAGGGAGGGGAGGGGAGGGGAGATCTACAGTGTCGGGGGCAGTAGAGAATGGTAAAGTCTGTGACAAAATGAAGAGCTTTATCCAAAGGGTCGGCCATGACGTGGTCACTATGGAAGGAATACCCACCCAGTATTGCCAGGTGTTCTGGGTTTCTAAGAGAGACCTGAAACCTTGATTTTGCCAGATTATATCTTAACTTTTTAATGCTTGATAGAAATTTATTTTAAAAACAAATCTAATCAGAAATGTCTATGAGCCAAACTGGATGCAGTTTGGAAATTCAATGTCACGAGGGCCTTCACCTCACCCCTCCAATCCCTTCACATACATATGATCAAATGCATTTAACAGGAACCGTCAGCAAATACAATGCATTTGATTGAAAAATAGAAACGACTTTAAAGGCAAGACTTTGACATAAAGTGGCAGAACCTTAAAGGCATTCTTCTGAGGCAGAAAGTTTCTCAGGCCTCTTCATATCACACCCCACAGGCAGGCAGCATCTAGCTGTTTTGCAGAACACAGCCCAGATGCACAAGGCCACATTGACATGTGGCTAAGGACACCAGAGCTGAGTAGACATGGTGTCTCAGTCAGGGTCTAGGCAGGAAAGAACATGGCACACTCAACTTAGGTAACTGAGGAGCCTTTGGTGAGGGACTGCTTGCAAAGGTACAAGCAGAGTGGAAGGATTGAACTTTCATTTTGTCAATGACTGCTCAGAGAGGAGGCCACAGCCACAGCCTATCCCAGCTGGCAGCACCTAGACACTGTTGGGTGCACCCTCTAGGTTCCCTCCTACTTAATCCTCTCTGCAACTTTCTGAGACAAGTGCTATTTTTATGCCCAAATTAGAGATGAGAAAACTGAAGCACAGCAAGGTAAAATACCTCTCTCAAGTCGCAGAGCTCCTGAAAGTTGAGTTGCAATTCAATCCCGGGCTGTTCAGCATGCGATCCCACACTTTGCCTTTCGCCAGGCCTTTCCGAGTTCATAAGACGTGCCCCATTTTTCTCTTTCTCGTTTCCCTGACAAGTGCCCAAAGCCCTCTTGCAAGCTGCCCCTCATCCTAACCATGTGATTTCCACCCACAACACCACCAGCCTCCCAGGCTCCTGGGTCAGAGCTGGAGTCACTGCTGATGTCTTCCTCTCTTTACTCCAAAGTCCACCAGCCACCAAGGCCTGGCAGCTGTAACTCTGACCTCTTCTGATCCCACCTGCTGTTTCCTCCCAGAGTATCTCACCTGGACTCTCCCCATCATTATCGGCTCTGAATTCATTTTCTTACTGCACAGCTCAGTTAATAGCTCACTATCATTTACAGACTTTCCGTGGCTCCCTAGTACCCTCTGAACCAGCCTAAACTGAACAAGACCACCATGATCTGACACCAACAATCTTATATTCCTATACCTTCTGCTGCCATGAAACTGAACATGTCATGCCTCAGCCCCAGACATCCCCAACAGATTTTTTCCTGCATAACCTTAGTTTGCACAATGAACGCTTACCTGGAGAGCCTTCGCTTGCCCTTCCTCCATCTATGCTATTGCAGTCTGTGTCCATTAGACATCTCCAAGACCCAGACACCATGATGGGATTAGACATGCAAGAGATTTTTTGAGGAAACGCCCAGAAAAGATAAAGAGCAAGGCAGCAGGACTAGGCAGGGAGAGCTTTCGGACCAAGGTGCAGGCCTGACTCCTACAAAACAAAGCAAGGCAGGCTCAGCCATGCTGATGGGGAATCCCAGCAAAGTTGCCTGTTGGAGGAGACCCTTGTCAGGCGGTTCCCCTACCATGCTCAGTCATTGGCCAAGAGCAGCCAGAGGGCAGATAGGGCCTTGATGTTCAAATCACGATAGATCCAAAGGTGCAACCTGGAGGCTGCCAGTCAGCAAAGCACCCACAGAAGGTTCCCTTATCAGAGCTCTGAGGTGATAAGGACACTTGTGGCTGTCACATAGCCCTGACATGGCCTAGGAGCAACCTGGTGTCACATGCTCCTTGAAGCAACCCTGACTTCCCCTGCTAGAAATGATCTTGCATTTTTGGACACCCCTGGGGCTTTTTGCCTTTGCCTCCTTTAACGCACCCCACATTCCACCACTGTTGGCTTCCTTAGATATGCCTCATCTTACCCACCGCATCTCACTGGGGCAGATGACCCGCCCACTCACTGGGCTGTCGGTGACCAGCCCACATTCCCTCCACCCACAGCATGTCCTCGCACCTCTAACTGACAATCCCTGTGTGCCTTTGCCTGAGGTCTTTCTCTGGTCCCGAGCCCAGCTGCGTGTGAATGCACAGGGCATTCCTAGCTGGAAGTCCAGGACCAGTCCCCTGTCGATGATGAATGGGAGCCGGTGGATAAAAACTCAGATCCCCATCAATAAAAACAAATCTGGACTCAGTAAGGAGAGGCTTTATTCAAAGGATTATTGCAGGGAGGTGGGGGATGTTATCTCCGTATTACTGCAGTGGGATGAACGATGTGACCAGAAGGTCTGCAAGCATCTCAAGGGTTGGGCAAGGAGCGTTTCCTTTTATAGAGAAGTAAGTAAGGGAAAGCGAGATGAAAGGGTGGTGTGATCAGATAGTAAATTGGAGAATGCTCTACCCTGAAGCCAGCCTCTTTCCAAAAGGGATCCTTCAGGAGAGGCTGTGCTGGTTTAGGCTGAGGGTGGGCCAAAGTCCTGGGACCTGGATGAAGGAGAGAAGCTTCATCAAAGTTTGGTTAAGATGCATTTTGTCAGCCAGGCGCAGTGGCTCACACCTGTAATCCCAGCACTTTGGGAGTCCGAGGCAGATGGATCATGAGATCAGGAGTTCAAGACCAACCTGGCCAACGTGGTGAAACCCCGTCTCTACTAAAAATACAAAAATTAGCCGGGTACAATGTCAGGTGCCTATATTCCCATCTACTCAGGAGGCTGAGGCAGGAGAATTGCTTGAAGCCGGGCAGCAGAGGTTGCAGTGAGCCGAGATTGTGCCACTGCACTCTAGCCTGGGTGACAGAGTGAGACTCCATTCGCAACCCTCCCCACCCCACCAAAAAAAGATGCATTTTCTCCTGATTAATCAGTGAGGACAAGCAGTTTTTGAGGCAAAGAAAGGGAATTTGTGCTTCTAGCCTTGTCACAGGTGAACAAAGCAGACATCCGTGAGTCTTTTCTAAGTCCTATGGGGAAAGGGGGTTTTCTGCAGTAAGCTGTTTTCCAGAATGCAGAAGGGCTGGGGGCTCCCAGTCTTCACTGTTTCCAGGATCACAGGACTTGGGTAAAGTTTAACATTGTTTCAGATAGGAAAATGCTGAGGCGTGAGGTTTCCCAGATCCCAGTGGAAGTAACCAGTTCCTTACAGTGGTTACTTGTTTGCTCCACACCCTGTATTAACTGCTGTCGCTTCTCTAATTCCCCTGCTCCCCTGCCTCTGTTTCCTGAAATCACTTCCCCAGAAAATCATTTTCACTGGAATCTTTTTGTCTCAGGGTCTGGGGTAACCCAAACTAGGACACTAAAACCTGAGGTCCTGGAATCAGATGACTGAGGGACCGAGAGATCACCCATAAATGAAAGGATCAAGTAGGAGCTGTGCTGAGCTGGGGACCTTCGGCCCTGTCCATGGAGGGGTCACCATTCACCTGTTCACAGGATCATTTGTTCCCATGGGAGAATGCAGGACCAGCATAGATCAATCTTTTGGTTTTTCAGATAAAAACCACAGATCCACGTTTATAATTGAAATAACTAATTCTTACATATTGGCAACCAATCAATTATTTTTAACACTGAAAGAACCAAACACAACCCCTCTGGGGCTACATTTTGACCCAGGCCTACAGGTCACTGGCCTGTGACCCAAATCTTAAGACCCCTAAAAGCAAGTGCCCCGGGCTCCTTCCTCTTTGAAGCACCTTGCCCTGTGAATTTGCAGACAGTGAGAGTTATATGCCTAAGGTTAAGAGGTTGGGGGAACCAGTCCATGTGTGGCAAAATCAAAACTGAGTCCTACAAATCTTCCTTTGGGGCCTTTTCCATCACATCATCACTTATTTCTTTATATTTTTATTTTTTATTTTTATTATTTATTTATTTATTTATTGAGACAGAGTCTTGCTCTATTGCTCAGGCTGGAGTGCAGTGGCGCAATCTCAGCTCACTGCAACCTCTGCCTCCCAGGTTCAAGCGATTCTCCTGCCTCAGCCTCCTGAGTAGCCAGGATTACAGGCACGTGCCACAATGCCTGGCTAATATTTTGTAATTTTAGTAGAGACGGGGTTTCACTTTGTTGGCCAGGCTGGTCTCAAACTCCTGACCTCAGTGTTTTAAGATGATCCACCCGCCTCAGCCTCCCAAAGTGCTGGGATTACAGGCATGTGCCACCACGCCTGGCCTCATCACTTATTTAGAGGGGAGATTCAAATAATTCTGAATTCTTAAGTTTGTTAGGAGTGATAATCGGGTCATGATTATCTAGGAAAATATCCTCTTTTTTGTAGATGCTTACTAAAATTTAGAAGTAACATGTATTTCCACACAATTTTTTAAAAAGATAAAGCAAATATAATGATAGTTAAATCCAGGTGATGAAATATGGGTAGTCATTGTATAAAAATATTCTCTACTTTTCTGTGTGTCGGAAAATTTTATAATATAAAGTGGGGCATTTGGAGGAAGTCTTGTGAATAACGAAGTTCCCAAGTTCAAGGGAAGTGAGAACCGCCATCCACCTCTGATGGTTCCAGGGGGCTGCAGGGGTCTCTGGCTCTAGGAAAGGAGTTGTTGACTTTAGGGAGTTATTGACTTTAGTGTCCTCCTGCGGGCCCTCAGGAGCAGCCTGGTGTAACATGCCCCTTGAAGCACCTCCTGTGGACTGGTTGTGCATGCGGTAAGAGGGTTTCTCTTTGGCCTTTTCTAGACACAGACAGCTGTGAGCGCTGGATGAGCTGCAAAAGTGAGTTCTTAAAGAAGTACATGCACAAGGTGATGAATGACCTGCCCAGCTGCCCCTGCTCCTACCCCACTGAAGTAGCCTACAGCACGGCTGACATATTCGACCGCATCAAGCGCAAGGACTTCCGCTGGAAGGACGCCAGTGGGCCCAAGGAGAAGCTGGAGATCTACAAGCCCACGGCCCGGTACTGCATCCGCTCCATGCTGTCCCTGGAGAGCACCACGCTGGCGGCGCAGCACTGCTGCTACGGCGACAACATGCAACTCATCACCAGGGGCAAGGGGGCGGGCACGCCCAACCTCATCAGCACCGAGTTCTCCGCGGAGCTCCACTACAAGGTGGACGTCCTGCCCTGGATTATCTGCAAGGGTGACTGGAGCAGATATAACGAGGCTCGGCCTCCCAACAACGGACAGAAGTGCACAGAGAGCCCCTCGGATGAGGACTACATCAAGCAGTTCCAAGAGGCCAGGGAGTATTAAAGAGACTGGGATGAGATGGAGGACGCCACCTCTGGTTCTGGAGCGCACACGCGCCGCACTGACCTGCCGACTGGCGCCGAGACCTTCTTAGCCGCGGTCGTGTATATTTGTATATACCACGTGAGTATTTCTCATACATTACGCTAGGGGCGTGCGCCACGCCCGGGGACTGCCTTGTGAAGCCGCCCTCGCCATCTGCAGAGTTCCTTGAAAGTACCCCTGGGGAGCGATGTGGGCAGAAGGATGGGGACCACTTGGAAGCCAGAAGAAGAACCTGGAAGCCACAGTGGGTGCGACTCAATTCACACCCGGATCCAGAGTTTCCAAGAGAGGCTAAGGGGGAAAGAGACTGAGGTTGTAAACGTTATAAGCAGTTTTTATATATAACTTATTTAATACAAATGTGACTTAAGTGTAACCTTTTCTCTGGAGTTGTGGTGAAACTAATCTCTTCTGTGAGAGATCAGAAAGAAAGAGACTTAGGGAAGTGGAAGAGAAAGGGAATTTTGCAATTTATTTCTTTAAAAATAATGCAATAGAAATATATCAAAACATGTAAACGCCCACTTTAAACCAAATGTTATTTAGTCATGAGGCACCTTGCTGGAGTCTCAGATTCCAAAAGTCTCTTCTTCAGACTGGGTAGGGAATATGGTATTTTAGGGACAATGCTGAGGACTGATTTTAAATAGGCTTTAAAATAAAAGGTCAGTATTATCATAATGCTATCATTCTGCTAAACGGCCCCAAAACAGTAGAATTTCTGCTCATGTCTTAGTAGGTTCAGAAGACTGCAGCCAAGTTCAGATGTGAAAACAGGAAGTAGCACTTTTCCAAAGGAAAACAACAAAACAAACGGGAAAAAGATAATGGACCTCATTTCACCTCTTTTAATACTATTTTAACAATTTTTTTCCTCCACCAATATATTCCCAATAAATAAATATGAAAGAGGGGGAGGGTCAATCTGGGGAATCTTAATTTTTATGTTTTAAGAAAAGAAAAAAAAACTGCATTATTTTTGTAAAGTATTTATTGAGTCACGGATTATTATGCATCAAGCAATTGTTAATAGGGTGGAACTTAGGAAAAATGAAGTTGGTTCTTATTCAGTATTTTACTTTGCAAAATTCTAGTAAAAGAGAGTATATAATAAAATCATAATAAAATGTGTTACCTGCATCCTTCATTTATGATACAAATGTGATAAATAGCCCGGGCGAAGCAAGACTTCAAGGTAGGGGAAAGAAAATTGCAACCCAGGTGGGAATAAAAGGCTCATTAATTGATTAACATGATTGCGGGCAGTGTAAGTCATGGTATCTTTGGCACCAAGAATGTCTACCCAACCCCCAGGAGGCTGAGGCCCATTGACACATGTGTGACTTTTTGCCCGCCCAGACCTAAGGAAGCCAATCCAGAACAAAGGTTTAAGACAGCCCAGATGAGCAGGGCCACTTCCACAGAAAATTCTGCAATTACAGTTATAAGTAGAACTACTTATCATGCAAAGTATTCCTTTTCCCAATGAGAAAACCAAAGCTCAGAAAACATAAAGACATTGGACCCATCTTTCATTTCCTAGCCTAGTATTCTTTCTACTGTAGCATATTTTTGAAGTCCTTATATTCCTCGTATCTTTGGTATTCCTAACCCCACCCTTAAGTTATCCTGATACAATTCTATTCTTATGGAAAACTTTTTACCAGTCATTTACACTTTTTTTTTTTTTTTTTTTGAGACTGTCTCACTCTGTCCACCAAGCTGGAGTGCAGTGGCGTGAGCTGGACTCACTGCAACTTCCGCCTCCTGAGTTCAAGCCATTCTCATGCCTCAGCCTTCCAAGTAGCTGGGATTACAGGCATGTGCCATCATGCCCAGCGAACTCTTGTATTTTTAGGAGAGACAAGGTTTCACCATGTTGGCCAGACTGGTCTCGAACTCCTGGCCTCAAGTGGTCTGCCTGCCTTGGCCTTCCAAAGTGTTGGGATTACAAGCATGAGCCATGATGCCCAGCCATTTACACCTTACTATGAATTATTTACACCTTAGAAGGTATTGCCCACTCTCAGAATATTTATATTTAAGATCTGTGTCTCATTATGGAATGAGAAGCCTTATTCACATCTGAAGCAATTTTGTGCTACAGATGAACTGAACTAGTAAGGAGAATCAGTGGGTCCATGTATCAGGCAAATAGATTTGTATTTTAATAATGAGGAAACGTTTTCACAAAGAGAATTGGCTGGCAATGGAATGCATTGCCTTTGAGGTTGTGAGTATCCTGTCAGGACAGGTATTCAAGCAAAGGCTGGAGATTATTCACATGAACAGCTCAACTGGATGATAAGGAGACAAATATGTATAGGACAAAACCCTCTGATGTGTTTTGTTAAGGGTAAGCACAAAGTACTATGAAGAAATAGAGGCAGAAATCAGGGAAGTATCTGTTGGTTCTAATGAAGGAGTGGGATTTTATAAAGCATAAAAGAGCAAGGGGAAGTGGGTGTATTTGTAATAAGAAAATAGTATGGAGAAAAGCAAGGAAATAGGAAAGTACTTGGTGTTTTCTGAAAACTGGGAGTTTAAGGTGATGAGCAGAGGAACAAGAGTGGCAAGTTATGGAGCCATGTCTACGGTGTTTTTGTTAAGTATTTAGAATGAAATCTCAAAGAGAACAGAGAGCTTTCATACTACGGTGAAAACGACTGATGTGAGCAATGCTTTCCATGTGAGCTATTTGCTTTAATATCAGACCTTGCTGACCTAATGAAATGAGAGTTGGAAGGTGGGGTGAATTGCAGTGGAGGGCTCCAGGACTCTGGCTACTGAGAATGCCCTGGTCTCCCAAGCATCATCAGATGGTTCCAAACCTCTGGAAATTTGCTAAACTATAATCCACCTCTATTCGGATGAGCTCATTTTCAGTCCCAATGCTTTAGTGGGCCAATGAGTGATCTTCAGAAATCAAGACCTCACTGCCTCGGTTGTCTAATAAGACAAGGAGACCCTTATCTCATTCAACAAAAGGCCCCAAGCTGGTGCTAAGGCAACCCCAGGCAGTTCACTCAGTGGGCAGTAGATTGTCTGCTCAAGGGCCAGGTTTGCCTGCAGCAGAGTAAGATGTCTGCAGTCTCATTGCAGCCCTTGTAAATATGACCCCTCAGTAGCTGCTCAAATGTTTCTCTTTGAGTGTACTGCTCTTTTGCCTTCCCCTGGAAAGAGAGCCCTAGTAATTCACTGGGCATCCTGGGTGCCACATCTGAACACAACAGTGGTAAACAGAGATGCCCAAGGCCCTCTAGTGGCTGCACATGGGAAGGGTAGAGGAGAGGTCAGGGCAGCCTATAGCTTTCTCTTGGGACCCAGTTCATGTAACTGCCATGATTGTAGCCTCCCAAGCACCTCAGTCTTTATATCTTAGTGGCCAAGAGGGTAGAGTTCTCTGTCTTAACACCAGGGATTAAAGAACAGGTACTATACAAGCCACCATCTTCTGAGCACACACTTTGTGTCTCTGTGTTAATCATTTTACCACAGGAGACCAGCATTATTACATCCAGTTTATAGATAAGGAAAAGAAGTCCAACAAGGTTAACTAACTTGCCCAAGGTCAGACCACTTGGTAAATGACAGAGCTCCTTGAAGCCAGCAGTGTCTGATCACCAAAGCCCAGGCTCTTAAACCTAACACCTGTGCTGTCCTCTCCTAACTCATCCCAAGTTCTGCTGGATCCATTCTTTTCTGACTCACTGCCTTTGCTTAGATTGTTCAAAGAGGATCTGGCTTTATGTATTTTGCTCAGTTATCTCATAGTCCATCAGAGGATTTTGTGGTTCTATAGCTGAGCCCTTGCTCAGGTTGGGTAAGTCACAAAGCTCAACATTTCTAAAAGATAGCCTGATCCATGGATGAGAATAAAGATGGGTCTGCTTTTCCCACCACACATAAGCCCTGTGCTAACTGCTGCGTGTTAGGTAGACCTCAGGGACAACCTAACAGGCACCTAACCTTCCTACATGCCCAGGTTCCAGCACTGCACCTGGCATACATAGTCAGGCAATGTGCAGAAGGCTTAACAGTTTGAGGGTTCAGTGGGCCTGGACTCCAATCCTGAGTCTCTCACTTGCTTGCTGGGAGTTGTCGGACAAGTTAATACATTGGCCTTTAGTCATTTGCCAGATATTTGTTGAGCATATACATATGCCAGATGCCAGGGATCCAGTGGTGTACAAATCAAAGTCCCTCCTCTTGGACAGTAGACAGTGGATAAGTAAATAAGTGGAGAATCTGAGATTATGGTAAGTGATATAAAGACAAGTTTTTTGATCACACATGTATGATGTTACATTATTTGAGGTGATGCTGGTTACTGTAACAAATAATCCTCAAAATCACAGTGACTTAACCTAAAAAAACTCTGAAGAGTATGTTTCTAGCCAAGTGGCTCACCTCTAAGTGACAACCCAGGGACCCAGACTCCTTCCATCTTGTGGCTCTGCCACCATCAAGGTGTGACTCTCTAGGATGCCCTGAGGTCATTTCAATCCCAGTCTGTTCAAAAGGTAGAAAGCAGGGAGAAAACTTGTAAAGTTTTTTGTGGGTTCAGCAGTGAAGTACTGTCCATCACTTCTAGTCACTCTCCTCAGCTCTTCTACATGACACATTCTTCTGCAAGGGAGGCTGGGAAATGAAGTCCAGACAAGGGGTCCAGGAAGCAGAGATGGGCTGTATGAGCACCCAGTCAGTCTCTGCCAACTGCCCATTCCACAAGGCAGGAAAGAAAGGTGGCAGAAGAGGCTCTGGGCGAACCCAAAGTGGGTGGTCAAGGGGAGAGATCCTTCTCACTCCCCTACTGTCTTCCACATTGTACTATAGTGCTAAGCTGGACCCCAGTTTCCTTATCTATAAATTGGGATAAGTCCACCTGTCCAAACTACCTGTTGTCCAGTGCTTTTGCTATCTCAAGCATCCCCTCAGCACTTTCCATATCTGTTCAAACCATCGAAACTTTCAAGCAGCAGCTCCCGCATGTCTTTGCCTAATGCCTTTTCCCATCATCTGTGGAACCCATTGGGCTTGCACAGAAGACTGGAAGTGCTGGGTAATGCCTTTTCCCATCATCTGTGGAACCCATTGGGCTTGCACAGAAGACTGGAAGTGCTGGGAGTCAACAGACTGACTGCCTGTCAGTCAACTGTTTGGTGACCTTGGGGGAATCAGTAAACCCCTAAGACTCCACTCATTGGTCAATGAATACCCCAACTCCCTCACCCCTTGAGTGGGGCCATTGTGATGTGTGTTTTATACCAGTCCTCGAGCTCCCAGTGGGATTGAGTTCCAGTTGCCTATGGCAGTAACCTACTTGAAAACACACTTTATTAGCTTCCTTGCCTTCCCTGTCTCTCTTCCCCACTTCCCTACTAGTACTCACTGGAATCTTCTACCAAATATGCAGCTTGTTCAGATCCATCTCTCAGAGTGTGCTTCCAGGGGACCCCAAACCAAGACATCACTTCATGCTTAAATACTTATTAAGTGCTATTCAAATATTATTATTAATATTTGATATTTAATATTTGATAATAATAACATAGTATTATTTGAATAGCACTTATTTCATTGCACACATCTGAAGATGGTTTTGCTGTAGGTGATAAATCTACCAAAGAAAAAGAGTCAATCTCATTCTGGCCAGAGACAGGAGCCCTACTAGATTTTAATACCATTGGGTTGTTACAAAAAAAAAAAAAAAAAAAAAAAAAAAAAAAACCTTAGATTTTATGATTAGATTCAACAGAAAATCTGCCAAATGCCTCTAAAATTTTTAAGCACTTTTCCTTAATTTTAGAATTAAGTTCCTTGCCAACTACAGGCCCGTACTACTCTGAGGACCACACTTGTAGTGGGACTGTTCAAATCAACTGAGCAACAGTTATCAAAACCCCTGTCAGTGTCAATTCCATCCTGGCGCACAAAGAGTTATAAATAAGCTTCCCAGGAAGTGTTGTGGGGAGGGGATTAGGGCGGAGTTCTCTCTTTGTCATTCATTTACAATTTCCAATGGAAAAATGTGTGGGTCGTCCCCATTATGCCTGCACAATTTCAGACAAATTAAAGGCTTGCCTCAGTAATTACTGGGTGGGTATATACAGAAACATACATCCATGTCTACAGGTCCTGCATACAGTAGTGTAAATTAAGGCAGAAAGTTTACAGCCAGTTGTTTTTCTGAGGCTTAGTATTGGTTTACTGTATGAGATTAGAAGGAGAGGGACATATTCCAGGATCAGAAGGTAAGATTTTTAAGGAACTAATTTATGAGACTAGCAATTCCTTGTTGAATCCCACCAAAAGAACAAAGTTTAAATGCATAACTTTTTTTCTTTTTAATCTCTGTGTAGAGATTTAAAAAGCCCAGCTAAAAAGACCAGTGCCTTGCCTGTAATGGCAAAAATAACATCATCCTTAACTATTTTAGTGGCAGGGGAACGGGTGGGGGACTGGATTGAGACACAGCTGCAATAGCAAAGCTGGGTAAGAATTTTATGACTTTGCTAATTTTCTATCTGTTCTGGGAGTAATAAATGTACCCTTACAGATATTCACGATTGCCCTCAAAATGGAAAAAAACCTTTTAAATGGCACAGAAAAGCCTTTCATTCTTGAGGCATGTAATTCATGGATGATTTTCAAAATGTCATGTTTGAATTGGGAAAGTAACATTTCTTGAATTAATCAGCCAATTGCTTCAAGAATATGACTCAAAGGATATAAAAATTTCAAGCCTGACTTTTAAAAAAGAAAAGGGAATTTTTTTTTTTTCTATGCAGTTTAGTTTATTTTTCACAAAGTTCATGGCTAAATCAGGTTTATTTGCCATGGACGAGAACAGCCTAAATGAAGTACACTTTTATTTCTTTAGTGAAAAGGAATGTTAGCAAATTTTAACAAGCACCGCTTTAAATTTTCACACCATTAGACATGAGGTTTCACCTTGTCTAGTTATACCCTTCTTTATTTCCCTCTCTACCAGATTTTGGTGGTTTTGTTTGTTTGTTTGTCTGTCTGTCTGTTTTCACCTTTGGAGAGCTCAGAAAATGGAGGAGAAGGGACAAAAAAAAAAAGCAAAGAAAATAAAACAAAGACTTCCAGGACAAAACTCTCTATGGGGCCTCTAAAGTCACTCACTCCCTGTGTTATCAACATAAGTAAAGGGAAGTCTTTGCAAAGGGAAGACAAGAAAGACTCATACCACTGACTTGACTTTTCCCAAAGAGCCTTCAAATTCTCCCTCAGGGCTGTCAGGGCCCAGCAAAGACCAGGAAGGGATTCTTAAAGGTTTGAAGTCTCAGAGCCAAGGAATGGGGACTCTGGTCAAGAAAGAATGAGGTGTTCCATGCTGGTGGCTATAGAGGACAGAATTTCCTGTCAAGAACATGTCAGGATCCTCACCTGGGGATCCTAGAGAGTAGAGCCCAAGGCCACCTGCTCCGTGTTTCAGGAAAAAGATCACCTTTGAGTCTTAAGGGCTCCCTCCTGCTATTACAGGATATTGGAGGGAGAGAGAAAGAACAAAAGCAGTTGATCCAGTGCCAGGAAGATAAAAGCTGGTTCACACTACTCACCAGCAGCAAATGTAGAAAGCTGAAGCTTGACATCAAACTCACTTTCCGTTCCACTCTTCACTATGTCTACACAGCACCATTCCAATCACCCTTCCCACAGCTCTCCTCCCACCCCCTCGGCCGCGCATTTGACCCTCTTATAGCCAACTGGCCATCATTTGGGCCAGTCTTTTTCAAAAGTACTTTTGGAACTTTTTATAGAAGTAGAACATACATTCAGAAAAGCACACACGTATCATAAGTTCACGGCTCAATGAATTTTCACAAAGTGAACACACCCATGTCACCACCATCCATACCAACACCAAGAAACAGAATATAAGGCTCATAAAGGAACTCTCTGGTGCTACAGAAATGTTCTATATGTTGTGTGGTTTGATTGTCAAAACTCACTGAAGTGTACACTTTTTAAAAACTGAATTTCTTCATATGTAAATTTTACCGCAACACAAAATAAATAAGGCAAAACCAGCACTCCCATGCCCCCTGTCCAGTAAGGGGCACCCACTCCTCACCAAGAATAATCAGTATCATGACTTTTACACCAGATTAGTTTTGTCTGATTTTGACCTTCAGGTAAATGGAATCATACAGCACCTGCTCCATGAGATTTGGCATATTTTGCTCAACATTGGATTGTGAAATTCTTCCATATTGCTGCTTGCAGCTAAAATTCATTCATGCTTATCACATTTCCAATGTGTGAATATACCACAATTTTATTTAACAGTGCTACCATGGAGGAACATTTGAGTTGTTTCTAGATTGGGGCTTTTACAAGGAGTGCTGCTATAGACAGTCCAGGGTGTGCTTTTGGGGGTGCGTATTCACACGTTTCCATGGGGAGTGGAATTAGAAGGTCATAGGGCATGCACAGGTTTAGTTGATACTGCCCAGTAGTTTTCCAAAGTAGTTGTCCTGGTGAACACTATTTAGAAGTGTTTGAAAGTTCCCATTCTTTAGCCAATCTCAATTTCACCCCCTTCACTGTCTTTCCTGACCACTCTACTCCGTGATCTCTTAATTATTTACTTTTAAGTCAATACGTGCATACTGAGCCCCACTCACTGTGCTGGGTGCTGGGGACACAAAAAGGAACAGACAGGAATCCATCGTCAATGAATGAATGGCCCAGTGGGGGTGTCTTAGTCAGATGCTTGTAATACAATGTAAATGGTACCATGGGACCAAATGAGGGTGTGATTAATTACAGCAGTAATAACTAGTGAGCCAGAGTTTATACATTATTATTTAAGAAAAGAAATCCAATGATTCCAAGTCTTGGCAAGGTGATGAAGAAACAAACTCTTACCATCACCACTTATACTGACATGAATTGAAGAGTACTTTGCCTATATCTAGTAAGTTGCAGCTGCCACATAGCTGGATGCACCAGTTTTACCCCTGAGGGCCTGTTTTTGTATTGTCAAAAAGTGGAAACAGTTTAAATTGTCCACCAACAGAGAAACGGACAAATTAACCATGTTAAGTTCATAATAGAGCATACAATCCAGCTGTTAAATAATCTAGACTATTCGTACTGTCAAAAAAGTGTCTATACTGTCTGAAAAAGAAAATTGCAGATGGGTACATGTTATGTACAGAATATTTGTGTTCCCCCAAAATTTAAATGTTGAAATCCTGACCCCCAAAGTTATGATATTCGGAGGTGCAGCTTACGGGAGGTTATTAGGTCATGAGGGTGGAACCCACATGAATGAGATTAGCCTCCTTACAAAAGGGACCCCAAGAGAGCTCTCTGGCCCTCTTTCCACCATGTAAGCACAAAACGAGAGGTCAGTCAGCAGTCTATAAACCAGAAGAGGACTCTCAGCAAAATCTGGCCATGCTAGCACCTTGATCTCAGACTTCCAGCCTCCAGAAATGTGAGAAATAAATTTCTGTTATTTATAGGCCACTCAGTCTATGGTAGTTTGTTATATCAGCCTGAACTGACTAAGGCAGTAGATAAAAGTAGTATATAGGCCAGGCGCGGTGGCTCAAGCCTGTAATCCCAGCACTTTGGGAGGCCGAGACGGGCAGATCACGAGGTCAGGAGATCGAGACCATCCTGGCTAACATGGTGAAACCCCATCTCTACTAAAAAATACAAAAAACTAGCCGGGCCAGGTGGCAGGCGCCTGTAGTCCCAGCTACTCGGGAGACTGAGGCAGGAGAATGGCGTAAACCCAGGAGGCGGAGCTTGCAGTGAGCTGAGATGAGGCCACTGCACTCCAGCCTGGGTGACAGAGCGAGACTCCGTCTCAAAAAAAAAAAAAAAAAAAAGTAGTATATAATTTCAATAATTTTAAAACTCACAATGCAAGGCTATATTCTATCTGGACACCAACATATATAATAAAAACACTAAACTATGCATGGGAAAACTAAGCACCAACTTCAAGACAATAGTTACCTCTGAGATGAATGACAGTGAGTGGGTGGAGGAGGGGATACTTTAGAGGTAACATTTTATTTCTTTAAAAAAAAAAGCCTAACAGAATAAGGGCCAAAAATTGTTATGCGCACCTCAAGAGATGAAGAAAGCATTTGACAAAATTGAACATTATTTCATAATAAAAACTCTCAACAAATTAGGTATAGAAGAAATGCGCCTCAACACAATAAAGACCATATAGCACGAGCCCACAGCTAACATCATACTCATCAGTGAAAAGTTCGTTAAAGCTTTTAACCATCAGTGAAAAGCTTTTCCTCCAAGATCAGGAACAAGACAAGCATGCTTACTCTTACTGCTTATATTCAGCACAGTTCTGAAAATCTTAGCCAGAATAAGTAGGCAAGAAAAAGAAATAAAAGGCTTCTAAATCAGAAGCGAGGAAGTTAATTTATCTCTGCTTGTAGATGGTATTATCTTATATTCAGAAAATCCTAAAGACTCCACCAAAAAGCTGATAGAATTAATAAACAAATTCAGTAAAGTCATAGGATACAAAATTAACATACAAAAATCAGCAATGTTTCTATAGACAAAAAACTATCCAAAAAAGAAATCAAGAAAACATTCTCATTTACAACAGCATCAAAAAAACTAAGTATGAATACATTTAACCAAATGGGTGAAATATCTGTACACTGAAAAGTATATAACATCAATGAAAGAAATTGAATAAAAAATAAATACATGAAAAAATACTCTGTGTTTATGGATTGGAAGAATTTATATCATAGAAATGTCCATATTACCCAGAGCAATCTATAAATTCAATGCAATCCCTAACAAAAGTCTGATGACATTTTTCATAGAAACAGAAAAAACAAATCTAAAATTCATGTGGAACCACAAAAAATACTAAAAAACCAAAGCAATCTTGAGCAAAAGGAACAAAGCTGGAAGTATCACACTATACGTCAAAATATACTACAAAGGTGTAGTAATCAAAACAACATAATACTAACATATAAATCAATGGAGCAGAACAGAGAGCTCCAAAGTAAATCTACAAATTTGTGGTCAACTGATCTTTGACACATTTGCCAAGAACACACAATGGGGAAAGGGTGGTCTCTTCAATAAATGGTGCTGAGAAAACTGGATATCCACGTGCAGAAGAATGAAATTGGACCCTTAGCTCATCCCATATATAAAAGTCAACTCAAAGTGGATTAAAGACTTAAATATAAGATCTAAAACTGTAAAACTACTGGAAGGAAACAGGAAAAAAAATATATTGACATTGGTCTTGGCAGAGATTTGTCTCCTGCCCAAATGTGTAGGCAACAAAAGCAAAAAATAGGCAAATGGGTTTGCATCAAAGGAAAAAGGTTCTGCACAGCTAAGGAAACAATCAACAGAGTAAAGAGAAAAATTATGGGCTGAGAGAAAATATTTGCAAACCATATATCTGATATGGGGTTAATCCGAAATAAATAAAAAACTCAAACAACCTAACAGTAAGAAAACAACTTGATTAAAAAGTGGGCAGGCCGGGCGCGGTGGCTCAAGCCTGTAATCCCAGCACTTTGGGAGGCCGAGACGGGCGGATCACGAGGTCAGGAGATTGAGACCATCCTGGCTAACACAGTGAAACCCCGTCTCTACTAAAAAATACAAAAACTAGCCGGGCGAGGTGGCAGGCGCCTGTAGTCCCAGCTACTCGGGAGGCTGAGGTGGGAGAATGGCGCAAACCCGGCAGGCGGAGCTTGCAGTGAGCTGAGATCCGGCCACTGCACTCCAGTCTGGGCGACAGAGCGAGACTCCGCCTCAAAAAAAAAAAAAAGTGGGCAAAGGACCTGAATAGACATTTCTCAAAAGAAGACGTACAAAAGGCCAACGGATATATGTAAAGTTGCTCAATGTCACTAATCAACTGGCAAATGCAAATTAAAACCACAATGGGATATTACCTCATACCTGTATGGATGATGTTTATCAAAAAATATAAAGAGGCCAGGCACAGTGGCTCATGCCTGTAATCCCAGCACTTTGGGAGGCTGAGGCATCACCTGAGGTCAGGAGTTAGAGACCAACCTGGCCAACATGGTGAAACCCTATCTCTACTGAAAATACAAAAATTAGCTGGGTATGGTGGCGGGCGCCTGTAATCCTAACTACTTGGGAGGCTGAGGCAGGAGAATCACTTGAACCAGGGAAGTGGAGGTTGCAGTGAGCCACAATCATGCCATTGCACCCCAGCCTGGCTGACAAGAGCAAAACTGTCTCAAAAAAATAGATAGATAGATAGATAGATAGATAGATAGATAGATAGATAGATAAAATATTTATAAGACTGTGGAAAAGGAGAACTCTTGTACACTGCTGGTGGGAATGTCAATTGCTACAGCCATTATGGGAAATAGCATGAAAGTTTCTCAAAATACTAAATATAGAACTACCATGTAATCTAGCAATCCCACTCCTGGGTATATATCCAAAGGAAATTAAATCAGTATGTGAAAGAGATATCTGCATCCTCATGTTCATTGCAGGATTATACTCAGTAGCTGAGATATGAAATCAACATAAGTGTTCATATACAGATAAACAAGTAAGGAAAATGTGGTATGTACACACTATGAGATGCTAGTCAGCTTTTAAAAAGGAAGAAATTATTTCATTTGTGAGAACATGGATGAACTTGGAGGACATGATGCTTAGTGATATGAGTCAGGCACAGAAAGACAAATTCTGCATGATCTCACTTATACGTGGAATCTAAAAAAATCAAACTCACACCAGCAGAGAGTAGAATGGTAGTAACCAGGGGTAAACGGGTGTGGAATGGGGAAATGTTGGTTAAAGTGTACAAAGTTTCAGTTAGGAGAAACAAGTTCCGGAGATTTATTATACAGCATGATGACTGTAGTTAATAATCTATTACATGTTTGAAAATTGCTGAGAGTCTATTTTAAATATTCTCAAAAAGATAGGAATGTGGTGATTGATATGTTAACTAGCTTAATTTTCCCACAATGTATACACATATCAAAACATCACATTGTATACCATAAATATAGACAATTAATCATTTGTCAATTAAGAATTTTTTTTTTTTTTTTTTTTTTGAGACGGAGTATCGCTCTGTCGCCCAAGCTGGAGTGCAGTGGCCGGATCTCAGCTCACTGCAAGCTCCGCCTCCCGGGTTCACGCCATTCTCCTGCCTCAGCCTCCCGAGTAGCTGGGACTACAGGCGCCCGCCACCTCGCCCGGCTAGTTTTTTGTACTTTTTAGTAGAGACGGGGTTTCACCGTGTTAGCCAGGATGGTCTCGATCTCCTGACCTTGTGATCCGCCCGTCTCGGCCTCCCAAAGTGCTGGGATTACAGGCTTGAGCCACCGCGCCCGGCCAAGAATTAATTTTTTAAAAGAATCTATATATATACATATATAGGTAAATATATATATAAACATATATATATATGTGTATATCTCAAAGTGTTAATACGAGTTAAGTCTGAGTATTGGGTAGTGTACAATTGCTACATTATCTTCTGTATATGTGATATATTTTAAACCAAGTACTAAAAGTAAGCAAAACTGAAAGGGAAAATACAATTATGTTGTGAGTTTAGATGGGATCATACAAGGTCATGGCATATGCGAGTTCACAGTCAGCACATGTGGCCAGTGTATGTGGCCAGGATGGGTTGAAGATGGAAATGTTGTGGGTGAGACATCTTTCCTCACTCACTCACAGGTAATGAAGCCACTCCTACCAGCCTTGCTGGTTCCTCCAAGAGCTGCAGAGAGGCACATCCTGCACCCCGCCCCGCAACTTCTCCATTCCTCTCCCTCATGCACAGTCTGAGATAAATAGAGCACTAGACTCGGAACCATGTTCTAAATTCAGCATTTACTGGACAGGAGACCTCAAACAAGTTCCACAGCCCTAATGAGTTGCAGCCCTGCTGAATCACACTTTCCACTCACTCCTGCTCTCCTGCCTCCGGGGCCATGACAGTGGACTGAAGGGACCCAAGGAGACATAATAAGAAAGCAAACTCTGGGGCCCCTGGCTTCCACCTCCGGCTGAAAAACCTACTTTGTGCTACTCTGAGAAATCATCACACGTAGTCATCTTTAAAATTTTTACAGATGAGGACCCTGAAGCTCAGGGAGTGGGCTTGCCATGACCACAAGAGTAGGTCCGTATTTAAACCTGGGTATGTCTGACTCCAAATCCATTTCTTCTTTTCCCCATTTTTTATTCAAATGTGGAAATGTTATCTTTGATTTCTTTTGCTCCCTCTGCTTCACCTTACCTACACCCAAGGAGCATCTGGGTGGGGTGTGGAGGAAGTAAAATTTGAGCCTCATCTGCGCATCTTCCAAATTCTAGCAGGTCCCCTCAAGCTAAAAGGCATTTTTTCCTGATCTTCACCAGTCAGTTCTTCTTAGGGCTCCATCCCACCACCTTAACCAATGACTCCAGGTCCAGGTCTGCCCACAGATCCCTTCTACAGCCTCCCCCTGAAAACTAATAGCAGATTATTAGAACTTTGCCTTCCATTCTAGTATGGAAGAAGCTAGAACTTCACACTCCATCCTAACAATTTCCCTCCCCCCAATACCTGTTAAGTGTAGCCTAAGGCTGCCTCCTTACACATTTTAGGTTCAACCTAAAGGTTTCTCTGTAAATAGTGAAGTGTAACCTAACTGGATGTGTAAACAGACTGTAGCTTACTCTTGTGTCAATCACAGAGTTTTGGCCAATCACAGGTAGCCAGCTATTCAAACCCCGTTCAAATAAGGTAAACATGGAGCTGTAGTCAATCGAGCTGTTTCTGCACCTCACTTCCATTTTCTGTACAACACTTTCCTTTTTCATCCACCACACAGCAGGGCTGGAGTGTTGTTGGAGTGTCTCTGAGCCTATTCTGGCTTGGAAGCCTGCCTGATTTTGTAAATCATTCTTTGCTCAATTAAACTCTGCTAAATTTAATTTGTCTACATTTCTTCTTTTAACACACCTTACCACATCACTAAAGTCCTATTTTAAACAGTTCCTTTTACCAATATATCATGTCCAACTGTAAAAGAAAAAATTACAAGACATAGTAAAAGGCAAAAACTACAGTTTAAAGAAACAGAGCAAGCCATTAGAGCCAGACTCGGATATGGCAGGGATGCTGGAATTGTCAGACTAGGAATTTAAAACAACTAGGATTAGGGCGCTAAGGGCCTTAATGAATAAAGGTGGAAGCATGCAAAAATAGATGGGCAATGTAAGCAGAGGGATAAAAAAATTCTAAGAAAGAAACATAAAATGGGATGCTAAAGATCAAAAACATAACAGAAATGAAGGATGCTTTTGATGGACTTTTTGGACAGACTGGACTTGACTGAGGGAAGAATCTCTGAACTTGAGGACATCTCAATAGAAACCACCAAAACTGAAAAGCAAAGAGAAAAAAAGTCTGAAAGAAACAAAACGGAACAGTCAAGACTTATGAGACAACAATAAAAATTGTAACATATACATAATGGGAATACAAGAAGGAGAACAAAGAGCAGAAGAAATATTTGAAATAATAATAACAGAATTTCCCTCAAATTAATGGCAAACATAAAACCACAAATCCAGGAAGTTCAGGGAATAATGAGTGGGATAAATGCTAAAAACAAAAACCCCTACACCTAGGCATACGATTTTTAAACCATGGAAAAACAAAGAAAAAAATGCCAAAAGAAGCCAAAGGGAAAAAACACCTGACCTATGAAGGAACAAAGATAAAAATTACATCCACCTTCTCCTCAGAAACCACATAAGCAATAAAAAAGTGGAGTGAAATATTTAAAGTATTGAGAGAGAGAGAGAGAGAGAGAGAGAGAGAGAGAGAGAGAGAGAGAAAACAAACACCTAGATCCTGTGCCCTCTGAATTAGACTTCAAAAATAAAGGAGAAATAAATGTTTTCTCAGAGAAACAAAAATGGATGGAATTTGTTACCAGTAGACGTGTCTTGCAAGAAATGCTAAAAGAAATTCTTTAAGAGAAAAGGGAAATGATAAAGGTCAGAAACTCAGATCTTCATAAAAAAGGAGGAGCATCAGAAAAGGAATAGTGAAAGTAAACAAAATCTGTTATTTTTCTTCTTCTTGATTGATCTAACAGATAACAGTGTGTTCAAAATAATAACAGCAATAATTTATTCAATTACACACATATCTATATCTATCTATATGTTTATATATGCATATATGCTTATGTATAAGTGAAATGAATTATTATAAGGTTCTCATACTACCCATGAAGTGGTACAGTGTTATTTGAAAGTGGACTTGGATTAGTTGTAAATGTACATTGCAAAATCTAGAGCAACTGCCAAAAAAAAAGTTTAAAAAGAAGTATAACTAATATGCTAATAAAGGAGAGAAAATAGAATCATATAAATTCTCAATTAAAACCACAAAAGGCAGAAAAAGAGTGGAAGACAAAAACAGAAACAAATAACAAGGATGATAAATAAAAAACAGTAATAAAAATGGTAGGTATTGATCTAACTATATCAATAATCACTTTGAACATAAATGGCCTAAATATACTGATTGAAAAACAGAGGTTATCAGAGTCGATCAGGAAACAAGACTCAACTATATGCTGTCTACAAGGAATCCACTTTAAATATAAGGCCACATAGAAAAGTAAGTGTATGCAGAAAGATGTATGCTTGCATCAATCAAAGCAAAGTAGCAGTAACTATCTCAAACAGAGTAGACTTAAGAGCAAGGAAAGTTATCAGGGATAAAACGAGTTGTTACATGATGATAAAAGGATCAAGTCTCCAAGAAGACGTAACAATCCTTAATATGTATTCACCTAATAACAGAGCATCAAAATACATGAAAAAGAACTAATAGACTACAAAAAGACATAGATGAATCCATTATCATAGTTGGGAGATTTCAACACCCCAACATCCCTCATAGTTGAATTCAACAACACAATTAATCAACTGGACATAATGGACATCTATAGCCTACTTCATCTAACAACAGCAGAATACACTTTCTTCTCAAGCTTATATGAAATATTCACCAGGACAAACCACATACTGGACCATAAAACACACCTTAAAAAATTTAAAAGAATAGAAATCATACAATGTCCACTCTCAGACCACAATGGAATTGAACTAGAAAACAATAACAGAAAGCTGACAAATCCCAAAATCTTACAGATTAAATAACATAATTCTAAATAACACATGGGTCAAAGAAAACATCTCAAGACAAACTTTTAAATATTTTGAACTAAATGAAAATGAAAACACAACTTACCAAAATTTGTAGGATGTGGCAAAAGTAGTGCTTAAAGGGAAACACTGAAAAGGTAAATAAATTCAATAAGCTTCTGCCCTGGCCAACAGTGAATAAAAGAGAAATGGTACAAATTACTAGTATCAGAAATGAAAGAGTGGATATCACTACTGTTCTGATGGATATTAAAAGGATAATAAAGGAATACCATGAATAACTCTATGCCCACAAATTGATAACCTAAATGAAATTGACCAATTCCTGGAAAAACACAATCTGCCAAAATTCACACAAGAAGGAATAGACAATTTGTAAAGGTCTGTATCTTTTAAGGAAATTGAATTGATAATTAATAACTTTCCAAAACAGAAAGCACTAGCCCAGGTAGGTTCGATGTTGAATTTACCAAACATTTAAAAAAGAACTTATTTCAATTCTCTACAATATCTTTCAGAGAACAGAAGGAGAGGAAATTATTACTAACTCATTCTATGAGAGCAGCATTATCCTCACACCCAAATCAGACAAAGCTATTACAAAAACAGTACTGACCAATATACCTCATGAACATTAGTGCAAAAATCCTCAACACAGTATCAGCAAATCAAATCCAGTAATGGACAAAAATAATTATGCACCATGACCAAGTAGGATTTATCCCAGATATGCAAAGGTGGCTCAACATGTGAAAATCAATTAATGTAACATATCAACCGCTAAAAAAGAAAGATCACATGATTATATAAACAGATGCAGAAAAAAGCATCTGACAAAATTCAACACCCATTCATTATTTTTAAAATCTCTCAGTAAACTAGGAATTGATGGGAACTTCCTCAACTTGATAAAGAATATCTACAAAACACCCCACAGTTAATAAGTAGTGGTGAGAAACTCAAAGCTTTCCCAGTAAGATTAGGTACAAAGCAAAAACATCCCTTCTCAACATTCCTTTTCAACATCATCCTACAAGTCCTATCTAATGCAATAAGACAAGAAAAATAAATAAAAGGCATATAGATTGAGAAAGAAGAAAAGGAAGAAATAAAATTGTCTTTGTTCATGGATGACATGATTGTCTACGTAAAAAATTCAAAACAATCAACAAAAAATCTGGAATTAATAAGCAATTATAGCAGTATTGCAGGATACAAAGTTAATACACAAATGTTCATTGCTGTATGCCAACAATGAACAAGTGGAATTTGAAATTCAAAAGACAGTATCGTTTATATTAACACCCCAAAATTGAAATCCTTAGGTATAAACCTAATAAAATACATACAAGATCTACACCAAAAAAAAAAAAAAGAAAAAGAAAAACTACAAAACTCTGATGCGAGAAATCAAAGAAGTAAATAAATTGAGAGATATTCCATGGTAGGGAGGCTCAATTTTGTCAAGATGTCAGTTCTTTCCAATTTGATCTACAGATTCAAGGCAATCTCAATCAAAATCCCAACAAGTTATTTCGTAGATACCAACAAACTGGTTCTAAAGTTTATAGGCAGAGAAAAAAGACCCAGAATAGCCAACAAAATTTCTCTTCTTGAAAGAGAAGAACCAAGGTAGAGGATTCATACCACCTGACTCCAAGACATAATACAAAGCTACAGTAATCAAGACAGTGTAGTATTGACAAAAGAATAGGCAAATAGATCAATGGAACAGACTAGAGAGCCAGAGAATAGACCTACACAAATAGAGTCAGTTGATCTTAGACAAGGGAGCAAAGACAACACAATGGAGAAAGGAGTTTCTTTAATAAGTGGTATTGGAACAAGTGAGCATTTATATGCAAAACAAATGAATCTAGTCATCACAGACTTTATACCATTCACAAAAATTAACTCAAAATGAATCATAGACCTAAATGTGAAATACAAGACTATCTAAAAGTCCTAGAAGATAACATAGGAGAAAATTTAGATGACCTTGAGTTAGGCAATGACTTTTTAGTTGCAAAATCTAGAGCAACTGCTAAAAAAAAGTTTTAAAAAAGTATAACTAATATGCTAACAAAGGAGAGAAAATAGAATCATATAAAATGCTCAATTTAGGTGCAATACCAAAGGCACTATCCATGGGAAAAAAAATGTTGGTAAGCTGGACTTCATTAAAATTAAATCTTTTGTTCTGTGAAAGACACTGTCAGCATGAAAAAAACAAGCCAAAGACTGGGAGAAAATATTTTCAAAAGACCTATCAGATAAATATCCAAATACATGGAGAACTCTAAAACTCAACAATAAGAACACAAACAACCTGATTTTTTAAATGTTTCTGAGGACACCTGAAAAAAGAAAAATAAATAAATAAATAAAAATGAGCCAAAGGCTCTAACAGACACTTCACCAAAGAAGATATACAGATGGCAAATAAGCATATAAAAGGATATTTTATATCATATGTCATCAGGGAAATGCAAATTAACACAGCAACAAGATACCATTAGAATGGCCAAAATCCAAAACACTGACAACATCAGATGCTGACAAGGATGTGGGGCAACAGGAATTCTTATTCATTGAGAATAGTGAGAATTCAAAATGGCACAACCACTTTGGAAGACAGTTTGATGTTGTCTTACAAAATTAAATGTACTCTTACTATAGGATCCAACAATTGTGCTGCTTTGTATTTACCCAAAAATGTTGAAAATTTGTGTCCACACACACAAAAAAAAAACTGCACACACTTGTTACAGCAGCTTTATTCATAATTGACAAAACTTGGAATCGGCCAAGATATCCTTCAGTAGATGAAGGGATAAACTATATCTTATTAGCATTGAATAATATTCCACTGTCTATCCAGATAGACAGGCCGAGGCTAGTGGATCAGTTGGGGTCAGGAGTTCGAGACCAGCCTGGCCAACATGGTGAAACCCTGTCTCTACTGAAAACACAAAAATTAGCCGGGCGTGGTGGTGCGTGCCTGTAATCCCAGCTACTCAGTAGGCTGAGGCATGAGAATTGTTTGTACTCAGGAGGAGGTGAGGGTTTCCGTGAGCCGAGATCATGTCTATCTGGATAGACAGACAATGGAATATTATTCAGTGCTAATAAGAAATGAGCTGTCAAGCCATGAGAAAATATTTTTTAAAACTCAGTGAAAAAAGTTAAAGAAGCCAATCTAAAGAGGCTACCTACAGTATGATTCCAACTACATAGCCTTCTAGAAAAGGTAAAACTATGGAGACAGGAAAAAGATCAATGGTTGCCAGGGGTTGAGGGGAGGAAGGGATAAATAGGCAGAGCACGAAACCCTTTCAGGATAGTGAAACTATGCTGTGTGTTACTATCATGTTTAATACAGGTCATTATACATTTGTCCAAACTCATATAAGTGTACAACAGCAAGAGTGAGCCCTGATGAACTCTGGGTGATAATGATGCATCAGTGTAGGTTCATCGTTGTAACAAATGCATGACTCTAGTGGAGGATGCTGACAGTGGGGCAGACTATGTCTCTGTGGGGGCAGGGGATATTTGGGAAATCTCTGTTCCTTCTGTTCAATTTCGTTATGAAACTAAAACTGCTCTAAAAAAATAGTCTATTTTTAAGTGAATGTTAGATAGAAAAAAAAAAAACAGCACTAATTGCAGGAAACCAAACAGGGCAAGGCCGACTAGACTATGAGCAACTGCTGGCTCCTACTGCATGAGCTAGACACGCATCTGGCCACATGTGCCTGGCAGCCCAGGTGTTTCTACTGCTCATCAGAAACTGGAAGTTATAGAAGACAGAGCTCAGAGACACAGGACCCACAGAGTCACATTGCATCTGAGTTTCACAGAGGCCAAGGGTTGAGGAATGATCCTGACTTGATCCTAACAGGGAACAGTCACCCAGAGAGGGAGAGAAGAGAGCTAGATAGGGTAGAGATTAGAGAAAAGAGAGAATGAAAGGAAAAAAAGACAGGCAAAATGGCAGCTTGTAAAAGTATATCCCACATTCTATCTCCTTTATTTGTCAAAACAAACAACAAAAAGCATTGGTTTCCAGAGTTCTAAGGTTGCTATAATACCTAAAGATATGAGAGTTAAGTTTTGGCTACAGGAAAATGTTTGTATCTATTTGAAGATTACTGCAAGTTAACCTCCTCCCCACTGCACACACATACTCTAAAGGGTGAGAGAGACCCAGGGACAACCAGTCGACCTTCTCGTCCCTGGGTCTGCAGCAGCATCAGGGCACCTGGTGCGTGGCTGTGGCTGGAGGCTGATTAGAGGAAGGAGGCTCTCTAACCAGCTCAGGTCCTGCAGAGATTGTGAGGGCTCTTCTGGAAAACAGGGAAAGGGAAGCACCACCAGCATGACACAGAAGGAAGAAAGCACAGGCAGTTCTGAAAACTCCACCTAAGGGCTGGTGGCTGGAGAGTCTGCACTGCCTGCTTTCAGGAAGTGACCCAACACCCCAAAGTCAGAAACTGGGGGACACCAGGTAAAGTTGTAGAGAAAGGGACACCAGGGTCCCCTCCTGTGAGAAGAAACCAATACCTCTGCTGGTTATAAGTAAGCAATAACCCTGCCAAGGGGCTCATGGGCCCTGGAGGAGCATGGGATGTTGTCTTTTTCCCTGGAACTAAGACTTGTATTCATTGAAGAGTGGTAGAGTGTGAGTTGAGCAAAAGTACTTCCTAAGTTCCCAAATGAGTTCAGACCTCATTAGCAGAGTTCTGTGTGGTATATTAGCTTTGTGTTAGAGGAGGGATGTTAACCCTAAAAGCACTGACCTCACACTGTGTTTGCAAACCAAAGGACAGAACTTAGAGACAAATGGTACCAAAGGGCTCAAAGCTGAAAACAAGAGACCCGAACTCTGGTTAATTTAAAGAGAAAAGACGTATAGGACAGATATTAGGTGGCTTTAGAAAGATCCAAATATATAAAACCACATCAAATATTAAGGAAGGATGCTATGTGAATTAGAATTAGGCTTGACAGTAGGTGAGAGAAAAACAAAGTAACCATGGCTTAAATAAGATAGAAGCTTATTGCTCTCTCATTAAAAAACAGAAGTTGACAGTCCCAGGTAAGTACAAGCTCTGGGTTTCCCCAGTCTTACCGTTCCATATTTCTCTTGAAGCAATTTCCATTTCATGGTCTAAGATGACTGTCCAAGCTCTAGGCATCACATTCACATTTCAGCCAGCAAAAAAAGAGGGAGTGGGAAAGGGCTTCCCAGAAGTTAAAGATACCATTTCTCTTTACACCCCATTGACCAGAACGTAGTCACATGGCCACAACTAGTTGCAAGAGGTGATGGTGGAAATCATCTTTATTGGCAGAGCACAGTGGTTCACGCCTGTAATCCCAGTACTTTGGGAGGCTGAGGCTGGCGGATCAGTTGGGGTCAGGAGTTCGAGACCAGCCTGGCCAATATGGTGAAACCCTGTCTCTACTGAAAACACAAAAATTAGTCGGGCTTGGTGGTGTGTGCCTGTAATCCCAGCTACTCAGGAGGCTGAGGCATGAGAATCATTTGAATCCAGGAGGAAGTGAAGGTTTCTGTGAGCCGAGATCATGCCACTACACTGCAGCCTGGGTGACAGAGTGAGACCCTGTCTCCAAAACAATAAAAAGAGATCGTCTTTATCTAGAACAGTCATGTATCCCACATTAAAAAAAAAAAAAAGAAAAGAAAAGAAAAGGGATTTTATGACAAATAAAGAAGATGCTGAAAAGAAAATTAGCAGTTTCGTCCACAGGGGCTTAAACCATATGAATCCTGATGACAATTGTTGAAATTATTACAGCTAGTGTGGTAGACCAGAAACCCTCTGAAGCCTACTGCCTTTCTAGGTAAGAGGTGATTGTTGCTTGGATCCAAGGGGAGAAACGCTTTAGGAAGTTCCAGGATTCTGGCCCCAGAAGCATCTAAAACCCTCATTGGCATTGCAAGGTAAACATAATCCTTCCTCTGTCCGCCTAGGCCTGGTGCCTTGAAGCCTCAGCCTGAGCACAGGGACTTGGTGTGTTTTCTTCACCACTTGATCCTCAGCTTCTAGCCCAGGGCCTGGCATGCACAGTGAGCTCTCAAAGACATGCTTGTGAAGCTGATGAATGACTGCTACATTCAACTCCCTCCCACATACATGCATAACTATTTTTCACGTGTATGTAAATATTAAAAAGTAGTGTTGAATTCACATCTTTTCTTTTCATGTGTATTTTACTAGGGAATGTCGAAGTGTGTGTGGAGACAGGAGAGGCAGCAGTCAGATTCTTGGGCTAGACTGCTTGGGTTTGACTCCCTAATTGGCTGATTGCTAGCTGTGTGACCTTGAGCAAGGTACTTAACTTCCCCATGCCTTCGTTTCTTCATTGTAAAATGTGATCATAATGGTACTGTTGCTCATAGGGTTTCCATGAAGAATTAATGAGTCAACATTTATATTATGGAAATTGTGCATGTGTATCACTTAGAATAGTGATTGGCACACAGTGTTGAATAAAACAAAACATTAAAAGTACAAGTATCCTTTTGCAAAGTCATTTTTTAATGTCATAAAGAGATTCTCCTCCTGAACAGAGCTGAAAAGCTGCAACCTAGCCTAGATGACTTCCAATTTGACAGCTTTTTAGGTCCAAGCATTTCTTAAAAATGCTGTACTCCCAAGAGTGAGTCTGTTTGTCATCTTCAAAGGCAGTTTGTGCTGCATCTTCTGGGTGTCCAGACCTAGCTTAAAGAGATATGGGTTGTTCTAAGAAAAACGACACACCCCCCACCCTCTTTTCTTGGCTAAGGAACCCAGTGCAGGCACTGACTGTATTTCTCTCTCCAGCTCTTCCACCTGCCAACTCGCTTGCTTCATAGCATCTCAGCAGCTGACCATATTGCAAACAGATCAGTTTCCTTTGATGCCCTGGACCAGACGAGGTCCATATGAGGTTCTCAAACAAAGCTTTTGCTTTGTTTCTAAACAACTTAAGAAGATTTCAAAGAGGAAGACATGCCCTATTTTCTCAGGCTCCCTTTTCCTGCTCAAACAGAAAGAAAAACCCAAGACCCAGGGAGGGACCCAGTGATACAGACAGACAGACTTTGAGAAGGAGACAGGACAAAGAATAACTGCAAAGCTTAGATTACTTCCTAAAGGATGGGGGTGGGATATGTGATCTTTATCTAATCAGACAGTCTACTCAGGAAGTCCCGGAGATCAAAGCGAGGGGCTTTTTATTTAGCACTGTGTCAACTTGAAAACAGTCCTGGCAAAGCCACAGATCTGGACAAGCTCACACCTCTCCCCACCCCCGCTGCCCTGACCTGTCTCTCAGCATCTGAACTCTCTTAACATTCCATTTGGAATAAAATCCTGGGTTAAAAAGAGTCCCTGGGATTACTGTAGGAAGAGACAACATTTGACAGAGCAAGGCAGAAAACGCCACAGTCCTTCCTGACTTCGCAGAACAATTGGGTCCATGCTCCAGGGGAAGGTACCACCCAGGCATTGTGTCACAGCATCTCAGAGGAAAAACAGGAACTAAGAGCAATCAGACCACAACATGGAATAGGGAGGGCAAGAGAACAGAGCTACAGTCCCCAAATATTACTTCGTGCAAAGAATTAGAGTCGGTAGGGTTAGGGTAGGGTGTGTTCTTGTAAAGCAGAAGAAATACATTGAAGAAATGTGTTGAAGAAAAGACGGGGGTTTGAGAAGACTAGGGACTGGTCCAAAGGAAGAGAGGTCACTTACTGGCAACACAATGACTCAAGTGGAGCAAGGCAGGAAGGTTGAAACCACACTGAAAAGGTAGAAAGAGCTCATCTTCCTGGATTAAAGACTATTGAACCATGGTTCCCCCAACCCAGTGTGTTATAAAAGAGAAAGAACGCAGCACTGTTCCTTTCCCAATGTAGCTTATATCCTACCAAATCCAATATCTGCCAAAAAACAAATGCTTCAAATACTATTCATATGAAACT